>NC_057798.1:436354954-436663892 GCF_018294505.1 Triticum aestivum
ACTTGGTATTGAGATTCAAAGAGAGAGAAGAAGCCATCTAGCTAATAACTATGGACCCGAAGGTCTGTGGTAAACTACTCACAACTCATCGGAAATGCCTTGGAGATTATCTAGAGGCCCTCCATGGTCGATAACCCCTCCGGTGGAGCGCCGGCGAAGGCTCCAAGATGGATCTCATGGATACAGAAGGTTGCAGCTGTGGAAATAGTTTTTCGTGGTCCTCCTCGATGGTTTCAGGGTATGTGGGTATATATAGGAGGAAGAAGTAGGTCGGTGGATGCTCGAGGGGCCCACGAGGGTGGAGGCGTGCCTAGCCCTAGGGGCGCGCCGAGCACCCTCGTGGGCGCCTCCTGTGTTTCTTGACGTCCACTCCAAGTCCCGTGGATCACATTTGTTCCAAAAAGATTACTCCCGAAGGTTTCATTCCATTTGGACTCCGGTTGATATTCCTTTCCTCCGAAACACTGAAATAGGCAAATAAACAGCAATTCAGGCTGGGCCTCCGGTTAGTAGATTAGTCCCAAAAATGATATAAAAGTGTAAAGTAAAGCCCATAAACATCCAAAACGGGTACTATAATGGCATGGAACAATCAAAAATTATAGATACGTTGGAGACGTATCAGGCGCCGCGGGCGACATCTCCACGGCGGCTCTCCCCCAGTGTGAGGCCCCTTCGGCGGTGGCATCCATACCAGCCGGATCTGCTGCTTCTTCTCAAGCTTTCGCCCGATCGCTCACGCTGTTGTTGCTGCTCCGGCTCTCGCTCGCTCACCCGCTCACCCAGCTGCTGCTGCTCTGGCTCTCGCTCACGCTGCTGCTGCTGCTCTCCCCCTCACTCGTGTTGCTGCTCTGCTCCGATTTAGCTACACTTCAGTCGACTGAATCGAATTTTGGGTCAGTCGATTTTCAGGGGGTGGTGGGGGGGGGCTCGGCTAGAGTTAAGGAAGAACCACCCGTAGCAGGGAGGGGGGCTCGCCAAAGAGGTACCCCGCTATCTATCTTAGGGTTCAGGGTGGGGGCGGTGGTCGCCCGCGGTGGGGGGGCAATGGTGGGGCGGTGGCGTGGGGATCTTCGGAGAAAAATCTCAGCGCGGGGGGGGGGGGGGCTAGAGGGGGCTGCAGGTTGAAGATGAATTACATGCCCTCCCTAAACTACATGTCAAGTGCCTCTCTGCTACCATTGCGTTTAGTTTTGACAGTAACATTCAGATTCCACAGTAAATTTCAGTTTCGACAGTTAAGTTCAGAGTCAATAGTTTTTACCTCATCTGTTGTAGTCAGGTGGTTTTTGGTGCTGTAAATTTTACATCTATTTACATCATCTATTGGAGATGCTATCAGAATCCCACTTGACATTAATAATGTCTGTCTTGTGCTTCTTCAGCATTGACGTCTTACGGCTCACCAGAGTTGCTCCAATGACAGAATGATCCATCACAACAGAGCAGTGCCCTAGACGCCATCTATAGATTCCTCAGATCTTCCTCCACACCTTCGACAACCACCTCTGCCTCAACTTCTTTAGCAACCAACCCAATGATGCTGAGGTCGACACGGCTACAGCAAAGAGGTTGTACACTTGTTGCATCACTTATTACTCTACATTCATGTCAATCCAATAGGGTTATTTTGGTTCAATGAAAAAACATAGCAAGAGGAAATTTTCCTATGGCACTGTACTATTCAATTATTCATGCATTTTGTTGAAAGGAATGGAGCAAAACATCCACCTGGACCTACTTTTCAAAATTCTATGCATGAAAACAAGACCAAGTGCATTAGTGGCGGAATAACATTCTAACTGTACATGCTTTCATATGGTTTCACATTATTTTGGCCATGTTTCTTTGCATTCCTCTGCTCTTCCAATTCCTGTGAACCAAACAACCAAGTTGACAGAAATCCTGTGTTTACAAATGCTCTATTTACCATGTGCATTCCAATCCTATTCTGGTGTTTTTCCTATCCCTGCGTTTTTAGAATCATGCAAGCCAAATGAGCCCTTATAGAATTACTTCAGTTACAGGTAGGTGTCGAAGAAAACTTTGTGTGGTTTGTCCTGCTCCTGCCACGATGTCGTCCACCTCACCTGAGATGCTCCATCAACAGAAGCATCCACCAAACCAGACATCACAACTCCTGCCCGTCTTTCGCTGCCTCAGATCTCCTTCCCTGCCGCCAGCACCCACCTCAACGGCATCACCATCATCGACTCAGCAGATGAACCTAAGGAGTACACGGGTCCACAAGAGAGGTCGCACTCTTTTGTTTCTTTTTATGTTATGTATTGCTTAATATTACCTGCTACTTTATTGTCCTGTTCACCTCTTAGACTCCATGTCAGGTCCAAATTGATGTTCAAACTTGAGTTCTAAATTAGTTTTGGGGCACATATCGAGGCTATCGGTGTCAAAACCGGCGGATCTCGGGTAGGGGGTCCTGAACTGTGTGTCTAAGGCTAATGGTAACAGGTGGCGAGGGACACGATGTTTACCCAGGTTCGGGCCCTCTCGATGGAGGTAATACCCTACTTCCTGCTTGATTGATCTTGATGATATGAGTATTACAAGAGTTGATCTACCACAAGATCGTAGAGGCTAAAACCTAGAAGCTAGCCTATGATTCTGATTGTTGTTGTCCTATGAACTAAGCCCTCCGGTTTATATAGACACCGGAGGGGGCTAGGGTTACACAGAGTCGGTTACAGAGAAGGAGATCTACATATCCGAATTGCCAAGCTTGCCTTCCACGCAAAGGAGAGTCCCACCTGGACACGGGACGAAGTCTTCAATCCTGTATCTTCATAGTCCAACAGTCCGGACAAAGTATATAATCCGGCTGTCCAAGGACCCCCTAATCCTGGACTCCCTCAGTAGCCCCTAAACCAGGCTTCAATAATGATAAGTCCGGTGCGCAAATTGTCTTCGGCATTGCAAGGTGGGTTCTTCGCCAAATCTAGAGTACATGTTGTAACGAGTAGTGTCCGGCTTCCCATTAATGTTGCACTCCTCGGCTTCTGTGCCTTAATAATGGCTACCTCCACGCGTCGAGCGAATGCGAGAAGTCGGGGCATTTTTACATTTGCCACCCTGACCATGTAAGTAAATTCATCTATTTTAAAGAGACGCGGATCCTCAATCCAAATCACACCATCTTCCCCCAGCGAGTATCCATTAGAGCGCGCCCGGAAAAATCCATCCCATCATGGCCGGCCGTCGTGGCTCCTCCCCTCGCTCCCGTAGCACTAAGCCAGGCGATTGGGAGAAATGTTCCGTCCCCCATAGCCAATTGGTAGAGTTGAAGACCCAGGGGTTTCTCCCACCTGCGTACATGGTTCCCATCCGAGCCGGACTAGCCACTTACAATGGCGGGTAGCAGGCGGGGAGTTTTCCCAACCCGTCCAAGGGGGAGCGGGTATGCCTTGTCCCTTACTTGCTGAGGGGACTCGGATTTCCAATCCATCCGTTCCTCCATGGGCTCCTGGAGTTCTACAGCCTCCAACTGCATAACTTCACTCCTGCCTCCATACTACACATCGCAGGCTACATTGCCTTCTGCGAGCTATTCCTGGTCTGCGAATCTCATTTTGAGCTATGGAAGAGGCTATTCTGCCTCGTACCCCATACTTCGGAGGGGTCGATATATCAAGTGGGCGGAGCCGAAATATGGCACATCGCCGGGACCAGATACCTGTCCGATACTCCGAAGAAGACATCTGAGGACTGGCCTTCGGAGTGGTTTTACATGGAGGACGTCCCCCTTCCAGAACATATTCGGATGGGCCTTCCTGAGTTTGTAAATGCCCGGTTGAAGAAACACCACAGTTGGCGCCCTCGGAGCCCCCAGGAGGAAGACAACAGGGAGGTCCTTTACCTGATGGGCTGGATAAAGATGCTGTCCAGATCAGGACTGACTATAATCGAGGTTATGTCAATTTGTATAATGCGGGGGGTGCAGCCACTTCAGTATCGGGGGAACCCATGTGGCACTTCAATGGAGAAGACGATGCCACCCGCTGCGGTCGTAAAGGTTCGGACTCCGCCGCGGCTCTGGCAAAAATTATGTCCGATTTGTACAAAGGAGAAGAAGAGGAGTTCATCCGTATTAAGCCACGGGATGGATTCTCCATGTATAACCCTCCAAGTTGGGTGAGCTGCTATCCTTTACTCCAGTAATTCCCGCACTTTTCATCATAAATATTTACCTGGCTAATTCATAGCAGGAGCTGCGAAAAGCTATGAAGGAGGTCCACAGCCCGTCTCCACAGTTAGAGGACCCTGACCGGGCCCTCGACCCCGGACTCGAAGAGGATCCGGACGTATTTGTGGAGCTCGTTGACAGGACGTTCTATCAGCTGAGCTGTGATGGTGCCTTGGTGGCCATCATAGCCGATTACCCAGGCCTACTCCCTGCATCACATCTAAGTAAAACCGGAGTCCCAACTTCCAAGAAGGACCCATTCTTTGCACCTTACCCACTGCACACATATTGCGTCTTATAGGGAAGGCCATCGGGGCACCGTGCCAAACCCGCGGTGACTCGTCAACAAGGGGCACTGAAGCCCGGTAGGCTCAAAAGGAAGACTATCAGGACTGAGACGCCGTTATAGAGGTATGATTAAAAACCTACTCCGTGACTATCGTCTTTAAAATATAATAATGTCCTTGGTTCCTGGCAGAAAAACGCTCGCCGAATAGTGTCCAGAGAGCCTGCTGGCCACGCCTCCACCAGCCAGACTCCAAAGCCGGACTTAGGAGAAGAGGCTAACATGGGGACAACGCCGGATGGTCCTCCTATAGAGGATGCAGATAGAATGTCCGCTACGAATTCCGAAGTGGAGAGCGCCATGAATCACAGGCGTCGCCGGGCCGTACTCCGCGATCCTAGTTTCTCCGAAGAGGCGTTCAATGCCTTCAGCTCAGGAGATGCGTACATCCGGGCCGCTCAAGATGGACTTGCCAGAGCCACGGACCAGTATGTAAAGGATATACGGGTAAGAAAATCTGATAATTATGTACATCAGTAGCCCCTGAGACTTGAAACAGTTGGCACAACTGATTTAAGGATCATTGTATGCATAGGTTCTTACGGAGAAAAATACCCAATTGTCTAAAGAGCTGGAGGAGTGCAAAGCCCAGCTACGGGCCGCAGTTGCCGGAATGGAGGAGTCCAAGAAGGCCCCGTCTAGTAATACTTTTCTTAATCAAAAAAGAATGTAATGACATGTACCAGCTAGTATTCGGCATTCATGCAAATCTAACAATAGATTCTACGTACGATCCCGGAGGCAATTGGGAGATCGTATCGCTTGATGAGCAACATGCTCAACGACAGCGAGAGGCCGGCGAGCGCGTGCTTACATGGGTTATTCGAGAGAATAATGATCTCAAGGACGCCAAGACCCGATTGGACGTTGAATTAAAAGATATTCGGGGCCATCTTGCGGACTCCGTGAAGGAGAATAAGAGGCTTCGACGTGACATTTTTAGTAAGTGCTCGAACGAACCTTTATACAGTTCGACGAAGAAACAGGCTAACGGAGTTATGTCTGTAGGTATGCTGACAGGTCGTCCCGAAGAGGAGATGCCCGGATCTGCAGGCGATCTTCTGCAAGAACTCTCACAGCTGCACAAACAAGTTCGACAGGTGATGCAGGGTATCGCCCAGGCCTTATGGCCATCCGCCTCCCTGCCAGGAGGCATGGAGGAGCTTGTAGAGATGCTCAAGGGAGCGCGGCAGCGCTTCCGATTATGGAAGATATCGGCCTGCCGATAAGGTGCAAGGGAAGCCTGGGCCATGGTGAAGACGTGATACACCAAGGCTGACCCAAACCACATGGCCGAGGTTGGGCCCATAGGGTCAGATGGGAAAGAGATCCCCGTTAGTCTGGTATATGACCAGGTAGGATTAGCCGCAAAGTATTCCCAACAGGATTGTAGGCTAGATAGCCTGTTGGATGGTATAGAAGAAGAATTTAGTCAGTCTAAGTGACTGCATACTTCAGATGACATATTTTGTCCCTAGCCGGATTGTTAATCATTTGTCATGGCAAACCTTTTCGCTTCAGCCTTCGGACCCGATAGTCCGGAGTGTATGCTAATACCCACTCAGTTATGTAAAACCGGGGTATGCGTGGAAACTAGGCGTAGGGGTCATAAGTGCTTGAACAGACAAGTACCCAACTAGCTATGTTATATTACATGGATATTAAGAAACATCTTCCAGGGAGAATAGTTCCACTAAGGGTTCCTTTCCCTGGGTACGCATGCATTAATGTGCATGTCCGAGCTGCGCACAGAGGCGCAGGATATAAAACATCTAGGAGTTTATATTGTAAGTAGGTAAGAAACATCTTTTGTTCACCAATCGAATATTCCCTTAAGAACGCTAGCTTTCGGCTTCACCCAGTCTGAGGTAAACATCCGGCTGACCCGACAGTAACAATCGCAGAGGTGCTCCCCTTATGCCCTAGCCGAATTACCGGGAACATAGGGCATAAACACAAGAACCAGGCAACCCAGCTTGGCCAAAACTTAAGTCATATCGATGCATATAATGGCGAAAAAAGATACATATGGAGAAGTGACGCATATGTGGTGGGCTTAAAGCCCGGAAGATAATTATATTAAGCTTTTGTATAAGAAGCCCCCAGGTATATTGAGCACGCATAGCGCGGCAGGAGTGTGCGGTCGAAGCACACTTGAAGCTTTTAAGGCTATATGAAAAAAGAAAAAAGAGAGAAAGAAGATATAACTTAAAAAAGAAAGGCGGGGGTAAGGAGACGAACACAGAGTTCGGCACTAGGCGTAGAATCTTCATAGTCTGGCCGCGTTCCATGGGTTCGGTTCGAGTCGATTATCCGATGCATCACGCAGACGGTACGCTCCTCCAGTGAGAACTTTATCAATGATGAAGGGACCCTCCCACTTGGGCTTGAGCTTGTCCTTTTTCTTCTCCGGTAGGCGTAGAACGAGTTCGCCAACGTTATAAGTTTTGGCCCGTACTTCTCTACTTTGATACCTTCGAGCCTGTTGCTGATAGAATGCGGAACGGGCCTTTGCGACGTCACGCTCCTCCTCTAGGGTATCTAAATTGTCCTGCCGATCCAGCTCGGCTTCTCTCTCTTCGTACATGCGCACTCGAGGTGAGTCATGAATGATATCGCAGGGTAGCACCGCCTCTGTGTTGTACACCATAAAAAACGGTGTATATCCGGTAGTGCGATTCGGCGTGGTCTGCAGCCCCCATAGTACGGAGTCGAGCTCCTCGACCCAGTGCGTATATGATTCCTTCAAGGATCGCACTAGTCTGGGTTTGATGCCGCTCATAATAAGACCATTTGCTCGTTCGACTTGACCGTTTGTTTGGGGATGATAGACAGAGCAATAATCGAGCTTAATGCCCATGTTGCGCACCAAGTTTTCACCTCATCGGCTGTGAAGTTGGAGCCGTTATCAGTGATGATGCTGTGGGGGACACCGTAACGGTGTACGACCCCGGATATGAAGTCTATCACTGGTCCGGATTCGGCCGTTTTAACTGGTTTGGCCTCTATCCATATGGTGAATTTATCTACCATGACCAACAAGTATTTTTTCTTATGGCTTTCTCCTTTAAGGGGTCCAACCATATCGAGCCCCCAGACTGCAAAGGGCCAAGTTATGGGTATTGTTTGGAGAGCGGTAGGTGGCATATGGCATTGATTTGCAAAAAGCTGGCAACCGACGCAATGTTGGACGAGGTCTTGTGCGTCTGCTCGGGCTGTCAGCCAGTAGAAACATGTACGGAAGGCCTTGCTTACAGGGGCCCGAGCTGCGGCGTGATGGCCGCCGAGTCCAGCATGAACTTCGGCCATTAGCTGTCGTCCCTCCTCTTCGGAGATGCATCTTTGAAGCACTCCGGTCGCGCTTTTCTTATAAAGCTCTCCCTCGTGAACCTTGTAGGCTTTAGAGCGTGGCACAATGCAACGCGCTTCATTTTGGTCCTCAGGGAGTTCTTGCCTATTTAGGTAGGATAAGAAGGGTTCTGTCCATGGGGCAATGACAGCCATAATCACGAGGGACGAAGGTGTTATTTCGGTGGTGGAGCCTCCGATTACGTCAGATTGTTCGGGATCTGGGGTTGTGTTCGGATCCGGACTAGTGTTGCCGGTCTCCCCTTCCCACACCACAGATGGCTTGAACAGCCTTTCTAGGAAGATATTAGGTGGGACAGGGTCGTGCTTAGCGCCGATGCAGGCGAGGATATCCGACGCTTGATTGTTTTCTCGGACCACATGGTGGAATTCGAGCCCCTCAAACCGAGCTGACATTTTGAGGATGGCATTACGGTATGCTGCCATTTTTGGGTCCTTGGCGTCAAAGTCTCCATTTATTTGAGATAGTGCGAGGTTCAAATCCGCACGCACTTCTAGGCATTGAATGCCCATGGAGACTACCATCCAAAGACCATGCAACAGAGCCTCATATTCGGTTGCGTTCTTGGAGTCTGTGTATAATATTTGGAGTACGTACTGTACTGTATCTCCGGTGGGGGCTATGAGGACAACGCCTGCCCCCAGACAAGCCAACATCTTAGTGCCATCAAAGTGCATGATCCAATTGGAGTATGCGTCGTACTCTTTAGGGAGTTCGTCTTCTGTCCATTCGGCGACGAAGTCGGCCAGTACTTGCGACTTAATGGCTTGCCGTGGTTTGTATATTATGTCGAATGGGAGGAGCTCGATAGCCCATTTAGCAATCCGGCCTATGGCATCGCAGTTATTTAGAGGCCACCGTGATTGAACACTCTTGAAAGTAGTGTCGTAGCTTCCGGGATGCCATGAAGACCGCGTATGCCATCTTTTGATAATGTGGGTACCGGGACTTGCATGGAGTGAGGACAGTGAATACGTAGTATACTGGCTTTTGAAGCGGGAGTTTATGTCCGTCCATTTCTCATTCGACGACGAGCACTGCGCTCACAAACTGATGTGTTGCAGCTATATATAACAGCATGGGTTCGCCGATATTTGGTGCGGCCAGGATTGGGTTGCTGGCCAAGAGGGCCTTTATTTCTTCCAATCTGCCCATGGCCACATCCATCCACTCGAAGTGTTCGGTGCGTCGAACAAGGCGATAAAGAGGTAGTGCCTTTTCTCCCGATCGGGAGATTAAGCGGCTTAAGGCAGCCACGCATAGTCAGTTTCTGGATTTTCTTCAGGTCTGTTGGGGTAGCCAACTGTGACAGAGCTTGGATTTTAGCCGGATTTGCTTCAATTCCCCTATTGGAAACGATGAAGCCCAGCAGCTTTCCGGCAGGCATGCCGAAAACGCATTTTTCTGGATTGAGTTTGATGTCATATGTTCGGATATTGTCGAACGTAAGCCTCAAGTCGTCTGTTAAAGATTGGTTGTGTCTGGTTTTGATGACCACATTGTCTACGTATGCCTCCACTGTTTTGCTGATTTGTTTTTCCAGGCATGTCTGAATCATGCGTTGATAGGTTGCACCGGCATTTTTTAGCCCGAAAGGCATGGTATTAAAACAGAATGGGCCGTATAGTGTGATGAATGTTGTTGCGGCTTGATCGGACTCTGCCATCTTGATTTGATTGTATCCGGAGTATGCGTCGAGGAAGCACAATGAGTCGTGTCATGCGGTAGCGTCGATGATTTGATCAATGCAGGGGAGAGGAAGGGATCCTTGGGGCAAGCCTTATTGAGGTCCTTGAAATCGACAGATAGGCGCTAGGATTTGTCCTTCTTTGGTACCATCACCTGGTTTACTAGCCAGTCCGTATGTTTTATTTCTCTGATGAATCCGGCCTCGAGTAACTTCGCTAGTTCTTCTCCCATGGCTTGTTTCTTAGGTTCTGAGAAGCACCGAAGAGTCTGCTTGACTGGCTTGTATCCCTTCAGTATGTTTAGGCTATGTTCGGCCAGCCTATGTGGGATACCTGGCATGTCTGAAGGATGGCAGGCAAAGATGTCCCAATTCTCACGCAAGAACTATCGCAGTGTGGTGTCTATTGTGGGGTTCATCTATGCTCCGATGGATGATGTTTTTGTAGAGTCCGTTGGGTGGACCTGGAATTTGACTATTTCGCCCGCTGGTTTGAAAGAGGTGGATTTGGGTCGTTTTTCGAGTATCACGTCGTCCCTGTCCACCATGGAGCGCAGCACAGTTAGTTCTTCGGCCGCGAGGGCTTCGGATAATGCCTCAAGGGCTAGTGCGGCGGTTTTATTTTCGGCGCGGAGTGCCACGTCCGGATCACTAGCTAGAGTGATGATTCCGTTGGGCCCGGGCATCTTGAGCTTCATGTACCCGTAATGGGGTATAGCTTGAAAGCTCATGAATGCATCCCGCCCTAAAAGGGCGTGGTATCTGCTACTGAATGGGGCCACTTGGAATGTGATTTCTTCGGACCTATAATTGTCCAGCGTGCCGAATACCACATCTAGTGTGATTTTTCCCACACATCGTGCCTCCCGACTAGGGATGATTCCCCTGAAGGTCGTGCTTCTTTGCTCAATGCGGCTCTTGTCTATTTCCATTTTGTTAAGAGTCTCCTCGTAGATGAGGTTTAATCCGCTGCCGCCGTCCATGAGCACTTTAGTAAGCCGGAAGCCGTCCACAAGTGGACTAAGGACCAGAGCGGCTGGTGCTCGGACTGTTCGGAATTGAGGTTTGTCACTAGCATTGAAGGATATGGCCGTGTCGTTCCAGTGATTTATTGCTGTGACATGGCAGACTTCGGCGAGGCTGCGGAGTGCTCGCTTGCGCCTATTATTTGAGGCGAAGGTCTCGAAGACTGTGAGTACTGTATTGTTATTTTCCATGGGATGGTATTCTGCGGTATTGCTGATGAGGAGATCCTCGCCACTCTTGGCCACCTGCCAGAGTATCCAACATGCTCTAAGGCTGTGTGTTGGTATGGTATCCGGTTTACTGTGAATTTTGCATGGCCCGTTAAGCCATCCCTCCAATACGGTTCCACGCCCTGTAGCGGGCTTTGTTTTTTTTAATTGGATCGGGTGACTTGCGAGAGTGCAACCTTTTAGTTCGGATGGGGGGTTTAGTGAGAGCCTGAGGATCCCCGAATTTTGTTTGGGTTTTCCAGGCGCTTCCCATCGCACAGTACTTCTGTACTATGGCCACCAAGTCAGCGAAGCATACTATGTCACGGCGACTTATGGCGTTGAGAATTCCCTTGTCCGTGCAATTTTTGCAAAAGGATGAGATTATGTCTTCCTCACGACAATCCTTAACCTTGCTCATTACAAGGAGGAATCTGGCCCAGAAGTGATGTACTGTCTCTTGGGGCTCTTGTCTAATGTGGGACTGATCACTTGTATCTGGGTGGGTGGGTAGATTTAAGTCCAAACCTTGGCCCGATCTGAGACCCAGGGGCAGAGGAGCTTCCGAGCTTGGCAGCTTGGGCTCCGGGATGTTGCCCAATTTTTCTGGCCCGCTGTCCGATTCTAGGTTCGGAGCTTGGGTCATGTCCTCTCATAGACGGGTATCCGGCTCGGAGAGCTCGGGAATCCAGACATAGTTCGTCCCCAAAATAGAGGAAGAATCGATGCATTGCTCCTCCACTACCGCTATCTGATGGGTGACCGGTGGAGAGTTAATCTCCCTTTGGTCGGGTTTAAGCCCGATCCGATCATAGTCCGTAGCGACTCCTAGAGCGGCAATGCGACCCAAGAGCTCGTTCAGGGAGGAGAGCTCCATTGGATCCATTTGTTCGGTAAGTTCCGAGTTGACGTGGAGGTTGTTATTTATGACCTGAGAAGTCATCATCGGTGCGACAGCCGATCGGGCGGTCATGACAAAGCCGCCTAGTCGGAGAGTTTGGCCTAAAGCCAGGGCTCCCCCGGAGGTGATGTTGTCCTTGACAATAAGGCGAGCCATCAAGCCTTACCGTGACGGCATAGTGGAACTCTCAATGAAAGCACCAATGTCAGTGTCAAAACCGGCGGATCTCGGGTAGGGGGTGAGGGAGTCCTAGATTAGGGGGTCCTCAAACAGCCGGACTATTTACTTTAGCCGGACAGTTGGACTATGAAGATACAAGATTGAAGACTTCGTCCCGTGCCCGAGTGGGACTCTCCTTTGCATGGAAGGCCAGTGACGGTGTCCTGGACTAGGGGGTACTCAACACGTCATCTCCCGATCAGTTGGATTGGGCCGAGGACCCCCATGACCGTATACTCATGGGCCAGTCCAGACAGCTGAGAAGGCGTGGGTGAAAATGGGGAATCCTTATCCCTTTATAGAGGCGACAAGAACGGTGCGCCTCCCCGCTTTCCCGTTGAGAATAACTTATTTCCCAAGCACCATGATTGATTGCGCGATTGGGTTACCCATACCCATATTGAGGGAAATCCTGTAATAAGGGGACATGATCTCTGTTGTGACAAGACGTGCCAAGGAAACCGCCTTGCAATATGCGCTATGGCTGGTTGTGGGAAAACGGTTCGAATAATGACCCGACCGTAGTGTCATGTCACTTTGTCTAAAGTTGTCAGCAGATTATATTTATGAAATGTCATTCTCTCTATGGTGGTGTATGAAGATCATCTTGCAGATCCGGACACGATCCAAGTGTTCGATAATTATTTTGGAGTATTCGAAGAAGGAAACCGCCTTGCAATGCTGAAGACAAACTGCGCGCCGGACTCATCGTCATTGAAGCCTGGTTCAGGGGCTACTGAGGGAGTCCTAGATTAGGGGATATCTGAACAGCCGAACTATATACTTTGGCCGGACTGTTGGACCGTGAAGATACAAGACTCAAGACTCCGTCCCGTGTCCGGATGGGACTCTCCTTTGCGTGGAAGACAAGCTTGGCGATCCGGATATTATATTTCCTTCTTTGTAACCGACTCTGTGTAAACCCTATCCCCATCTAGTGTCTATATAAACCGGAGGGTTTAGTCCTCAGAAGGACGATCAGAATCATAATCATCGTAGGCTAGCTTCTAGGGTTCTGCCTCTACGATCTCGTGGTAGATCAACTCTTGTAATACCCATATCATCAATATCAATCAAGCAGGAAGTAGGGTTTTACCCCCATCGAGAGGGCCCGAACCTGGTAAAACATCGTGTCCCTTGCCTCCTGTTACCGTTAGCCTTAGACGCACAGATCGGGACCCCCTACCCAAGATCCGCCGGTTTTGACACCGACAACGGGCCTTAAGTCACCTCTGGGCTTTGGGCCCTTACTGAATCGCCATCTTCAACCTTGGTCTTGGGCTTCAAGAGTACTCATAGGTATAACCCGGCCCCTCCTTGGTGGGTCATACCTAATAGTTATATCCCCAACAATGACCCAGTAGGAATATGTGTCGTACTCTTTAGGGAGTTCGGCCTCTGTCCATTTGTCGAGGAAGTCGTCCAGTACTTGGGATTTAATGGCCCGGCGCGGTCTGTATGTTATGTCGAATGGGAGGAGCTCAATGGCCCACTTGGCAATCTGGCCTGTGGCATCGCGATTGTTTATTATGTCGTTGAGTGGTACTTCAGACGCCATCGTGATTGAGCACTCTTGAAAGTAGTGGCGTAGCTTCCGGGATGCCATGAAGACTGTGTATGCTATTTTTTGATAACGAGGGTACCAGGATTTGCATGGTGTGAGGACAGTAGATACGTAGTATACCGACTTTTGAAATGGGAATTTGTGTCCGTCCTCTTCTCGTTCGAGGACGAGCACCGCACTCATGACTTGGTGTGTTGCCAATATGTATAATAACATGGGTTCGCCGACATTCGGTACGGCCAGGATTGGGTTGCTCACTAAAAGAGCCTTTATTTCTTCCACTCCAGTTGTTGTCACGTACGTCCACTCAAAGTATTCGGTGCATCGAAGAAGGCGATAAAGTGGCAATGCTTTTTCTCCTAGTCTTGAGATAAAGCGACTTAATGCCGCCACACATCCGGCTTGTTTTTGGACTTGTTTAAGGTCTGTTGGCATAGCCAACTGTGACAAAGCTCGTATCTGGGTGGGTGGGTGGATTAAGTCCGAACCCTGATCCAATTTGGGATTCGGAGTTAGAGAAACTTCCGAGCTTAACAGTTCGGGCTCCGGGATATCAACCAATTTTTCAGGTCCATCGTCCGACTCTAGGTTCAGAGTACAGGGCACGTCTTTCCGTGGATGGGTATCTGGTTCTTAGAGCTCAGAAATCCGAACACAGTTCGTCCTCAATATAGAGCAAGAGTTGTTGTATTGATCCTCCACTAGTGCTATCTGATGGGTGATAGGCCGAGATTTGATTTCTCTGTGATCAGGTTTAAGCCCAATCCGATCGTAGTCTGTAGCGACTGCCGGTCAAAACCGGCGGATCTCGGGTAGGGGGTCCCGATCTGTGCGTCTTAGGTTAATGGTAACAGGAGGCAAGGGACACAATGTTTACCCAGGTTCGGGCCCTCTCGATGGAGGTAAAACCCTACTTCCTGCTTGATTGATATTGATGATATGAGTAGTACAAGAGTTGATCTACCATGAGATCGTAGAGGCTAAACCCTAGAATCTAGCCTATGATGATTATGATTGAGATCGTCCCTACAAGGACCAACCTCTCCGGTTTATATAGACAACGGAGAGGTCTTGGGTTTACATGGAGTCGGTTACAAGGAAGGAAATATAATATCCGGATCGCCAAGATTGTCTTCCATGCAAAGGAGAGTCCCATTTGGACATGGGACGGAGTCTTGAGTCTTGTATCTTCACGCTCCAACAGTCTAGACAAAGCATATAGTCCGGCTGTCTGGATACCCCCTAATCCAGGACTCCCTCAGTAGCCCCTGAACCAGGCTTCAATGACAATGAGTCCGGCGCACAGTTTTATCTTCGGCATTGCAAGGCGGGTTCCATCTCCGAATACTCCAAAATAATTATCGAACACTTAGACCGTGTCCGGATCTGCAAGATGATCTTCATACACCACTGTAGAGAGAATGATTTTTCACAAATATAATCTGCTGACAACTTCAGACAAAGTGACACAACACTACGGTCGGGTCATTATTCGAACTGTTTTCCCACAACCAGCCATAGCGCATATTGCGAGCCGGTTTCCTTGGCATGTCTTGTCACAGCAGAGATCATGTCCCCTTATTACGGGATTTCCATCAATACGGGTATGGGTAACCCAACTGCACAATCAATCGTGCCATTTGGGAAATAAGTGATTCTCAACGGGAAAGTGGGGAGGTGCATCGTTTTCGCCGCCTCTATAAAGGGATAAGGATGCCCCATTTTCACCCATGACTTCTTCCTCCTCTGCTTATCGATTCCCACACCCTCGAGCTCCAGCATGCTGGTTCATGCTTTCTCCGCACAGCCAAACATGTCCGGAGTAGGAGGCAAGTGGGTGACCTCCACCGTGAAGGAGGGGCATATTGCGAAGCTCCGGGCGGCCGGATACTTGGCCGCAGATATCGCGCATCGGCTACCGGACGAAGGGCAAGTCACTCCAACTCCGGAACTCCATGAGAGGGTCGTATTTCTCGCCCACTTCGTCCATGGACCGGGATTTCCACTTCATCCCTTCATCCGCGGGCTCATGTTCTACTACGGGCTAGACTTCCACGATCTAGCCCCAAATTTCGTCCTCAACATCTTGGCGTTTATCGTTGTGTGCGAGGCTCCGCATCAGGCCTCACTTCGGCCCGTGGCTACAAATTTTCTGCGTGAAGCCGAAGATCATGAGCGGCCAGCAAGCAGAGTACGGAGGCGCCATGGTGGGCAAGATGCCCAACGTCACCTAGCTTGACGGCTCCTTCACGGAGACCGTGAAAGGGTGGAAATCGGGGTGGTTCTACATCATCGAGTCGCGTGACACCAACTCGGCGGCGGCCCCCGAGTTCCGATCCGGAATCCCCATGTGGCTCACCTCCTGGGAAAAGAAGAGCCTGGCCTGGGGCAAACCTGCAGAGGTGACTGGACTACAAAACTGCATCAAGAATATGAAGGACAAGAAAATCAAGCTTGTCAACATGGTCCAGGTCATGCTTGTCCGCTGGATTCTTCCGTGCCGAAGACGGGCTTTTAATCAGTGGGAGTTCATCCCGACTGAACACCAGACGCTTCAAAAGCTCTATGACAAGGTGTTGTTCAAGGCCTCCGAAGTACCTCCTCTCACATCCAAGGACCGCGGACTTCATGCCATGCGGCTCCCCCGTCCGGTGAGTTTTCTGACCACAACCGGATGCGGTTTTTCCCAATGTACTCATGAGAGAATCTTAAGTCATTGTGTGCGTTTGATCAGGAGTATGTGGAAACAGCGGAGCGGATTGACTGTCCAGCTCCGCTGCTAGAAGGTCCAGCAGATGCTCTCCTAACGGAGATGCTAGTCCCGGTGCCCTACAAGGCACCGGAGAAGAAGGCCGAAAAGAAGGCCCCGAGGACCAGGAAGGGTCTCTGGCGTAAGGTCGTATCGTACGCCTCGTCCGAAGACGACGAAGCACACTCCTCCCCCGAGGGGGAGGTAGAAAAGGAAGGGGCCGACTCATCCAGAGAGGATGGGGGGCCCGAGAAGGCGGGCCAGGGGACCGAGAAGGGTCCTCGGCGCAAGGCCGTCATACCCTCGTCGTCCGAAGACGACGAGGCAGATTCCTCCCGTGGAGGCGGGAGGAAACACGAAGAAACTCTGCCTCCCCGCACTAGGAAGGAGAAGAAGAGGAAAGCCGCCCCAGAGGGGGAGGCTAGAACGTACAAGAAGGGAAAGGCGTCCCTTCTGGATTACTCCACCACTGCCGCCTATAGCGAGGAGGAGTGGCTGCCCAGGGGGAAGCCCCTAGTATGATCATAAGTATCTGCACCCTGTTGTATTTTAGTGTGACTTCGCTTCATAGTCTTGTTATGACACCGAACATATATGCAGTCCGGCCAGGGTCCATCCCGAGGTATCATCTTCGGATGGGTCCTTGAGTGATTCAGCGATGAACTCGCTCCCGACGGCCACTACTCCTTAGCCTGCGGATGACACAGAGGTGTTGTCCCAAAGGCTCCTAGAGCAGGGGGAGGTGACTCTGGAGACTCCCCAAGGCGGAATTCCATACGCCGGGCACACGGGGTACAAGATCCCCGCGGATCGTGCCGATGAGAGTCATAGCAAGCCGGGCTCTCAGCCGGATACTGTGTCGAAACCTTCGATTGTTCCGGATTCGGGCAAGCGGCCCCTCGCTAGGGAGGGCGAGCCGTCCGTGCCGATGACTTCTGTTATGCCAGAGGCGTCGGATAGTCTGCTGGAAGCGCTTCGTGGTGCTTCCATGGATGAAGAGCACCGTACTCTTATGAGTGCGGTGATTCAGAAGGTTCTGTCTGCCAAGAGCGAACTAACTGAAGCCTGCACCAGCCTCCTGACAGGCTTTGAAGTAAGTAATAAAAATGTGTGAAATTATCACCCAATAGGTAGTAGCCCCTGATACTCTGTTTGGTGTTCGGAACGAAAAGCCAAACGGAGGGTCAATTACAATCCGCAAGAGTCTAATAGTAGGTGTGCATTTGAATAAGCAGGCTGTGCTGCTTGCCGCTGCTTCCCGCACGGCCGAGGTCGCCGGACTTAAATGGGACCTGGAGCAGGTACAAGGAGAGCTTGGCCTCACGAAGAGGCAACTCGAAGAGAACAAAGGTGATTGATACCCCGTTCTCATATTTGTAAAGAATAGACAAAAATTGGTGATTCTAACGACAAAGCCTCGTGACCTTGTGATAGGGGCCACCACCGGAGTAGCGTCTCTGAAAAAGCATTGTCCGAGGCCGAAGACAAGGCGGCCCTGGAGCACAAGGAGCGCGAAAAGCAAGGTGCTAGAGTGGGCGAGGTACAGCAAGAGCTCCAGGAGCTCGGCAAGAAGTTCGAGTCCTTGGAGCATGATCTTAAGATGAAAGAGACTAAGCTTGCGAAGGCCCTTGCGAGTGTGAAAGATGCCAAGGCCGAAGCCGAAAAGGCACAGCAGGAAATCCAGGCAGCCAAGAATATAGCGGCGGGTAAGACATTCTTTATGCAAAGCAAGCATGTGGAGGAGACATTTCTTTTACTTACCCGGATTCGGAGCTCTCCAGGGGCATTCGCAGATCTGCCACGCAGCGTATCTGATGTTGCGGAGTTGTACCGTGCCGGGGAGGGGAGCTCAACGGAGAAGGTGTTCTGGTCCCAGTATGCTGGAGCCGAACACCCGGTGCCTCTGAGTGACCAGCTCAAGCAGTTGGTTGAACTCCACAGGGCGGCCGAAGTGGCTATGACAAATTTCATAGTCCAGATGTGGCCTGGTGAGCCGTTGCCTGCCAGCTACTTCATCCTGATAAAGCGGATGGTAAATGCATGTCTGCAGCTAGAGGTGATCAAGCGGTCCGTTTGCATTGAGGGTGCCCGCCGGGCCTTTGCCCGTGCGAAGGTACATTGGGGCAAGCTGGATGTAGAGAAGCTGGTGAAGGACGGGCCGCCGGAGGGCAAGGCGCATCGTTGTCCCGAAAAATATTATGATGGCGTGATGAAAGGGGCTCGTCTCGTGGCCGATGAATGTACCAAGGACACGATCCTTGAGTAAATGTACTTCTATCATTGTTGTAATATAAAGACGAAGTTACTTGTGCTATGTAGCGCTTTTTGATTTAAAATATTACCTTCTGTGCGGCTGTGTCACGCCCAATATGCGACCCTATCCAAAAGGAACTCGAAGGTCCCACCAAGGATAGACCCGCATATTGAAACGCTTTTGCAAGGTGGATATCATTACATCAACATTACATAATAGATGGGGATACATGTAAGAGGCAAACAATGCCACACGAATTCAACATCACAATACATAAGAGCATCATCCGACTACAGATGAAACACAAACAGAAACTCAAACGACATCTGCCCTGCTAGCCCAGGTTGCCGACCTGGAACCTATCCCCTGATCGAAGAAGCAGAAGAATAACTCAACGCAAGCAAGCATCGCTCTCGCGTCATGAGCATCGCATAACCTGTACCTGCAACTGTTGTTGTAGTAATCTGTGATCCACGAGGACTCAGCAATCCCATTACCATGGGTATCAAGACTAGCAAAGCTAAATGGGAAAGGAAGGGGTAAAGTGGTGAGGTTGCAGCAGCGACTAAGCATATATGGTGGCTAACATACGCAAATAAGAGCGAGAAGAGAGCAAAAGGAACGGTCGTGAAGCTAGAAATGATCAAGAAGTGATCCTGAACTCCTACTTACGTCAAACATAACCCAAAACCGTGTTCACTTCCCGGACTCCGCCGAAAAGAGACCATCACGGCTACACACACGGTTGATGCGTTTTAGTTCGGATCTGGTGTCAAGTTATCTACAACCAGACATTAACAAATTCCCATCTGCCCATAATCGCAGGCACGACTTTCGAAAGATTATACCCTGCAGGGGTGTCCCAACTTAGCCCACGATAAGCTCTCGCGATCAACGAAGGTTATACCTTCTCCCAGGAAGACCCGATCAGACTCGGAATCCCGGTTTACAAGACATTTCGACAATGGTAAAACAAGACCAGCAAAGCCGCCCGATGCACTGACAAATCCCGATAGGAGCTGCACATATCTCGTTCTTAGGGCAACACTGGATAGGTCAGCCTACGAGTAAAACCAGCCCTCGAGTTGCCCCGAGGTGGCCCCGTAGTCTTCCCGGTTCGGACCAACACTTAGACAAGAACTGGCCCGGGGGGGCTAAAATAAAGATGACCCTTGGGTTAATTACTCCCAAGGGAAATATAGGTGGTGGTGAGGCAAATGGTAAAACCAAGGTTGGGCCTTGCTGGAGGAGTTTTATTCAAAGCAAACTGTCAAGGGGGTCCCATAAATCACCCGACCGCGTAAGGAACGCAAAATCCGGGAACATAACACCGGTATGACGGAAACTAGGGCAGCAAGAGTGGAACAAAACACCAGGCATAAGGCCGAGCCTTCCACCCTTTACCAAGTATATAGATACATTAATAATATAAGAGATATTGTGATATCCCAACCAAAATCCTGTCCACCATGGAGTAATATTCAACTTCACCTGCAACTAACAACGCTATAAGAGGGGCTGAGCAAAGCGGTAACATAGCCAAGCAATGGTTTGCTAGGAATAGTGTCAAAGGTTAGAGGTTCATGGCAATTTGGGATGGCTGGATGAGCAAAAGATAGGTAACGCAACATAGGGATAGAATGAAGCAACTAGCATAGCAATGATAGTAGTGAGATCCAGGGTAGCGGTCATCTTGCCTGAAATCCCGCAAGGAAGAAGAACGAGTCCATGAAGAAGACGAACGCATGAAGCCGAACCAAGCGTAGACGAACGAATCCTCACGATCGCAACGAAACTAGAACAATCGATAAGAAGCACACAACATGGTAAACACACCACACATGAACAAGGCATGATGCACAACAAGCATGATGCATGACAAGGCTACATGAAGCTACTCATGGCAAGAGATGATACAAACAAGAGCAACACATCAAGGCAAGTTTACATGAGGCCGGAAACTACATATAACAATTCCGGTAAGTCCTCATATGCATATTTCGAAATTGGTCCAGATCTGAATAAACATTAAGTTGAAGTTGTTAAACAGCAAGTTAAAGAGCACCAAGAGGATCTAAACGAAATTCTAGTCAAGTTACATATAAAGTTCATTTAATTTGGAGCTACGGCCTAGAAGATATGAGCAAAACAAGTTAAACATGGCATTGATGCAAAATGCACCCAAACATCAAGGAAACACCTCAAAACAAGGATGCAACATGATAATATGGAACTACATGCAATTCTACGCAAGTTTCATATAGAGCACACTCAAAACGGAGCAACGGTTCAACACACAAACACTATACAAGTTATAGCAACAATCTGTCCAAAGCAGCAACTAGGCATATTGCAAGCATCAAAACCACATGCTACAGCACCTCAACATAATAACAAAAGGCATGGGCATGATGTATAGGTAAAGCATAACAAAACATGAACACTGAGCTATCTCCAGAAATCACTAGAACATGCTCAAACACACATGGCAAGATTGCAAATGATAACAGTTCAGACTTTGCAGAAATTAACATCAGGTTGCAATGTTTAGAGCTATCAAACAACATGTTACAGGAACTTATCATGGCAAACAAAGGCATTACATGATACTACTAAATGCATAGAACAAGAGTCCCTTACTGACCATAAGCCAAAAAGGATCAGAAAATATGATGGCACCCATGTAAACATGGCAAGTTATATTACAGATTCAGACATGGCAGGAACAACAATAAGAAGGCATGTAGATGAGCTTGTACCACTCACCACAGAGCAATACATGGCATGGCAAGGCAACCAACAGTAAGATGGCATATTTGTGAATCTAAGCATGGCAAGAGCAAGTTCATAGGGTGCATGGATCACTAGCAAAACACATGGCAACAACTGAACTTAATGTTAACAGGCTAACAACAACATTATTTAGCAACTTTGGAGCAAGATTACAACAAGTTAAATTAAGCCATAAATGCAAACAGGGGCATGGATGGATAGAGCATAACATGTAGAACAAAACACTCTTAGTGAACATCTCTAGATTATGCATAGAATGACTAGTAGCAGCAGGTTTACATAGCATCACGAAATAACAGATTCAGCCTAGCAAAACAGCAACAGCAAGTACCCTATTTAACAAGCTTGATTCACTCACCACAAGTCATTGAATGACAAGATAAGCATAGCATCATCAAGAATACATGTTTATGAAACAAACCAAGGCAAGAACAAGTTCATAGCATGCAAGGATCAACTACAACAACCTTGGCAAAATTGAATAACATGTAAACAATCTGCCAGGAAACATTTTGAAGCAAAAGTAGAGCACGAAAAGGACATGCTAGACTACTCCATAATTGCAAACAGGGGCATGAATGGCTAGATAAAAACCATATGTTCAAACCACCCTTACTGAAGAATCTCAAAATATGCATGGATCTCTCTGTAGCATCATGTTTACATGGCATCAAAATAACAGCAGAACAGGGACTAAAATCAGCAACATCACGAAGCGTAGTTTGCATGCTTGTGCTAGTCACCACATTGATCACAAAAATACATGGTAAGCACCTCTTTAAATAAGACATGGCATAGTTCAAAACACATGTAGACATCAACCTCATAGGATGCACACATCAAACATGGCAAAAATGACAAAAGAGCATGTTCTGTTAACAGACAGCAGACAACATTATGAAGCACTCTTGCAACGATGATTCAGGCATCAAGCTGAGCTCAAATGAACATGATGCAATGGAGTGAAATGAAGTACTCGTTGAGGCGAACAATTTGACATATCACATGCAGAAAATGGAGCTATGGATGTAGAGATACGATGCGATGAGCATGGCATGATAATGTCACAGATTCGGGGACTTCGAGAAAAATGGACCTCGGTGGAAAAGTGGACGAGGGGATCTCGCGGGACGAAACGGTGCCGCGGGCCGTTTGGATCGGCGGGCTGGTGGATCTGATCCACCCCCAACTCCGGTGAGGCGGAGGCGGTTCCGGAGAGGAGCTCCGGCGAGGAGGAGGCGCGGGAGATGGCCGGGGAGGTCGGGGCCGACCAGATCCGGTCTGGCCCGACCGGATCCGCGGCGAGGCGGCACGGCTGCCGACAAAGAGGGCCGGTGGAGAGGCGGAGGCCGGCGAGCGCTATGGCAGCAGAGCTCTGGTAGGAGCTCGGGGCGAGCGGCGGCCCATCGGGCGGAGACCGGGGCGGCGCGGCGGATCGTCCGCGGGCGGCGCGGCCACCAGGTGCGGCGGAGGCTGGGGGCGGCGACGACCGACGGCGGTGGCCGGGTCCGGCCACCGGCGGCGGACGGCGGCGCAGGGCGGCGGGAGGCGACGGGGCAGGCCGGCACGGGGCGCGACGGCGCAGGCGCGGGGCTGCGGCGGGCTCGTGCGGGCCCGCGATGGGCCTGGCGGGCCACGACGGAGGCGGGGAGCCGGACGGACAGGTGGCATGCACCGATTGGCTGAGGCGGCGGCGGCTGGACGTGTCCGGCCCGGTCCGGACATGTCCGGCGGCGCGGAAGGAGGAAGGAGCTAGGGTTAGGGAATCCATCCGCGAAAATGAAGGGGAAGGACCTATTTATAGTTTCTGGGAGCTAGGAGAGTCCAAATGAGGCACGGTTTCCGGCCACGCGATCGTGATCGAACAACCGAGAGCATGGAGGAGGTTAGGATGGGTTTTGGGCCACTTTGGAAGGGTGTTGGGCTGCAACACACACGAGGCCTTTTCGGTCCCTCGGTTAACCGTTGGAGTATCAAACGAACTCCAAACGGCACGAAACTTGACAGGCGGTCTACCGGTGCTATACCAAGGCCGCTTGGCAAACCTCGGGCCATTCCGAGAAAGTATAACACCCGCTCACAAAGAGAGGCAAGAAGGGGACGCCAATGACATAGGGGCGCCGAATTGCAAAACGGACAACGGGGAAAATGCTCGGATGCATGAAACGAACATGTATGCAAAATGAGATGCACATGATGACATAATAAAATGCAACACGCAATCAAATGACATAGCAACAGCGACGAATAACTGAATGACATCTGGTGCATCGGATCCGGGGCGTTACAACACTCCTCCACTAACAAGAGATCTCGTCCCGAGATCTTAGGACCGAGACGGAAGAGAAAAAGGAAGAGGTGAAACAAGAACTCAAGAGAAGAAGCAAAGAATCGAGAGTCACGAGAGGAAGAGAGGAACGACGAGAATGACAAGAATCGAAAGCTCACGGAATCAGATAGACTATGAAACCACTCCGGTTAGAACGAGATAAGAAACGAATAAGACTGAAAGGATTTAGGCAGCACACCGACTGAAAATGGAAGGAAAAGAACACGAGCTTGAGAGGATGGAATGACACCTGACGAGATGAACAGACAATGCCTCCGGAAGAATTAAAAGAATGGAAAGAAATGAACTTAGAAGGAAGGATTGAATGGAGTTGTTGAGAAAATCAACAACGAAAGAATAAGCTTGTCGTGGACTTATAGATAACCTCTCAAAATTATGAGCTGATCACCGACCACAAGCGGAAAAGATTAAATAGCTGAGGAGAACGAAGAAATGCAAAACTCCACTTCAAAAGGATATGGAGAATTAATTGCACTTCGAGACGCGAGAAGAAAAGATATTTGAACTCCACCAACAAAATCTTGATGAACTCTTGAAGAATGAATTAAATCATGAAGAACCACCATGAAGAACTCCGGTAATAAAAGGATGATGAGATAGAATGAAGGGAGAAAGAATACGATTAAAGCTTGCGACGATTTAGATGGAGGTTCCGATGAAATGGACGAGGAAATTAGAACTCCGGAAAAGAAAAGATGAAAACACTTGGAACTAGAATTTATTCCTCACGAACAAACTCTGAAGAAAAGGGATTAATCACTTGGATGAAATAAGAATAAGATTTATTGTATGCTTATCCTTCATCAAATTTAATTGATGACAAGCAAAGGATTTTGCATACTACTTATTCTTCTTGAAAAGGATTGAGAAGTGACATATCGCAGACTTGAGAAGGTCTTCATGAACCACCGGTAGGAATGGAAAGAACGAATGAATTAAAATGATAATCAAGGAAAAATAATCTTGAACGAACCACCGTAAGAATTAGAAAAATGATAGATGAATGAGAAAGAATCATCGGGAAGAATTAGAAGAACAAATATGTTTGAAGGGATTTAGATGCAAAAGGACAAAGAGAACATGAGCTGATTAAAGAACACTTGAATGAAACACCGTGATAATTGGATAACAGTAGCTGAAATATGAGGACGAGGAATTCTTCTGGAACGATGGCCTCCAGTGAAAAGAAATGGAAAAACAACTCCTGACATACTCCGGATGGATGAAAAGAATATCTGACAAATGGAATAATTCTCGAGGATAACAAGAAGCTAGAACGACAAATCTTCGGGAGAATGGGCAAGATTTAGAGGAAAACACTTCTTCGGTCTTCAAAAGACGATGGGAAACACCACCAAAATTATTGAGATACTCCGGGAGAATGAAAAGCGAAGAGGTTGAGCCAACAATGAAATGATTTGAAATTGATCTTGAAAAGGCATGTGACTGATGAAATCCATTCTTACGTCACACTTTGAAAAGAATTGAGAATAACTCCGGGGGAATTAGAAAGAGTCGGGTAAGATCCTGGGAAAAGACCTGTGGGTTAGGGCCCACTGAAGAGATAACACCATCGGAAAGGATTGTTGAAGAGATAGATGATGCACCGGAATAATTGAAATATTTGAATGAGGTGACAACCTCGAATTAATTCGAACACAGACGAATATCCTGAGATGACTTGAACACTCCGGAATGATAAACTGGCGAGAGGCGAACGAGCAGGGAAGACACTTGAGCTGAGGGAAAGAATATAATCACTATCAAAAATTGGAATTGAATCCACCGTACAAGAAAAAGAGATGAAGAATGACGAACGAGACGAGAATTCACCGGTTGAAATAATTTATGAAAGACTAAAGAGGTTTCACACGCATGAGATAGCTGGTCGAGAGAGAGACAGACTCCGGGAAGAAAAGGGTGGGAGGGCGGGAAAACAAAATCATCTTGGAAGGGGAAATCGACGAATATCTTGAAGAGAAAACACCGGTTGAAATCATTGAGGCAAGAAAACAAAGACTTCACACGAGTATGGATACTCGATTACGGACTCCGGTTCCGAGAAGAAGAAGGGTGGGCGGGTGGGAAAGAAACAACTGAGGATTGAACTCGAAGAAGAAGGGGCTCGAGTCAACTTGACGAGAAATGCACCGGATGAAAAGAGCTGAGGAACAACGATCGGAAAACCAACTGCGTGATCCTAAAGAAAAATTTGAAGGGGAAGAGGAGTAATTCAAAACACCTACGTCAAGATTTCTTACCAGAGCGATGAAGGGGCTAAGGAGTAGAAAGAATTCCTACTCTCCGATATAACTAGATTCAGAAAAATAGTTTTCTTCTAGACTCAACAACGGCCAAACTACACGATCAATCAAGGGGGCTCCTAGGGTCGGTCGAGGCTCTGATACCAACTTGTCACGCCCAATATGTGACCCTATCCAAAAGGAACTCGAAGGTCCCACCAAGGATAGACCCTCATATTGAAACGCTTTTGCAAGGTGGATATCATTACATCAACATTACATAATAGATGAGGATACATGTAAGAGGCAAACAATGCCACACGAATACAACATCACAATACATAAGAGCATCATCCGACTATAGATGAAACACAAATAGAAACTCAAACGACATCCGCCCTGCTAGCCCTGGTGGTGAGGCAAATGGTAAAAGCAAGGTTGGGCCTTGCTGGAGGAGTTTTATTCAAAGCAAACTGTCAAGGGGGTCCCATAAATCACCCGACCGCGTAAGGAACGCAAAATCTGGGAACATAACACCAGTATGACGGAAACTAGGGCGGCAAGAGTGGAACAAAACACCAGGCATAAGGCCGAGCCTTCCACCCTTTACCAAGTATATAGATGCATTAATAATATAAGAGATATTGTGATATCCCAACCAAAATCCTGTCCACCATGGAGTAATCTTCAACTTCACCTGCAACTAACAACGCTATAAGAGGGGCTGAGCAAAGCGGTAACATAGCCAAGCAATGGTTTTCTAGGAATAGTGTCAAAGGTTAGAGGTTCATAGCAATTTGGGATGGCTTGATGAGCAAAAGATAGGTAACGCAGCATAGCGATAGAACGAAGCAACTAGCATAGCAATGATAGTAGTGAGATCCAGGGTAGCGGTCATCTTGCCTGAAATCCCACAAGGAAGAAGAACGAGTCCATGAAGCAGACGAACGGATGAAGCCGAACCAAGCGTAGACGAACGAATCCTCACGATAGCAACGAAACGGGAACTATCGATAAGAAGCACACAACATGGTAAACACACCACACATGAACAAGGCATGATGCACAACAAGCATGATGCATGACAAGGCTACATGAAACTACTCATGGCAAGAGATGATACAAACAAGAGCAACATATCAAGGCAAGTTTAAATGAGGCCGGAAATTACATATAACAATTCCGGTAAGTCCTCATATGCATATTTCGAAATTGGTCCAGATCTGAATAAACATTAAGTTGAAGTTGTTAAACAGCAAGTTAAATAGCACCAAGAGGATCTACACGAAATTCTAGTCAAGTTACATATAAAGTTCATTTAATTCGGAGCTACGGCCTAGAAGATATGAGCAAAACAAGTTAAACATGGCATTGATGCAAAATGCACCCAAACATCAAGCAAACACCTCAAAACAAGAATGCAACATGATAATATGGAACTACATGCAATTCTACGCAAGTTTCATATAGAGCACACTCAAAACGGAGCAACGGTTCAACACACAAACACTATACAAGTTATAGCAACAATCTGTCCAAAACAGCAACTAGGCATATTGTAAGAATCAAAACCACATGCTACAGCACCTCAACATAATAACAAAAGGCATGAGCATGATGTACAGGTAAAGCGTAACAAAACATGAACACTGAGCTATCTCCAGAAATCACTAGAACATGCTCAAACACACATGGCAAGATTGCAAATGATAACAGTTCAGACTTTGCAGAAATTAACATCGCGTTGCAATGTTTAGAGCTATCAAACAACATGTTACAGGAACTTATCATGGCAAACAAAGGCATTACATGATACTATTAAATGCATAGAAGAAGAGTCCCTTACTGACCATAAGCCAAAAAGGATCAGAAAATATGATGGCACCCATGTAAACATGGCAAGTTATATTACAGATTCAAACATGGCAGGAACAACAATAAGAAGGCATGTAGATGAGCTTGTACCACTCACCACAGAGCAATACATGGCATGGAAAGGCAACCAACAGTAAGATGGCATATTTGTGAAGCTAAGCATGGCAAGAGCAAGTTCATAGGGCGCATGGATCACTAGCAAAACACATGGCAACAACTGAACTTAATGTTAACAGGCTGACAACAACATTATTTAGCAACTTTGGAGCAAGATTACAACAAGTTACAGTAAGCCATAAATGCAACCAAGGGCATGGATGGATAGAGCATAACATGTAGAACAAAAAACTCTTAGTGAACATCTCCAGATTATGCATACAATGACTAGTAGCAGCAGGTTTACATAGCATCACGAAATAACAGATTCAGCCTAGCAAAACAGCAACAGCAAGTACCCTATTTAACAAGCTTGATTCACTCACCACAAGTCATTGAATGACAAGATAAGCATAGCATCAGCAATAATACATGTTTATGAAACAAACCAAGGCAAGAACAAGTTCATAGCATGCAAGGATCAACTACAACAACCTTGGCAAAATTGAACAACATGTAAACAATCTGCCAGGAAACATTTTGAAGCAAAAGTAGAGCACGAAAAGGACATGCTAGACTACTCAATAATTGCAAACAGGGGCATGAATGGCTAGATAAAAACAATATGTTCAAAACACCCTTACTGAAGAATCTCAAAATATGCATAGATCTCTCTGTAGCATCATGTTTACATGGCATCAAAATAACAGCAGAACAGGGACTAAAATCAGCAACATCATGAAGCCTAGTTTGCATGCTTGTGCTAGTCACCACATTGATCACAAAAATACATGGTAAGCACCTCTGTAAAGAAGACATGGCATAGTTCAAAACACATGTAGACATCAACCTCATAGGATGCACACATCAAACATGGCAAAAATGACAAAAGAGCATGTTCTGTTAACAGACAGCAGACAACATTATGAAGCACTTTTGCAACGATGATTCAGGCATCAAGCTGAGCTCAAATGAACATGATGCAATGTAATTAAATGAAGTACTCATTGAGACGAACAATTTGACATATCACACGCACAAAACGGAGCTACGGATGCAGAGATACAATGCGATGAACATGGCATGATAATGTCATAGATTCGGGTACTTAGAGAAAAATGGACCTCGGTGGAAAAGTGGACGAGGGGATCCCGCGGGACGAAGCGGTGCCGCGGGCCGTTTGGATCGGCGGGCTGGTGGATCTGATCCACCCCCCAACTCCGGCGAGGCGGAGGCGGTTCCGGCGAGGAGCTCCGGCGAGAAGGAGGCGCGGGAGATGGCCGGGGAGGTCGGGGACGACCGGATCCGGTCCGGCCCGACCGGATCCGCGGCGAGGTGGCACGGCTGCCGGCGAAGAGGGCCGGTGGAGAGGCGGAGGCCGGTGAGCGCTGCGGCAGCGGAGCTCCGGCAGGAGCTCGGGGTGAGCGGCGGCCCATCGGGCGGAGACCGGGGCGGCGCGGCGGATCGGCCGCGGGCGGCGCGGCCACCGGGTGCGGCGGAAGCGACGGCGGCTGGGGGTGGCGGCCGGCCGGGGCGGCGACCGACGCCAGCGGAGATCCACGGCGGCGGCCGGATCCGGCCACCGGCGGCGGACAGCGGCGCAGGGCGGCGGGAGGCGACGGGCTTCGCGGGCGATGGGGCAAGCCGGCACG
This sequence comes from Triticum aestivum, assembly GCF_018294505.1. Lineage (NCBI taxonomy): Eukaryota > Viridiplantae > Streptophyta > Magnoliopsida > Poales > Poaceae > Triticum > Triticum aestivum. The sequence continues at coordinate 436,384,490 of NC_057798.1, forward strand.
GGGCGCAACGGCGCAGGCACGGGGCGGCGGCGGGCTCGCGCGGGCCGGCGATGGGCCTGGCGGGCCGCGGTGGAGGCGGGGAGCCGGACGGACAAGTGGCACGCGCCGATTGGCTGAGGCGGCAGCGGCTGGACGTGTCCGGCCCGGTCCGGACATGTCCGGCGGCGCGGAGGGAGGAAGGAGCTAGGGTTAGGGAATTCATCCGCGAAAATGAAGGGGAAGGACCTATTTATAGTTTCTGGGAGCTAGGAGAGTCCAAATGAGGCACGGTTTTTGGCCACGGAATCGTGATCGAACGACCGAGAGCGTGGAGGAGGTTAGGATGGCTTTTGGGCCATTTTGGAAGGGTGTTGGGCTGCAACACACACGAGGCATTTTCGGTCCCTCGGTTAACCGTTGGAGTATCAAACAAACTCCAAACGGCACGAAACTTGACAGGCGGTCTACCGGTGCTATACCAAGGTCGCTTGGAAAACCTCGGGCCATTCTGAGAAAGTATAACACCCGCTCACGAAGAGAGGCAAGAAGGGCACGCTGGATGACATAGGAGCGCCGAATTGCAAAACATACAACGGGGAAAATGCTCGGATGCATGAAACGAACACGTATGCAAAATGAGATGCACATGATGACATGATAAAATGCAACACGCAAGAAAATGACATAGCAACAGCGACGAATGACTGAATGACATCTGGCGCATCGGATCCGGGGCGTTACAGGTTGTTTATAGAACTCTGAAAGTAGGCCAGTCGTCGGCTTCCTCCCCCACGTAACTAGTACCCGGGTGTTCCTGGAAAAACCCGGATGCTCTTTATCCAAATTTTTGGTCCCTTAAGGAGGTATCGGGCGCAGCGAACAAGGCAATCGGACTATGCGGCTTTATAACTTTCACTTAGCCATAGAAGTCTACAATTTTAAACTTCAGCGAAGCCCCTAGAATTCGGAAAGCTGAATTGAGGCGCTATATACTCCTAAATCGGACAAAGCTGATTCCTCGCCTAAAGCGGAAAAAATCTTTAAGGATTTTAAGACCTCTCGAACAGCGACCAGCTCTCGCCGCATCATGCCGGTCATTTTTCGACTTTCTCTACTGAGGTGCTCGTCTAGAAGAACCGGGACACAATCGCAGTAGTTCTCCCTGCACTACCTTAGCCGATATAACGGAACGTAAGGTACCAAAACAAGGGAGTCGGGCAAACCCAACTATTGACCCAAGACATGATTCGGAGCTGATGCATATAGTGCTATAAGTTCGGGGTGCCGCACTGTTGAAAGTGTTCGGACTTGTCTTGCCGTATTATGATGCGCCATAAGAAGCCCCTGGCAAACTGAACGTACCAAGGTGTACGGATGCAATATTAAATAAAAATTTATAGAAAAAATGTGCAAATAGGAATAATAAGCTGACGCTATATATTATCTCCCATTGATGAATAATACGTTTAAGCGTATGTTTACAATGAGTGCGGTTAAGCAGAAGTAAATAGAACTATTTAACACATCCTATCCAAGGGCGGGCTGCATGTAGGTATATAAAACAGGTATAACAATCATGAACAGATTCCACCTGGGTATTTCCTTTGTGTGCAAAGCCTGTTGCCTCCTTGGTTTTCTCTCCTGTGTAAGTCCGACAATCCGACTCTTCTGAAGAGGCTGCCCTAAAGCAGTGTCCTGAAAGATAAGGGGGGTGTTATTAAAGTATGTTGCGGTTATACCGCATTGTTGACTGAGTCACTATTGCACCTCCGCCTATGCCCATGGTATTTTGAGTGTGTAATTGTGTACGCGTTGCACGAATGCTTCTTTGATAGGGCTTGAGCGGAGGCCGGACTGCTAGTCGCGCTCTTGGCGTGCCTGGCGATCCTGTTCTAGGGTGCTCCGGACTCGCTTGACGGTGTTCGGGGTTGTCGTCGCCGGATTGGTGGCTTGTCGGAGAAGGCCGCATTGTACTTCCGCCCCGAGGGCTGCAGTATGTTCTTCTGTACGAAGAGAGCGGTCCATGTTTCCGTTGACTGTTATGACCCCGCGAGGTCCTGGCATCTTGAGCTTGAGGTATGCATAGTGTGGTACTGCATTGAATCTAGCGAAGGCGGTTCGTCCAAGCAGTGCGTGGTAACCACTATGGAAAGGGATGATATTGAAGATTAGCTCTTTGCTTCGGAAGTTATCCGGAGATCCGAAGACCACTTCCAGTGTTATAGAGCCCGTGCAACGGGCCTCTACTCCTGGAATTACACCTTTAAAGGTGGTTTTGGTGGGCTTGATCCTTGAAGGGTCGATGCCCAGTTTGCGCATTGTGTCATGATAAAGCAGGTTCAGGCTGCTGCCGTCGTCCATAAGGACTTGCGTGAGGTGGAATCCGTCGATGATTGGGTCTAGGACCAATGCGGCTGAACTGCCATGACGGATGCTGGTAGGGTGATCCCTACGATCAAAGGTGATCGGATAGGCTGACCATGGGTTGAATTTTGGGGCGACTGGCTCCATCGCATAGATGTCCTGTAGTGCTCGTTTTCGTTCCCGTTGGGGAATGTGGGTGGCGTAGATCATCTTGACCGTTTTTACCTAAGGGGGAAACTTCTTCTACCCCCCCCCCCCCCGTGTTCGGACGTCAAGGTTCCTCGTCATTGTCGTTGTGCAGCCCCTTGTCCTTGTTTTCAGCATTTATTTTACCGGCCTGTTTAAACACCCAGCAGTCTCTATTAGTGTGGTTTTCTGGCTTGTCCGGGGTGCCATGAATTTGGCATGAGCGTTCCAGTATGCGGTCCAGACTGGACGGTCCCTGATTATTTCTTTTGAATGGCTTTTTCCGCTGACCGGATTTGGATCCGCTGAATCCGGTGTTGACTGACGTGTCTTTAGTGTTGTCGCCGTTGTTCCGTCGCTTATGTCTGTTGTGCCGTGGCTTGCGTTATTATCGCGGACATCCGAGGTGCCGGAATGTGGCGTAGTGCTGCTGCGAGCCAACCAGCTGTCCTCGCCCACACAAAAGCGGGTCATCGGTATCGTGAGGGCCGCCATGGACTTGGGTTTTTCCTGGCCGAGGTGTCGGGCGAGCCACTCGTCATGGATATTATGCTTAAAGGCCGCCAGGGCTTCGGCATCCGGACAGTCAACTATTTGGTTCTTTTTAGTTAGGAAACGAGTCCAGAATTTCCTGGCTGACTCTCCGGGCTGTTGAGTAATGTAGCTCAAGTCATCGGCATCCGGTGGTCGCACGTATGTGCCCTAGAAGTTGTCGAGGAACGCGTCTTCCTGGTTTTCCCTGCTGCCAATGGAATTTGCCGACAGGCTGTTTAGCCAGTGTCGGGCAGGTCCTTTGAGCTTAAGGGGAAGATATTTGATGGCGTGTAGATCGTCTCCGTGGGCCATGTGAATGTGGAGAAGGAAATCTTTGATCCATACTGCGGGGTCTGTTGTGCCATCGTATGATTTGATGTTTACGGGTTTGAACCCTTCTAGGAATTCATGATCCATCACTTCGTCAGTGAAGCAGAGGGGGTGTGCGGAGCCTCTATGCCGGGCTATGTGGCTACGCAGTTCGAATGAGTCTGGGTGGCTGTATTATGCCTTGCCGGACTTGTTCGTAGTGTATCCGGCGTGACGATCATCGTCGCGTGTTGGGGCGCGCCCTTGCGATCTATAGATCGATCTTGGCTGTCCTGCTTTGTTTTCCAGTATATCTTGCAGGTCTTGCCTATTGCCCCAGGCCGTAGTGTATTGGCGTGGGGGTGCGGGCTAGTATTTGGGCCGGTATGCCGTTTTATCCCGGCCACGAGGTGGCCGGTCAGCCGTCTAGCGCTCGAGTCAGCCGTCTGTGAGCAGGTCTTGATCAGCTTGAAGCTACTGCTGCTTCTTCTTCAGGCTCCTCGTAGTGGCCATGAGCCGGCGCTTAAAGCGCTCCTGCTCCACTGGGTCCTCGGGCATGCCGAACTCGTCGTCGTCGAGGCTAATCTCGTCTTTGGAGGGGGGCATGTAGTTGTCCTCCTCCAGATATCCATCTGTCACCTGTTCGTCTGGGCTGACCTGCCCGTCTTCCTTCCCGGCCTGCTCGAAGGCAGGCTGATCAGGGTTGTATTTGTCTTCGACACCATCCGGATTGTTTTTGTCTCCTGTGCTGGTATTGCTATGGCGGGGCTTGGAGCGGCGCCGACGACGCCCATGCTTTGCTTTCTTCCCTAAGGGGTTATCCTCCGTTGCCTCATCGCCATTGGTTTCCTTCGGAGTGTCCACCATATATATAGCATATGAGGAGGTGGCTGTCCACCGCCCTATGAGCGGTGGTTCCTGTTCTTCTCCTGCATCGTCGTCCACACCGCCGATGTCTTCGAAGTCAAAGTCAAGCACGTCGGTTTAATCATCGACCGTGGCAATGAAGTAGGTGGTGGGTGGGCAACGAATTCCTTCGTCGCCTGCTTCCCACTCGAGCTGGACATAGTTCGGCAAAGAGTCTCCCGACAAAGAGAAAGACTTTAACGAGTTCAGCACGTCTCCCAAGGGCGAGTGCTGGAAGATGTCCACAGCGGTGAACTCCATTACCGGAGCCCAACCAGGTTCGGTAGGCTCAGGAGCGTGCGGACTGGAACCTACAGCCGGATATGAGTCCAGGGGTCCGATGTCACAGGCGTCCATCCACCCGTCCTTGGGCAACGCAGTCTGCTCCGGATTTAGGTGCGGGGCTACTGCAGGGGTGATATCCCGATCATTGTCCGACAGCAGGTCTAAGCCGTGCCCATCGTGATTGTCCGGCGCTCCTGGCGCAGTCCCAAACCCATTGAAGATCAAGTCTCCGCGGATATCGGCCGTGTAGTTCAGGTTTCCGAACCTGACCTGGTGGCCAGGGGCGTAGCTATCGATCTGCTCTAGTTGGCCAAGCGAATTGGCCCACAGTGTGAAGCCGCCGAACACGAAGATCTGTCCAAGGGGAAAAGCCTCACCCTGGACCGTGTTGTTGACGATTGAAGGAGCCATCAAGCCTTACAGCAACAATAAAGAGGAACTCTCAATGAAAGCACTAATGTCGGTGTCAAAACCGGCGGATCTCGGATAGAGGGTCCCGATCTGTGTGTCTTAGGCTAATGGTAACAGGAGGCAAGGGACACAATGTTTACCCAGGTTCGGGCCCTCTCGATGGAGGTAAAACCCTACTTCCTGCTTGATTGATATTGATGATATAAGTAGTACAAGAGTTGATCTACCACAAGATCATAGAGGCTAAACCCTAGAAGCTAGCCTATGATGATTATGATTGAGATCGTCCCTCTAAGGACCAACCTCTCCGGTTTATATAGACACTGGAGAGGGCTAGGGTTTACATGGAGTCGGTTACAAGGAAGGAAATATAATATCCGGATCACCAAGCTTGTCTTCCACGCAAAGGAGAGTCCCATCCAGACACGGGACGGAGTCTTGAGTCTTGTATCTTCATGCTCCAACAGTCCGGACAAAGCATATAGTCCGGCTGTCCGGACACCCCCTAATCTAGGACTCCCTCAGTGACCCCCAAGGCGGCGATGCGATCCGGGAGTTCGTTTAAAGATGAGAGCTCCGTCGGATCCATCCATTTGTAGTATTCGGAGTCGACGCGGAGACAATTTTCGATGACCCGAGAAGTCATCGTCAGTGCAACGGCCGAACGGGCGGTCATGGTAAAGCCCAGCCAGAGGGTTTGGCCTGAGGCCAGGGCTCCTTCGGAGGTGATATTGTCCTTGATAACAAGGCGAGCCATCAATCCGATCTTCGATGTCACAGCAAAACTCTCAATGAAAGCACCAATGTTGGTGTCAAAACCGGCGGATCTCGGGTAGGGGGTCCCAAACTGTGCGTCTAAGGCTGATGGTAACAGGAGGCGGGGGACACAATGTTTACCCAGGTTCGGGCCCTCTCTATGGAGGTAATACCCTACTTCCTGCTTGATTGATCTTGATGAATATGAGTATTACAAGAGTTGATCTACCATGAGATCATAATGGCTAAAACCCTAGAAGCCTATCCTATCTGATTCTGATTGCCTCTACGGACTAAGCCCTCCGGTTTATATAGACACCGGAGGGGACTAGGGTTGTACAAAGTTGGTTACAGAGAAAGGAATCTACATATCCGAATGCCAAGCTTGCCATCCACGCAAAGGAGAGTCCCATCCGGACAGGGGAAGAAGTCTTCTGTCTTGCATCTTCATAGCCCGTCAGTCCGACTCATGTCAACAGTCCGGAAAGCCGAGGACCCCTTAATCCAGGACTCCCTCATCCGCTGCCGGCCCTCCTCCAATGGAGGGCCATGTCGGAGACCAACTTCGCGGGTTCTTCATCAGGTTGTACAAACCCATGTGCGGTCATCTCCGCCTCCCTACCATGTTTTCTCAGGTAATGGAGGTTGATCCATCGCAGGCCTTGAGGCTGCACATGAGGGGCTGCGGGAACGGCAGCATGTGGGTCGACGTCGACTTCCCCGCCCCTCACTTCATGTATCTTCTCCATGGGTGGAAAACCTTCGCCCGCGCCCATAGCTTGTCAGAGGGGCACGTTCTCTAGTTCAAACTAATGGATAACAGCCTACTCTCCGTCAAGGTCTTTGGGAGCTCGGGAATCCACTTAGGGTGCTGCACGGAGAGCTCCATCGACGATGAAAGCTCCTCCTCGAGCGACAGTGATGAGGAGGACAGTGCCAGCGACAACGGCGGCAGCGGGACGGAGGACGACGACTCCGACTCCAGCTGACCATCAGTGGCAGCACCATCATCTGCTCCGCCTCCTCCCCCAGCAACACGCCTTGCCGGGTGTTGCGCCCTGCTGGCTCTGGCATCGTTGGTCGACGAGCTACCTCGCCAAGCTCTCCATTGATGCGTTGCCCATGCCCATCCCTGTCTTCACTTGTCGTGCCTGGGGAGGAAAAGGGCAAGGACGGGCATTACGGAGCACTTATCTTCTTTTAATTTGTAGGCACTTGCCAAATCTTAACTTTCTAGATAATGTAATCTCTCGAGTCCATGCTTATATTTTGTAACATTTGTACTTGTATCAGCATGTCAATGAAAAAGACGAGCTTTGCCGGAACTCATGCATGTATATGTCCATGCAGAGGCGAAACACCTCTTTAATGTAAATAAACGAGTCCTCCCAGCAAGCTATCTTGCCGGCGCCTGTCGGTGTCAAAACCAGCAGATCTCGGGTAGGGGGTCCCGAACAGTGCGTCTAAGGTCGATTGTAATAGGAGGCGGGGGACACGATGTTTACCCAGGTTCGGGCCCTCTCTATGGAGGTAATACCGTACTTCCTGCTTGATTGATCTTGGTGAATATGAGTATTACAAGAGTTGATCTACCACGAGATCGTAATGGCTAAACCCTAGAAGTCTAGCTTGTATGATTGATGTGGTAATGTCATAATGATCTATCAACTAGCCTGGCCTTGTCTTATATAATGTACCAGAGGCCTAGGATAACAAGAGTCCTAATCGAATACACCGGTGGAGAGGAATCCTTGTCTTGATCACCAAGTCTTGTGGAATCTTCCTCATGTATACTTCGGCTGTCCAAACTGGCCCATGAGTAAACGGCCATGGGGGTCCTCGGCCCAATCCAACTGATCGGGAGACAACATGGTGAGTACCCCCTAGTCCAGGACACCGTCAGCGCCCTCTGTCCTGCTGGAGAGTCACATCTGTCGGGTTACACACAAAGGGCCCAGCCCCCTGCCAATCTCTTTTTATCAAAGGCTACTGCGACCATTCTAACCGAAGTAGCGTTCGGGATAGGGATGAGAGCACCTAATTTTAAAAAGAGTGGCGAGTTTTCTAATGCACAAGTCACAGGTTACGAACATGAATGGACAAGAGGTAAACTTTCTCTGTTTGGTTTGCCAGGGACGACGTGCCAGGCAGTCTTCTCAATCTTCTTGCCGGAGCCAAGCCCACGACAGGAACAGCAAAATCGAGCGTCTTTAGTGTGGTTGGAAACAAGAGAGGATACGAGCATTGGACCTTGGTTGTCCATTAGTATCTGCTGGAATCAAAGGCAGTACAATATCCTGGGCAAGCATGCATATACGTTTATACATAAAACATGGAAGTCAACAGGAAACTGTACATACTAAAAGTTATCTGGCTGCACACAGGGTCTGTGCCTGGCTCTATACATAGGGTTACATGCCTTGTCGGCAAGGCTAGTACAAAAGGGGGTTGCCGGGGCTCCTGGCAACCACGCCTTATGGGTAGAACTTGCGAAGGTGTTCGATATTCCAGGAGTTGCTCACCGGAATGCCATCTTCGGTCTCCAGGCGGACTGCGCCGGGCTTGGTGACTCGTATTACCTGATAAGGGCCTTCCCTCTTTGGTGTTAACTTGTTTGAACTCTTGGTGGATTGAATACGCCAAAGAACAAGGTCGCCTTCCTCAAGGCTTCGAACATGAACCTTGCGGCTATGGTAGCGGTGCAAGGCTTGCTGGTAGCGAGCAACTCGCACAGCAGCCTGAAGACGATCTTCCTCAATGAGTGTTGCATCATATCGGTGCAACTGCTCTTTCTCAAGCTCATCATAAGCGAGCACTCAAGGTGACCCGTATATGAGTTCTATGGGGAGAACTGCTTCTGCCCCATATACCAGGGCAAAGGGTGGCTGGCCAGTGGCTCGATTTGGTGTCGTTCTGATTGACCAAAGAACCGTTGGTAGTTCATCAATCCAGCGTCTTCCGCACTTGTGTAGCCTATCGAAAGTTCTTGTTTTGAGGCCTCGCAACACTTCAGCATTTGCCCTTTCTGCCTGGCCATTGCTTCTTGGATGAGCAACAGAAGCAAAGCAAACTTTGCTCCCAAGGTCCTGGATATACTGCATGAAGGTGCGGCTCGTGAACTGTGTGCCGTTGTCGGTGATGACTCTGTTTGGCACACCAAAACGGCAAACGAGTCCCTTGAATAACTTGACGGCTGATGTTGTCACCTTTCTCACTAGCCACTTTGTGAACTTGTCGATTGCAACCTACAAGTACTCAAAGCCCCCGACAACACGGGGAAAGGGGCCCAGTATGTCGAGCCCCCAGATTGAAAATGGCCAGGAAAGAGGGATTGTTTGAAGATCTTGAGCTGGTTGATGCAGCTTCTTTGAATGGAACTAACACGCTTCACACTTGGTTACTAGTGCAGTTGCATCTTGGAGAGCAGTGGGCCAAAAGAAAGCTTGCCGGAATGCTTTGCTAGCAAGGGCTCTTGACCTTTGATACGTCTCCAGCGTATCTATAATTTTTTTATAGTTCCTTGCTATTATATTACTAGTGCAGTTGCATCTTGGAGAGCCGTGGGCCAAAAGAAACCTTGTTGGAATGCTTTGCCAGCAAGGGCTCTTGACCCTTGATACATCTCCAACGTATCTATAATTTTTTATAGTTCCTTGATATTATATTATCTGTTTTGGATGTTTAATAGGCTTTAATATGCTCTTTTATATTATTTTTGGGACTAACCTATTAACCAAGGGCCCAGTGCCAGTTTCTGTTTTTTTGCCTATTTTAGAGTTTTGCAGAAAAGGAATACCAAACTGAGTCCAAACGGAATGAAACCTTCACGACGATCTTCCTTGGACCAAAAGCAAACCAGAAGACTTGGAGATTAAGTCAAAGACGTAACGACGAGGCCACGAGGCAAGAGGGCACGCCCAGGGGTGTAGGCGTGCCCCACACCCTCATGGGCCCCTCGTAGCTCCCCTGACCTAGTTCCTTCGCCTATATATACTCTTATACCCTAAAAACATTAGGGGGAGCCACGAAACCACTTTTCCACCGCTCCAACCTTCTAGACCCATGAGATCCCATCTTGGGGACTTTTTCGGCAATCTGCCGGAGGGGGATTTGATCACGGAGGGCTTCTACATCAACACCATTACCTCTCCTATGAAGCGTGAGTAGTTTACCACAGACCTTCGGGTGCATAGTTATTAGCTAGATGGCTTCTTCTCTCTCTTTGATTCTCAATACAAAGGTGTCCTCAATGTTCTTGGAGATCTATTCGATGTAATACTCTTTTGCGGTGTGTTTGCTGAGATCCGATGAATTGAGGATTTATGATCAAGATTATCTATGAATATTATTTGGTTCTTCTCTGAATTCTTATATGCATGATTCGATATCTTTGCAAGTCTCTTTGAATTATCGGTTTAGTTTGGCCTACTAGATTGATCTTTCTTGCCATGGGAGAAGTACTTAGCTTTGGGTTCAATCTTGCGGTGTCCATTCCCAGTGAGATTAGGGAAGCAAGGCACGTATTGTATTGTTGCCATCGAGGATAACAAGATGGGGTTTTCATCATATTGCTTGAGCTAATTCCTCTACATCATGTCATCTTGCTTAATGCATTACTCCGTTCTTTATGAACTTAATACTCTAGATGCATGCTGGATAGCGGTCGATGTGTAGAGTAATAGTAGTAGATGTAGGCAGGAGTCGGTCTACTTGACACGGATGTGATGCCTATGTTCATTATCATTGCCTTAGATGTCATCATAATTATGCGCTTTTCTATCAATTGCTCGGCAATAATTTGTTCACCCGCCGTAATGTATGCTATCTCGAGAGAAGCCACTAGTGAAACCTATGGACCCCGGGTCTCTTTTCCATATTATTGAATCTCATTTAAATCTTGTTTTGATCTACTATTTTGCAATCTTTACTTTCTAATCTATAAACCAAAAATACCGAAAATATTTACTTTACTATCTCTATCAGATCTCACTTTTGAGAGTGACCGTGAAGGGATTGACAACCCCTTTATCGCGTTGGTTGCAAGTTCTTGATTGTTTGTGCTGGTATTCGATGACTTGTGCGTCGTCTCCTACTGGATTGATAGCTTGGTCCTCAAAACTGAGGGAAATACTTATGCTACGTTGCTGCATCACCCTTTCCTCTTCAAGGGAAAACCAAGGCAAGCCCAAGAGGTAGCAACCCTATGTGGGAGCCACACATGCCTCCATGTATCTCTGCCGACAGCTCCAGTCCGTCCTCCTGAGGAATGCACTTCAATTTCACGTCGTTCAGCCTCCTTCTGTATAGGACATCATCCACAAATTGGTACATGCTGGACCGGCAGGCTACCCTTTCTTCTTCTTCATGTTCCTCAGGGAGTTCCCCTGTTTGGAGGAAACGAATGGCGTGTTGCGCCCATGCCGAAGCCTGAGGCTTGATAGCAAGGACTAAAGGCTCATCTTCTGCCATGGGGGCAACTGTCTCTACGGTCTAGGCTTGGGGCCCTGTCGAAGGCTGCTACTCCTTGGCAAGCTTGGGGTATCCGGCAACTTCCTTGTCGGCAGCTCCTGGGAGCTCAGCAAGAAAGTACTTGCTGGGGCCCGCTTTCCTTTGCTTATTCTGTCCTGTTCATGGTTCAACGGATGGCTGAGTTAATTGGAGCACAAAGGTACCTGGTTCCATGGGCAACTTGAGGGCGGCGCGTTTCGATAGGTCATCGGCAATGCTGTTTTCTGCTCGAGGGACATGCTCTGCTTGTAGACCATCAAAACGCTCCTCCAACTTCCTCACTTCATCTACATAGGCTTCCATCAACAGGCTCTGATAGTCCTTGTTAACTTCTTTGATGACAAGCTGCGAAACACCTCTAACGATGAGCTTCCTGATTTCGAGGTCTGCCGCGATCCTGAGACCGGCAAACAGCCCCTTGTACTCTGCAGTGTTATTTGTAGACTTTTCCCAAGGAAAATGCATCTGGATTACATACTTGAGGCGCTCTCCAGTGGGCACGACGAGTAGCACGCCGGCACCAGTGCCTTGCACCGAGAAGGATCCATCAAAGTACATTATCCAATCACGGCTTGTCTCACTGTCAGGAAGAGTGGTCTCTTGAACTTCTTCATCAGGCGTGGAGGTCCATTCTTCTATGAACTCTGCTAAGGCTCTGCTCTTGATTGTTGAGGTGCTTTCAAACTTGAGGCCAAAGCTTGATAGCTCCAACACCCATTCCACAATCCTCCCAGTTGCATCTGGGTTGTGCAGGATCCGTTGCAACAAGAGGCGAGTGACAACGGTGATCTCATGTGCTTGTAAATAGTGACACAACTTTCTTGAGGCCATAAGGAGGCCGAAAAGCAGCTTCTGCATACCAGAATATCTTGATGTAGCCCCCCTGCAAGAGGGAGCTGACAAAATAAACCAGGTGCTGCATCCCCTTCTTCTTCTGTTCTACTTCGCTCACTTGCACAAACTCTGTCTCGCCGGGACCGGGCTTTGCCGGGGGCTCTGCCTTGCCGGTATCAGGCCCTGTTGGGGAAGGCTCTGGCCCATCATCCGACGGTTACCGTTGCTGCTGCCTCTTCCTCAACTTATCTCTGTGCCACTAGTGCAACACTGACCACTTGATTTGTTGCCGCTAGATATAGCAGCAACGGCTCTTGCGGTTTAGGCGCGACTAGTATTGACGTGGAGGAGAGGTACCTCTTCAAATCTTGCAGCGCTGCCTCCGCTTCCGGAGTCCATTTCATTGGACCCGCCTTTTTCAAAACTTTGAAAAAGGGCAGGGCACGCTCAGCAGATTTGGAGATGAACCTACTCAAAGCAGCAACGCAGCCGGCGAGCCTACGGACGTCCTTGACTCGTTTTGGCGCCTCAATCTGCTCAATTGCTTTGATCTTGTCGGGATTTGCTTCGATTCCGCGTTGAGACACGAAGAACCCAAGAAGTTTGCCGGATGGGACACCGAACACACACTTCTCAAGTTTGAGCTTGAGGTTTATCTTGCGCAAATTTGCAAATGTTTCCTCCAGATGTTGCACGAGTGTGGCCTTGTCCTTGGTTTTGACCACTATATCATCCATATAAGCTTCCATATTTCTATCTAGCTGGAGCTCAAAACCAATCTGGACTGCTCGGGCAAACGTCAAACTGGCGCTTTTCAACCCGAAAGGCATTCGTACAAAACAGTACGTACCACATGGGGTGATGAACGCGGTCTTTTCTTCATCTTCCTTTGTCATGAAGATCTGGTGGTATCCTAAGTAGGCAATGACTGAAGGTCACACCCAGCAATGGAGTCCACTATCTGGTCAATGTGTGGCAAAGGGAAAAAGGATCCTTTGGACAGGCTTTATTGATATCTGTATAGTCAGTACATAGCCTCCACTTCCCATTTGCCTCACGCACTACCACTGGATTGTCCAACCACATTGGGTGGAGCACTCCTCTGACCAAACCTGCCGCTTCCAACTTCCTGATCTCCTCGGTGATGAACTTTTGTTGCTCCAAAGCTTGCTTTCTAACCTTATGCTTGACGGTTCATGCATGGGGACAGACAGATAGCAAGGTGGTGCTCAATCACCTCCCTGGGAACGCCGGGGATGTCGGATGCTTGCCATGCAAACACATCGACATTCGCATGCAGGAAGGCAACGAGCGCGCTTTCCTATTTGCTATCAAGGGTGGAGCTTATGGTAAAAGCTCCACCCGTGCCATCTACCTTGACGGGTACCTTCTTGGTTTCTGGTGGGGCCACCTTGGATCTCTTGCTCTTGCTGATGGAGCTCTCTGGCATATCCTCAACAGGAATGCAGTGCTCCAAAGAGGCGCGTTTTCCGGAGTGGGTGTAGGGGTCCTTGCCGGGGCCAGGAATCTTGCCGGAGACCGAGGCCCTGCCGGTCTTCTTCCCAGTGGCAAGAGCAAGTGTCTTGGCGGCAGATGCTGCAATTGCCTCTCGGTAGAGTTGATCGGCACAAATGAGCACATCCTTCTTGTCACAGCTGATGGTGATGATGCTCATTTGGCCAGGTATCTTTAGCTTGTTGTACGCGTAATGTGCCGCCGCCATGAACTTGGCCAGTGTTGGACGGCCAAGGATCCCGTTTTATGGCAACAGGATCTCGACAACATCAAAAACAATCTTCTCTGACCTGTAATTCAGGTCGCCACCAAACGTGACAGGTAGTGTGACCTTCCCTTTAGGCTGGCTTCTCCCTGGATTGATCCCTTGGAACGTACATGTTTCCTCGAGATCTTTGTCAGGTATCTGCAACCTCTTGATCACGTTGGGCAAGATCAAGTTCAGACTGTCCCCACCGTCAATTAGCATTTTTGTCGCCTTGAGGTTGCGTATTGTTGGTGAGACCAACAATGGCAAGCACCCGACCGCGGTTGTGCGATCAGGGTGATCCTCGGCGTCAAAAATGATTGGCATGTTGGACCATTTCAGTGGCTTCTGGGCGTCGACCATTAGTTCCATCGCATTAATCTCATGTGCCCACTGTTTAAGCTAGCAGTGGGAAGAATGCAACGAGTCACCTCCATGGACGCACATGACCTTCGTCGCCTTCTGAAACTCCTGCTTGGTAGACTCATCATCGTCATCATGATCATCATCTTCCTCTTTCTTGTCGCGGCCTCGAGCAGGCCTCTCTTGTTGCTTCTCCTTGTTGCGGCACCCCCTCGAGCGTCGCGCTTCTTGACGGATCCATCAGCGCCATCTTGTCCCTTATCTTTGTCTCGTCTCTCGTACTTAGTCCTCTGCTACTCCATCAACTGCTCTACTTGACGGCAGTTTTGGAGGTCATGGCCTTTCATGCGGTGAATCTTGCAATACTGCTTGTCGGAGCCCTTTGGCTTGCCAGCAGCCACCAAGGCTCAGCAGGCGTCGCACCCGGCAATCTCCTTGCCGGGGTCGTCAACCTTGGCCTTCTTGGTGGTGCCGGGGTTGCCGGATTCCTCGACAGCAAGCACGGTCTTGCCTTTGCGCTTTCTGTTGTGTCACCGACCCTTCTTCGCCGGAGCGACGACATCCTCGTCTTTAGAGCACTTCCCACGTCGGCGTACTTGCCGGGGTACTTACTTCCTTCTTTAGCTCGGGCACATCTACCAGCTAGAGCATAAAGCTAAGCAACATCCGTAACCTTGGTCATCGCCAGCTCTTCATGCATCTTACAGTTGTGCATGTTCTGATGGACCACGCTGATGACGGCGGCGGGATGAACATCGGGGATGTTGTACTACACATGGCTGAATCATTGTATGTACTTGCGCAAGCATTCGCCATCCCTCTGAGGGGTCACATGCAAATCCCTGGCCTGGCCAGGAGCTACGTGGCCGCCCGTAAAGGCACCAACAAACTCGTGGCATAGATCCGACCAAGAGGAGATGGAATCTATCGGCAGGTGCATCAACCATGACCTAACGTTGGGCTTGAGCATTAACGGGAAATAGTTGGCGAGTACCTTGTCGTCCCGAGCTCCGGCGGCTTGCATCGCAATTGTGTCAACGCGCAGGAAATCAGACGAATGGGTCTTGCCGTCGTACTTCTCTGGGACCTCTGGTTTGAACATGCGAGTCGTGGGACACTGGAACTGTCGTAGCTCATGGGTAAATGTTGGACAGGTGATTGCATAGGGCAAGTCGTCAGCATCCTCCGGCGCAGTCTGTACGCAGAAGGCCCAGCACGCCTATCAGATTGATGGCGTGCCTCCCGTCGCCATTTGATAGTGGTCCGAGCGTCCTCCTTGAGCCGTTCACGGAGGACCTGACGTTGGTTGCGACGTGCCCGTGGGTCGGATGATGCCATGGACACGTTGTCACAGGAGTCAACCCGACGAGCTAGCGACCGCCGCTGTCGCGGTTGAGGGCAGTGTACCGTGGTGGCGGCGCCTCCACCCCTTCCACTGTCAACGTGCGCCGGCTCAGTGGTCCGGCGCCGGGAGTGACTTGCCTCCTAGTGGCCATCCTATTGGCATGGCCGGTAAGGCTTTGGATAGCAGACCTTCAATCTTCTTGCTTCTCCGCAGCAGGAGGAAAGTCGAGGAGTAGCTGTGCTCGAGCCAACGCTTCTGCTCGCCTCGGTGGCAGCGACAAACGCGAGGAACGGGAGGAGCTCAGACTTGTAACTATGTTAGAAGGAGTTCCATCACGGTTCCGCCGCCGCGTGCCTTTTTCACCAGCATCATGGTGTGCATGTTGGCCCTGCGCATCTTGAGAATGATGCTGAGGGCTCTTGCCGTGCGACGCCCGGGATCATCAGTGTTGCAGCACTATTCGTCACGCACGACCTGAGAGGGCCGTGGTGCGTGCATCGACGGGGTTGTCTTCCTACCCTTGGAGGTCCCAGCAATGCTCGTGGACAGCAGGTCCGTCCTTGGATGCGGCAGCGGGTGGGTCGTCGTCGCCGCTATGGATGACACCGCTCCTGGCTTCTGGTGTCACGGTGGTGTGGATGATCTTGATCTCCTCCGCCACCAACGTATGCCATGTCACCCATCCGCGCAGGCACGGGCGGAGCGGCTCTAGATGAACCAATTGTTGTGCTCGTCATCTTCTTTGGAGCCATGGTGATGAAGAAGCTACTACACTAACTGCTAGACCAGATTCTCACAACTTCTACACCCTACCTGGCACACCAAAGATGTTGGGGAAACAACACCTATAGGATCATGGGGATCCCTTCTACGGTTTTCAGGGAGAGAGCTGCGCGAAGAGCGGGTCTAGCGATCAGCGCAAGGTGTTTTTACCCAGGTTCGGGCCATAATGGTGCGTAAAACCCTAGTCCTACTTGAGTGTATATTCTATGTTCTTAAGTTCTTGAACTAGCTGCGGTGCATGCCCAGTCCAAAAAGTCCGAATCCCCTCTCAATACGCCTCGGGCCTCCTTTTATATGTTCAAAGGGGTTGCCACAGTGGCACACAAGAGGTGTAAAGCAGATACAGTGCTTAAGCTTATCGCTGGCATCGTAGGACAAACACATTTAATGCGCCACCTACGTGCCTGATGTCGCTTAAAGCTACGTCGGTATTTCCCCAAAGAGGAAGGGATGATGCAGCACAGCGGTGATAGGTATTTCCCTCATATATGAAACTGTAGGACCTTGAAGTATGTCTAGAGGGGGGTGATTAGACTACTTGACCAATAAAAACTTAACCTTTTCCCAATTTTAGAGTTTGGCAGATTTTAGCTATTTTAGGACAAGTCAAGCAATCATCACACAATTCAAGCAAGCATGCAAAGAGTGTATAGGCACCAGAAATTAAAGCATGCAACTTGCAAGAAAGTAAAGGGAAGGGTTTGGAGGATTCAAACGCAATTGGAGACACGGATGTTTTTGGCCTGGTTCCAATAGGTGGTGCTATCATACATCCACGTTGATGGAGACTTCAACCCACGAAGGGTAACGGCTGCGCGAGTCCACGGAGGGCTCCACCCATGAAGGGTCCACGAAGAAGCAACCTTGTCTATCCCACCATGGCCGTCGCCCACGAAGGACTTGCCTCACTAGCGGTAGATCTTCACGGAGTAGGCGATCACCTTGCCCTTACAAACTCCTTGGTTCAACTCCACAATCTTGTCGGAGGCTCCCAAGTGACACCTAGCCAATCTAGGAGACACCACTCTCCAAGAAGTAACAAATGGTGCGTTGATGATGAACTCCTTGCTCTTGTGCTTCAAATGATAGTCCCCCCAACACTCAACTCTCTCTCATAGGATTTGGATCTGGTGGAAAGAGGGTTTGAGTGGAAAGCAACTTGGGGAAGGCTAGAGATCAAGATTCATATGGTAGGAATGGAATATCTTGGCCTCAACACATGAGTAGGTGGTTCTCTCTCGGAAATGGTAAGTTGGAAGTGTAGGTTCGTTCTGATGGCTCTCTCCACGAATGAAGAGGAGGTGGAGGGGTATATATAGCCTCCACACAAAATCTAACCGTTACACACAATTTACCAAACTCGGTGGGACCGAATCCTTAAACTTGGTCGAACCGATTTAGTAAACCTAGTGACCGTTAGTGATTTTCGGTGGGACTGACATGCATCTCGGTGAGACCGATTCGGTTAGGGTTAGGGCATAATGTAATCTCGGTAGGACCGATTGCACAAACTCGGTGAAACCAATTTTGGTAATAAGCTTTCCAGAGATTTGGTCAGGTAAACTCGGTGGGACCGATTTGCTCTTTTCGGTGAGACCGAAATGTTACAAAAGGGAAATAGAGAGTTTACATTGCAATCTCGGTGGGATCGATCGCTCACTTCGGTTAGACCGAAACATTACGAAGGGAAACAGCGAGATTACAATCCACTCTCGGTGAGACCGAGATCCCTATCGGTAGGACCGATTTGCTTAGGGTTTGTGGCAGTGGCTATGACTTTTGGAATTGGTGACGTCGGATAGAAAGAATCAGTGTGACCGATTTTGGCTTTAGGTTTAGGTCATTTGTGGATGTGGGAAAGTAGTTGAGGGTTTTGGAGCATATCACTAAGCACATGAAGCAAGAGGCTCATTAAGCAACACCTCATCCCTTCTTGATAGTATTGGCTTTTCCTATAGACTCAATTGATCTTGGATCACTAAAATGTAAAATGAAGAGTCTTGAGCTTTTGAGCTTGAGCCAATCCTTTGTCCTTAGTATTTTGAGGGATCCACTTTGATCATCCATACCATGCCATTCATTGAGCTTTCCTGAAATAATAGTCTCGGAATAGCATTAGCTCAATGAGCTATATGTTGTTATGAATTACCAAAACCACCTAGGGATAGTTGCACTTTCAATCTCCCCCTTTTTGGTAATTGATGACAACATATAGATCAAAGCTTCGACAAATGATAATAAAATTTAAATAACATCGTCGCTTTGAGAAGTATGTGATAAGCAAGAGCTCCCCCTAAATTTGTGCATAGTTTTAGATTTGCTTTGGACTGCAAATGCACAATGAATTAGGCTCATGGGTTACTCTTCCATGTCACATACATCTTGGTGGAGCGCTCAAAATAATAAACAATGAATACATGCACTCATCACCAAGCATAGTGAGTGATCACATAAGGTAGATATGATAATATCAAGCATGCATAAGTGTAGCTTATGATCAAACACATGATCATCAATGTCTCAGAAGCATAGTATCTCAACCAAAAGCAAACAAAGATTGAAAAACCACCAAATAAAGCAAGAGAGAACAAAAGCAACACTTTCTCTCTCGAAGCCTATGATATATACATTTTTCTCCCCCTTTGGCAACAAGTTACCAAAAAGTTCATAGAAAATGCATAGTGCTAGATCGACTCTCAGGCTTGATCTTATGGTGGTGGTGTCCTGATAACTCCAAGGATGAAGGATTCAGTTGAAGTGGATGGAGCTGGAGGAGTTGGTGCTGGAGCTGGTTGCACTGGAACTGTAGGGGCAGTGGCTGGTGCTGAAGTTGTTGCTCTAGTGTCTGTCACTGGCACTACAACTGACCTCTGGGCTCTGGGCACTCTGGCAAACACATTGGTGGTAGTCTTGCCCTTCCTCTCTTGCATGTCATCCTGCAGCTGCTCCACAACTGACTGAATCTCAGTTACCTTGACATCTAGATCATAGAATTTTGTTCCATGATTCTTTCCAGGCTCTCCTGGTTTTGAGTTAGGGTGGCCAACCCCTTCTCAATCCTCAGAGATGATGCTATCAAGTAACCAAGCTGCTCCTGTTTGATTTTCAAGAAATACTCAGATGCCTCCTCTTGAGTTCGCATCTTGGCAGCCTTCTCCTTCCTTGCCTTCTCCTTCTTCTCTTGAGCTTGAACTGATGATGGATCATCTTCATTCATGACAACCTCATTGTCCTCAAAGTCTGGATAAAGTGGAAAGTGTTCCTTATCCAACTGATATTTTCATGTGCCCATCTTTGAGTTTATCAATTCTTGAATCTGAGGTGCATATCCACAGCTCCTCTTCTGATCTGCTGCAGTCCTCTTGATTGTTTCAACTATAAGGCTCATGACTTTGAATTTTTGTGGCACATCAAATAAATGCAACATATTGATGGCATGCCCTCTGATCATGTTGTGGTCACCTGACTTGGGCAACAGAGTGTGCCTCAGAATCCAATTGATAGTAGGCAGCCCTAACAACAGAAAATGGACTGATCAAAAAGTGAAAGTCTCTAGGGCTTTGTCTGGGATCTCCTTGTACATGTGTGCCATGGTATTGTGTCCCATTTTCTTCTTGGCATATACATCGAGATCATCATCATTTTCCTTTGGGGCATTTATCAGTTTTTCCCATTCTTCTACAGTGGATTGGTACCTTGTACCTTCAGACATCCAAACAATTCTTCCATCTGGGTAAAAATGTGATGTGGAGTAGAATTGCATGATAAGTTCATCATTCCAATTTGTGAGATTTTGCCCAACAAAATCTGCAACTCCACAAGCAACAAAGCTATCTTGCACTCCAGGATAGTGCTCTTCATTCTCCTTGATGAATTTCCAGTCAACCCACCTCATGTCACAGACTATGGGCTTCTTGTCCAATAAGATTGTATCATAGAAGTCCTGCTGTTCCTTTGTATGGAATCTGTAATCAACAGCAATTCTTCTCCTTGTGGCATATGGATCTGCCATTCTCCACAGTCTCAGCCCTGAATCCTTCCTGATTCTCATGTCCTCAGCCACAGGATGGGCATCATTGTGGTCTGGTATCTTGGGCTTGAGCTTTCTTAGAACCTGTCCTTGTGCTCTTCTAACCTCTTCAAGTCCATCTGCTCTTCTAACCTGTTCTGGCTGTCACTTTGATCAGACATACTGCAAAAGCTGACTGCTGACCCTGTGAAGAGTTATAGATGAGATAAAAAAGATGAGCATCACAAAATGCAGAGGTTTTTGAAAAAGAATGACTCAAAAGTTCAGTCTTAGTTTTCCACAGAAAGCATTTCGGATCCACCGATTTTCAAACTCGGTGATACCGAAGCAGTTTTGGAACCTAAACTAATGATCTCGGTTGGACCGAGTTTCAGTTTGGTGGTACCGAGACTGCTAGGGTTTCACAGAATCCTCAAATCGGTTGCACCGATTAGTAATTCTTGGTCAGATCGAGAGTCACTAGTGCAATGGCATAAGCCAAATCGGTGAGACTGAGTTTTTCAACTCGGTGGGTCCGAGATGGTTTCGGCAGAAACCTAACCCTAAAAATTTGAATCACATCTAATCTATGAACTACTTTGGATGGATAGAAGAGTTTCAATCATGGCAAGAATCAATATGAAAACAATGTGCCAGGAATCAGACATGGATAGCACAAAGATTAAGTCCATACCCTAACTTGGCGGTGGACTTGCTACGGCGGCAACGGCGGGGACGAAATCCGTTGACGGCGGCGGAGACCAGCAACAGGAGGCTGTTGGAGACGAGGAGACGATCCGGAGACCACCATGGCAGAGTGAGCTGTTGCGCGGGCGAAGGGTTTCAAAGAAAATTCCAAAAAAAATGCCCATGGCTATATATAGCTCGACCCTGTCGGTGTGACCGAGTGGAACAACTCGGTGGCACCGAGATGCATAACTGTGTTCAGTTACAGCAAATCGGTGAGACCGAAAAGTTCAAATCGGTTGCACCGAGATTGAAAACTCAGATCAACTTGATGATATCGGTAGGACCAAAATGGAAGGATCGGTCAGACCGAGAATCACTAAGAGGTTTTGGAAGTTTAAGTCTATGAAGAATCGGGGACTCCGAGTGCTCCTCACACAGAGTGGTTCGAATCTGACTTGATCAAATTTTGTGATGTACCATGAATAGAGTTTGAGACGAGAAAAGCATAGATAGCTAAAGAAGGTTCTTAGGCATTCTTGTCCATCCACTTGGCACAAAGAAAAAGAATCCAAACAAACAAAACAACAAGTGGATGTCCTTGAATGAGTAAAATATGCACCAACATGCTCACACAATAAGATGGCAATTGAAATATGTGGCAAAGCATGCACAACCAATTTTAGCATCTATCAAGCAATTGGCGATGACTAGGTCATCTATATATGAGTATATTGACTTAGGAGTCAAATGAGAACATTTGATCATAGGTCATACTCATCGTTTAAGCTCAAGTGGGGTTACCACTTTTACATAATGCATTAATGTGTTCACACCATTAGAGTTGCTTTGACTCAATTCTTAGAGTTAAGCTCCCCCTAGATGTGAGATCCCCCCTTAGAGGGATGAACTAACCTTGGGTTTTGTCGATGATGACTTCATGTAGGTGTTGAAGATGTAGATGCTCAATGTTTATGTAGATCATTTGGAGCAATCCTTTGGAGTGAGTTGCACTTTCAACTTGCCTACATGGGTTAGTCCCACAAGGAACAAACAAGAATATCCATAGACATAGAGTGATGCACACACAAGATGATGTCCATGAAAACATTAGGTTAACTTGTCCCTTGCCTTACCAACATGAGGGTTTGTGACTCCTTGAACTAGTGCAAGATGTGAAAGTTGATTGCACTTGTTCTTGCCAAAATGATATGAGTGAAGAATGTTGGCGGAGTCACCCTCAAGAACTCTCTAGTTCTTCTTCTTCGGGATCCACATCATCTTGATGGGAATCCTTGGAGTTGTAGTTGTACTTGATGAAGTAGAACTTGACGTAGTCTTGGGGACCCAACTGAACGAGGCTTTAGGTGCTTCTTCAAATGCATAAATCTCTTCTTGAAGCTTGTCCTTGCCTTTGTTCTTGTGGTCTTGTGGTGGAAGATCATCTTGAGCTTGTGTCCCCTTAAAGGAAGTAGGATCATACTTCTCTTGTGGAGGAACAAACTTTGTCTTGGGGTATTGATCTTCTTCCCACTCAACTCCATTGGCGTTGAACTTTCGTTCAAAACCAACATCTTGATTCTTCCGGTGCCTTCCTTGCTTGCGTACAATTTCCTCGAATTGCTTACTCCCGGCAAGGCTCTTGTAAACACCCTTCTATATAATTCCCTTCAATAAACTATTTTCTTGCTCAAGTGTAACTTGGCTAAGAGAATCATTAGTGGAATCAAGAGAACTACTAGAAGCAAAAACATTGGATTTGACATTATTATTGTTACTACTAGAGGAAGTATCTTTCTTGTACTTGTTACTAGACTTGACTTGAGGCATGTAAGTAGATAAGAGTAAACGCTTGGCAATGTAAGAAGAACTTTTCTTGCGGAGATCATCATTGATTGCCTTTAAGAACTCATGCTCTTGCTCAAGATTGAGCTTTTCAAAGCGTAACTTCTCATGAGCCCTTAAAAGTTCTCGATGATATTCGAAGATAGTTTCATGAGCCAACTTAAGAGTGTTTAGTTCTTTAGTTAGAAGCTCAATTTTCTTCTTATCATTGTCATTCGTTTGATTAGCATGATTAATTGACGTTTCATCATAGTATTCATCACTAGAGTTGTCAACAAGTAAATCATCATCCACAAGCAAGTCATCTTCATCACTATTAAAATCAACATACTCGGGATGTGTTACCTTTGGACCTTTGGCCATGAAGCATCTTCCAACACCTTCATTTGGTGAGTCAAATATTTCGTAGGAGTTGGTTGACACAAGTGCTAGACCGGCAACACCTTCATCTTGAGTATATTTGGAGTCGGAGTGATAGCTTCTCTCGGAGTGATTGTCGGAGTCGGAGCCGGAAACCCATTCACCAACATGAGCTTGATGTCTTCATTTTGTGTAGCTCCTTGATGACTTGTCCTTTCTTTCCGAATCCTTACTTCTCCGTGAGGGTCTTCGTTCATAACGATCATCTCTACTCCTCCTCTCTGTTGGTGGTGATTCTTCTCTTTTGCTCCGTTTCTTGGAGAATCTTCTCTTCTTTTGTAGGGTGACGTACACTCATTGGAGTAGTGTCCGGGTCTCCCACAATTGTAGCAGTTGCGCTCTCGACTAGAAGATCTCTTGTCATTGTAAGACCTTGACTTAGAGCTTCTTTCTTTGCTTCTACTTTTGTAGAATTTGTTGAAGTTCTTCACCATTAAGCTCAATTCTTCATTGAAGGTTGGTTTCTCACTTGATGATGTGGGGCTTCACTTGAGGCTTTGTAAGCACCACTTGACTTGTTGTGAAGTTCCTCCTTATCCTTGAGTGACATCTCATGAGCAAAAATCCTTCCAATGACTTCCGTTGGCTTGAGATCTTTGTAGTTTGGCATCATTTGGATCAATGTGCACACGGTATCATACTTTCCATCCAATGCTCTTAGGATTTTCTTGATGATGAATTTGTCGGTCATCTCTTCACTCCCTAAGCCGCTAATCTCATTTGTGATAAGAGCAAGCCTAGAGTACATTTCAGCGACACCTTCACCATCCTTCATTTTGAACTTGTCAAGCTGACTTTGGAGCACATCCAACTTGGATTCCTTGACGGACTCGGTACCTTCATGCATATCAATCAAAGTATCCCAAATTTCCTTTGCATTCTCAAGACGTCTGATTTTGTTAAATTCTTCGGGGCACAATCCATTGAAGATGATGTCACATTCTTGAGCGTTGTATTGCATCATCTTCAATTCTTCCGCATTAGCTTCACGGTTTGGTTCTCTCCCATCGAAGAATTCACCTTGCAAGCCAATACAAATAATTGCCCAAACGGCGGGGTTATCTCCAAGATTAGTACCATCAAAGTAAGGACCTCTACGGTGATAATTTCCCTCGCTAGACGCCATACTCTCCTAGGTTGTGAAACCAAGGCTATGACCACCAAAAGCTATGGAAATCAAAGCAAATGGAGACCAAGGCCCTGATACCACTTGTAGGACCTTGAAGTATGTCTAGAGGGGGGGTGATTAGACTACTTGACCAATAAAAACTTAACCTTTTCCCAATTTTAGAGTTTGGCAGATTTTAGCTATTTTAGGACAAGTCAAGAAATCATCACACAATTCAAGCAAGCATGCAAAGAGTGTATAGGCAGCGGAAATTAAAGCATGCAACTTGCAAGAAAGTAAAGGGAAGGGTTTGGAGGATTCAAACGCAATAGGAGACATGGATGTTTTTGGCGTGGTTCCGATAGGTGGTGCTATCGTACATCCAGGTTGATGGAGACTTCAACCCACGAAGGGTAACGGCTGCGCGAGTCCACGGAGGGCTCCACCCACGAAGGGTCCACGAAGAAGCAACCTTGTCTATCCCACCATGGCCGTTGCCCACGAAGGACTTGCCTCACTAGCGGTAGATCTTCACGAAGTAGGCGATCTCCTTGCCCTTACAAACTCCTTGGTTCAACTCCACAATCTTGTCGGAGGCTCCCAAGTGACACCTAGCCAATCTAGGAGATACCACTCTCCAAGAAGTAACAAATGGTGCGTTGATGATGAACTCCTTGCTCTTGTGCTTCAAATGATAGTCTCCCCAACACTCAACTCTCTCTCATAGGATTTGGATCTGGTGGAAAGAGGGTTTGAGTGGAAAGCAACTTGGGGAAGGCTAGAGATCAAGATTCATATGGTAGGAATGGAATATCTTGGCCTCAACACATGAGTAGGTGGTTCTCTCTCAAAAATGGTAAGTTGGAAGTGTAGGTTCGTTCTGATGGCTCTCTCCACGAATGAAGAGGAGGTGGAGGGGTATATATAGCCTCCACACAAAATCTAACCGTTACACACAATTTACCAAACTCGGTGGGACCGAATCGTTAAACTCGGTCAGACCGATTTAGTAAACCTAGTGACCGTTAGTGATTTTCTGTGGGACTGACATGCATCTCGGTGAGACCGATTCGGTTAGGGTTAGGGCATAACGTAATATCGGTAGGACCGATTACACAAACTCGGTGAAACCGATTTTGGTAATAAGCTTTCCAGAGAGTTGGTCAGGTAAACTCGGTGGGACCGATTTGCTCTTTTCGGTGAGACCGGAATGTTACAAAAGGGAAACGAGAGAGTTTACATTGTAATCTCGGTGGGACCGATCGCTCACTTCGGTTAGAACGAAACGTTACGAAGGGAAACAGAGAGATTACAATCCCATCTCGGTGAGACCGAGATCCCTATCGGTAGGACCGATTTGCTTAGGGTTTGTGGCAGTGGCTATGACTTTTGGAATCGGTGACACCGGATAGAAAGAATCGGTGTGACCGATTTTGGCTTAAGGTTTAGGTCATTTGTGGATGTGGGAAAGTAGTTGAGGGTTTTGGAGCATATCACTAAGCACATGAAGCAAGAGGCTCATTAAGCAACACCTCATCCCTTCTTGATAGTATTGGCTTTTCCTATAGACTCAATGTGATCTTGGATCACTAAAATGTAAAATGAAGAGCCTTGAGGTTTTGAGCTTGAGCCAATCCTTTGTCCTTAGTATTTTGAGGGATCCACTTTCATCATCCATGCCATGCCATTCATTGAGCTTTCCTGAAATAATAGTCTTGGAATAGCATTAGCTCAATGAGCTATATGTTGTTATGAATTACCAAAACCACCTAGGGATAGTTGCACTTTTAGAAACCTATGTTATCAAACCAGTAGGAGAACCAAGCAACAAAACGTAAACAACACCTGCACACAAATAACAAATACTCGCAACCCGACGTGTTAAAGGGGTTGTTAATCCCTTTCGGGTACCGCGCCTCTAGTGGGAAAATGACGTGAGGTAAAAAGTGGTAGATAGGATAAATAGATCGCGGAACAAATAAATTGCAGCAAGGTATTTTTGTATTTTTTGTTTAATAGATCTGAAAATAAATGCAAGATAAAATAGATTGCAAAGGCAAATATGATGAAAAGTTACCCGGGGGCCGTAGGTTTCACTAGTGGCTTCTCTCGAGAAAAATAGCAAACGGTGGGGAAACAATTATTGTTGGGCAATTGATAGAACTTCAAATAATCATGACGATATCCAGGCAATGATCGCTATATAGGCATCACGTCCAAGATTAGTAGACCGACTCCTGCCTGCATCTACTACTATTACTCCACACATCGACCGCTATCCAGCATGCATCTAGTGTATTAAGTTCATGAGGAAATGGAGTAATGCAATAAGAACGATGACATGATGTAGATGAGATCCGTTTATCTGTTGCGGCAGATATGGATCCCATCTTTTTATCCTTAGTAGCAATGATACATACGTGTCAGTTCCCCTTCTGTCACTGGGATCAAGTACCGTAAGATCGAACCCACTACAAAGCACCTCTTCCCATTGCAAGATAAATAGATCAAGTTGGCCAAACAAAACCCAAATATCGGAGAAGAAATACGAGGCTATAAGCAATCACGCATATAAGAGATCAAAGAAGACTCAAATAACTCTCATGGATAAAAACATAGATCTGATCATAAACTCAAAGTTCATCGGATCCCAACAAACACACCACCAAAAGACTTACATCATATGGATCTCCAATAGACCATTGTATTGAAAATCAAGAGAGAGAGAGAGAGGAAGCCATATAGCTACTAACTACGGACCCGTAGGTCTACAAAGAACTAGTCACGCATCATAGGAAAGGCACCAATGGAAGTGGTGAACCCTCCGTGATGTTGTCTAGATTGGATCTGGTGGTTCAGGACTCTACAGCTGCTGGATGAATATTTCGTCGACTCCCCTAGGGTTTCTGGAATATTGGGTTATTTATAGAGCAAAGAGGCGGTCCGGGGGGCACCCGAGGTGGGCACAACCCACCAGGGTGCGCCTGGGCCTCCTGGCATGCCTGGTGGGTTGTCCCCTCCTCAGACTCCCCCCAGGTGTAACCAGGGGCCAACTCCTTCCTTTTGGTCCATAAAAATCATCGTAAATTGGTGTGGTATTTGGACTCCGTCTGATATTGATTTCCTACCATGTAAAAAACATGCAGAAAACAGCAACTGGCACTTGCACTATGTCAATAGGTTAGTACTAAAAAATGATATAAGATGACTATAAAATGATAGTAAAACATTCAAGAATGATAATATAACAGCATGGAACACTCAAAAATTATAGATACATTGGAGACGTATCAGCATCCCCAAGCTTAATTCATGCTCGTCCTCGAGTGGGTAAATGATAAAAACAGAATTTTTGATGTGGAATGCTGCCTAACATGTTCATCACATTCTTTTCTTTATAGCATGGACATATGGACTTTTATATGATTGAAGGCAATAGTCTAGTTTGACATGAAGACTTTAATACTCAAGCATACCAACAAGCAACCATGTCTTTCAAAATATCAACACTAAAGCAAGCTATCCCTATCCCATCATGCTCAATCATTGATCCATTCATGAAACACGCTCGAATATTAGCGACACCCATTGATCAAATACGATCATAGTGCCCCTTAGTTGGTGCTTTATAAGAGAAGATGGAGACTCAAATTCAAAAATAAAAATTGCGTAAGTAAAAGAAAGGCTCTTCGCGGAGGGAAATAGTGATTTGTAGAGGTGCCAGAGCTCAAACCTTAAATTAAGAGATAATTATTTAGAGGCATACTTTCCCTACCAACAAAAACGACTTGGAGCATCCCAACACTTTCCATGCTAGATACATCATAGGCGGTTCCCAAACAGAAAATAAAGTTTATTCCTTTTTCCACCATAACTTTCACTTTCCATGGCTAGCCGTATCCAAGGGTGCCTTCCATACCAACACTTTCCAAGGAATTTATGATTTGATAACATAAAGTAAATTCATTTTTCATTTCGGGACTGGGCATCCCTAATACCTTTGACATACTCTCGTGCAATGACAAGTGAGTAAACACTCATCATGAGAATAACACATCTAGCATGGAAAATATTAGCTACCCTTTCCTGCCTCGCGAGTAGTAGAGCACACAAAAGAGAAATTCATTTTGAACATTAGAGATGGCACATGCAAATTTGCTTAGAACGGTGTAGAAATACCGCATATATGTAGGTATAGTGGACTCATATGGCAAAACTGGTTTAAAGGGTTTTGGATGCACAAGTAGAGATCATACTTAGTGCAGAAGGCTAGCAAAAAGATTGAGAAGCGACCAACCAAAAAGCAAAAAACCTCGTACCCAAGCATTAATCATAAGTAACACCGAATAATGCACCATAAGTAGGATATAAATTTCATTGCATAACTATTGACTTTCGTGCTTGCATAGGGAATCACAAACCTTAACATCAATATTCTTACTAAAGCACAATTACTCCTCAACATGACTCACATATCATATCGTCATATCTCAAAACCATTACTAAGAATCAAGTTTATTTTGTCCAATTATCTTCATGAATTTTTTTATTATATCCTCCTTGGATATCTATCACTTTGGAACTATTTTCATATGTTGCTTTTGGTAAGCTCAAACAAATATAAGTGAAGATCATGAGCATATTTTTTTTCTTTCTTTCTCTCAAATTAATCTAAGTGAAGAAAGAGAGAATTTATTCAAAATTTAAAAACTCCCAAATAAATCCAAGTGAAGCATGAGAGAATTTCTTCAAAATTAACAAAGCACACTGTGCTAAAAAAGATATAAGTGAAGTACTAGAGCAAGTCCATGGCTCTAAAAATTTAAGTGAAGCATAGGAGCAAGCATAGCATAATTTTTGGCTCTCTAAAAAGGGTGTGTCCATCAGGGATTCAACATTTAAAACACAAAGCAAAACAAGCAAAGACTCATATCATACAAGATGCTCCAAGCAAAACTCATATCATGTGACGAATAAAAATATAGTTACAAGTAAAATACCGATGGTCGTTAGAAAAAAGCGGGGATGCCACTCGGGGGCATCCCCAAGCTTAGTTGCTTGATACTTCTTTGAATATTATCTTGGGGTGCCTAGGGCATCTCCAAGCATAGACTTTTGCTTATCCTTATTCCTTCATCCATCATAAGATAACCCAAAACTTGAAAACTTCAATCACACAAAACTCAAACAAAACCTTTGTGAGATCCATTAGTATAAGAAACTAAACCACTACTATAGGTACTGTATCCAACCTATTCTTATTTTGTTTTTGCATTACATCTGCTGTATTCCAACTTTTCTATGTCAAAAACTCATTAAAGAAAACCATAGAATCATCAAAACAAGCACACAACGCAAAGAAAACAGAATCTTTCAAATACAGAACAGTCTGTACCCATCTGAAAATTTCGAATACTTATGTTACTCCAAAAATTATGAAATAAATTGGTGGACGTGAGAAATTTGTATATTAATCATATGTCAAAAGAATCAACTTAAAATCACTCTTCTGTAAAAAATGACAATGAATCTCGTGAGCGCAAAAGTTTCTGTTTTTCTGCAAGATCAAATAAACTTTCACCCAAGTCTTCCCAAAAGTCTTACTTGGCACAAACACTAATTAAAACACAAAAAACACAGTCATAACAGTAGCATAATTGTGCTAACACTCAAGAACAGAAATAAAAAAGCAAAAAAAAATTATTCATTGGTTTGCCTCCCAATGAGCGCTATCGTTTTATGCCCCTAGCTAGGCATAACGCGTAGGATCTAAGTGTTGCCTTCCGTTATCTTTGCCACTTTAGTGAGGGTATTTTCAAACCCGGGAGGCTCTTTGTGCTTCCCTAAATTTTCCAGAAAAGAAACCATCTTGAGATCCAAAATATGCAACCGTTTATTGCAAAGAGAAATCAAAGTGTTCATACGATTGATACTACCATTGAGATGCTTGAGAGGTTCATTATATTTTTGTAATTCCACCATATGTTTATGCAAATCACCGAGTTTGTCCAAAATTTGGACTCCCTCTGGGGTGAACGAAAACCCTTTCTTTTGTGGTGGCCCAAAATTCCTTCTAAAATTTCATAGGCAGCATTGACATCAAGCTCAATAAAATTCCCTTTTGCGGCAAAATCCAAGAGTTGTCTATAATCCAAAGCCAATCCTACATA
Source organism: Triticum aestivum (assembly GCF_018294505.1). Taxonomy (NCBI): domain Eukaryota; kingdom Viridiplantae; phylum Streptophyta; class Magnoliopsida; order Poales; family Poaceae; genus Triticum; species Triticum aestivum. The sequence continues at coordinate 436,415,054 of NC_057798.1, forward strand.
AAAATTTCTAAGCAAAATTTTTGCATCTCCCTTTAGGTTGCAAACATGATAAGATTCCATAAGCCTGTACCAAGCATCTTCCAAATTTTCTCCTTACTTTTGTGTGAAGTATAGAACTTCAAAGTCTGGCAACAGAGGACGAGCATTCAAACTAGCCATAGTGAAACAAGAACACAAATAGATCTAACGAGAAAATGGCGAACGAAAAAGAGGGTGAATAAAACGGCAAATTTTTGTGAAGTGGGGGAGAAGAAAACGAGAGGAAAATGGCAAATAATGTAAATTGCGAGGAGATGAGATTTGTGATTAGGAACCTGGTTGATGTTGAAGATCCTCCCCGGCAATGGCGCTAGAAATTCCTTTTGATGTCGCTTGAAGCGACGTCGGTATTTCCCCAAGGAGGAAGGGATGATGCAGCACAGCGGCGGTAGGTATTTCCCTCAGATATGAAACCAAGCATATCAAACCAGTAGGAGAACCAAGCAACACAACATAAATAACACCTGCACACAAATAAAAAATACTCGCAACCCGACGTGTTAAAGGGGTTGCCAATCCCTTTCGGGTACGGCGCCTCTAGCGGGCAAATAATATGAGGTAAAAAGTGGTAGATAGGATAAATAGATCGCGGAACAACTGAATTGCAGCAAGGTATTTTTGATTTTTTGGTTTAATAGATCTGAAAATAAATGTAAGAGAAAATAGATCGCAGGAAAATATGATGAAAAGAGACCCGGGGGCCTTAGGTTTCACTAGTGGCTTCTCTCGAGAAAAATAGCCAACGGTGGGAAAACAATTATTGTTGGGCAATTGATAGAACTTCAAATAATCATGACGATATCCAGGCAATGATCATTATACAGGCATCACGTCCAAGATTAGTAGACCGACTCCTGCCTGCATCTACTACTATTACTCCACACATCGACCGCTATCCAGCATGCATCTAGTGTATTAAGTTCATGAGGAAACGGAGTAATGCAATAAGAACGATGACATGATGTAGACAAGATCCGTTTATCTATTGCGGTGGATATGGATCCCATCTTTTTATCCTTAGTAGCAACAATACATATGTGTCGGTTCCTCTTCTGTCACTGGGATCAAGCACCGTAAGATCGAACCCACTACAAAGCACCTCTTCCCATTGCAAGATAAATAGATCAAGTTGGCCAAACAAAAGCCAAATATCGGAGAAGAAATATGAGGCTATAAGAAATCACGCATATAAGATATCAAAGAAGACTCAAATAACTTTCATGGATAAAAACACAGATCTGATCATAAACTCAAAGTTCATCGGATCCTAACAAACACACCGCCAAAAGACTTACATCATATGGATCTCCAAGAGACCATTGTATTAATAATCAAGGGAGAGAAAGAGGAAGCCATCTAGCTACTAACTATGGACCCGTAGGTCTACAAAGAACTACTCACGCATCAAAGGAGATGCACCAATGGAAGTGGTGAACCCCTCTGTGATGGTGTCTAGATTGGATCTGGTGGTTCTAGACTCTGCAGTGACTGGATGAATATTTCGTCAACTCCCCTAGGGTTTCTGGAATATTGGGGTATTTATAGAGTAAAGAAGCAGTCCGGGGGGCACCCGAGGTGGGCACAACCCACCAGGGCGCGCCTAGGCCTCCTGGCACACCCTCGTGGGTTGTCCCCTCCTCGGGACTCCCCCCAAGTGCAACCAGGGCCCAACTGCTTCCTTTTGATCCATAAAAAATCATTGTAAATTGGCATGGCATTTGGACTTTGTCTGATATTGATTTCCTGCGATGTAAAAAATATGCAGAAAACAACAACTGGCACTTGGCACTATTTCAATAGGTTAGTACCAAAAAATGATAGAAAATGACTATAAAATGATTGTAAAACATCCAAGAAAGATAATATAACAACATGGAACAATCAAACATTATAGATACCTTGGAGACGTATCAGTGCCTTCTTACTTATCGGGCATGGTAACAGAAATCGTCCCATCTGTCGCCGCCTTTCCTTGCCTTGACACGCGTCTAGGCTGACGAGGCATGCAACACTAGGCTGGCTAGCTGCTGCCGTGCTGGCATGGTGGTAGAGCCTCCACGAAGATCTTTTCGGGTGCAGGCATGGCTGCGGCCCCGCAATCATCCCCGGCAAGGCTTGTCGGGGGCCTTGCAGTCGTCCGCGGCAACGGCCTTGCCGGGGTCTTTGTCTTCTGGTCCCACGTGGACCCGCAGGCCATTAGTCTTCACAAAGATCTGCATGCTACCATGCACGTGCCCCCCGAGCCTTGGCCTTGACGCTGTCAATGGTGTCAGAGCTCTCAGCTCCAAGGGTGATGGCCTTGCTGGTGCTTCGTAAGCTGCCTCGGCAAGGGTCTTGCTGGGGCTACGCAAGCTGTCCCGGCAAGGGTGTTGCAGGGGGAGGTGCAGCTTGCCTTTTGCTCTCTGTTCACTGTCTTGAATGTTTGTCTTGGTAGTTTTGTGTTCTTTCTCCTCCTACCCCGCAAAGCCCTGCCGCGGGCGTGGCTACCATTGCCCATGCACAAGTAAGGGGTACAGAAGAGCCCATACTTTTGTACACCGACAGCTTTCATACACGTATAGCTCTAGTGCATCCGTTGCATGGAAATCCCTACTCACTTGCATCGATATCAATTGATGGGCATCTCCATAGCCCATTAATTTTCCTAGTTGATGTGAGACTTTCTCCTTCTTTTTTTCTCCTCCACAACCACCATATTCTATTCCACCCATGGTGCTATATCCATGGCTCACACGCTCATGTATTGCGTGAAAGTTGAAAAAGTTTGACAACACCAAAAGTATGAAACAATTGCTTGGCTTGTCATCGGGGTTGTGCATGATGAAATACTTTGTGTGATGAAGATGGAGCATAGCCAGATTATATGATTTTGTAGGGATAACTTTCTTTGGCCATGTTATTTTGAGAAGACATGATTGCTTTAATAGTATGCTTGAAGTATCATTGTTTTTATGTCAATATTAAACTTTTGTTTTGAATCTTATGGATCTGAATATTCATTCCACAATAAAGAAGATTACATTGATAAATATGTTAGGTAGCATTCCACATCAAAACTTTTGTTTTTATCATTTACCTACTCGAGGACGAGCATGAATTAAGCTTGTGGATGCTTGATACGTCTCCAACGTATCTATAAATTTTGATTGTTCCATGTTATTATATTATCTGTTGTTCTATATGCATTAATATGCTATTTTATATTATTTTTTGGACTAACCTATTAACCTAGAGCCCAATGCCAGTTTCTGTTTTTTCCTTGTGTTTGAGTTTTACGGAAAAGAATATCAAACGGAGTCCAACGAAATAAAACTTTACGATGATTTTTCTTGAACCAGAAGACATCCACGGTGCTTGGAGAGGGGGTCAGAAGATTCCCGAGGAGTCCACAAGCCTGCCAGCCATGTCCTGGGGGGCACCCTTAGCGCTTGTGGGCCCATCGGGAGTCCTCCAACCCTAATTCTTGCACTATAAATTCCCAAATATTCCCAAACCTCTAGAAGCGTCCACCAAAATATACTTTTCCGCCATCGCAAGCCTCTGTTCCCATGAGATCCCATCTTGGGGCCTTTTCCAGCGATCTGTCGGAGAGGGGTTCGATCAAGGAGGGCCTCTACATCAACCTTGCCGCCCTTCCGATGATGCATGAGTAGTTTACCACAGACCTACCGGTCCATAGCTAGTAGCTAGATGGCTTCTTCTCTCTCTTTGATCTTCAATACAATGTTCTCCTCGATGTTCTTGGAGATCTATTCGATGTAATATTTTTTGCGGTGCCTTTGTTAAGATCCAATAAATTGTGGATTTATGATCAGATTATCTATGAATATCATTTGAGTCTTCTCTAAACTCTTTCATGCATGATTAAGATATCTTTGTATTTCTCTTTGAACTATCAGTTTGGTTTGGCCAACTAGATTGGTTTTTCTTGCAACGGGAAAGGTGCTTAGTTTTGGGTTCAATCTTGTGGTGTCCTCACCCAATGACAGAAGGGGTAGCAAGGCACGTATTGTATTATTTCCATCAAGGATAAAAAGATGGGGTTTATATCATATTGCTTGAGTTTATCCCTCTAAATCATGGGATGTCATCTTTCTTAAAGTGTTGCTCTGTTCTTATGAACTTACACTACTGCAGGATGTTGTTTATGTGACACTACGATCAGAGACCCTTTGACGAAACTGTGTGTGATGCATTAATCGCAAACGGTAATGTAAAAATCGTCAAAAAAGATGCAAAACGTTTGCGATGCCGAGCCATCAAACATGGTTCTGATTTTAGTTGCGTGTGCGATGCAGGGCATATGGTTCAGTTCAATTAATTGTTTGTGATGAGGAAGAACATAAACGGGCAGCCAGATGAAGGCGTGTGCGATACGGCATATAGTTCACTTGGATTAACTGTTTGTGATGAGGTGGAATAACATAAAAGGGCAACTAGATAAAGGTGTGTGTGATTGAGGGCATACGCTTCAGAAGGATTAACTATTTGCGATTAGGGAACAGAAAAGAAACGGTCAGCCAGATCAAAGTGTCTGCGATTGATGGCATACACTTCCCACGGATGAACTGTTTGCGATTAGCCACAACAAATAGAAATAGTAAGACAAATCAACGTGTATGCGCTAGACGGGCACACAATCTAATTAAAAGAAGCATGGCGATGGTAATAACGAGCACGCACGGTTGTTGGAACAAGACGTGTGCTGACATTACCTATTCGGTGCACCCTATGGTGCAAACACCACGTACGCGGACGAGAAGGCACGCCTACGTTATGCCGTCCGGGAATAGTGCCGCAATTAGAAATTATAGAACCGTCAATAAATTTTGAGCCTGCGCCCCGTCACATTCCAAATTACTACCATGCTATATTGAATTGCAAACTTGTTCACACCAATCAAAACCTAATTGGTTTCCCACTTAGGAGCGTATTAGTACTCGGTTATAAATACTACTACTCCAAGATGACTGCACATTCCTCCTCAACTCCTCATCCACAAAACAAGGAGTCATTCATCATCGTTCCCTTGCGTCTGCCATGGCCAGTGTGAGTTCTGGGTTGAGAGATTGCCACCAGGGAGAGGCGAGCATGGAAGCGGAAGCATGAGAGATGTCCCGCCTCACCGTGAAAGCAGCCGACATGTCCCACCGCGTGGCTGTAGCAGCACCGAGGTCCCGCCGTGCCGCTGAAGCAGCACGAAGGTCCCGCCGCACAATGGTGCAGCAGACTGGTCCAGCTGTGCCGTGAAAGCAGCAGATATGTCCCGCCGCATCGCGAATGCAGCAAAGATGTCCTCCCGCACCAAGGCAGCCTGGGAAAATGTCTCACGGGCAGGCGAGGACTCTTATAGGCGCATGCATGCAATTGTCCATAGCCAGATGGATCAGATCTCCTGCTGGGAGAGGTTGGAGGACGACATGAAAGCCTCGTTTGAACAAGCTACCGGCGTCATCCGACAACTAAGGGAGGGCAATAAGAAGCTCCGGGCCGAGCGCGACCTGCTGAGGGCAAAGATTGTCGGAAGTGCGGAGCAGCAGGAGGAGACCACTGTCTTGTTGAAGATGACCGGCGTCATCATCATGAAACTTATGGATGAGAACGACATGCTTCACATCGAGCGCCAAAGGCTGGTGGAGGAATCTGTGGATGTTCTCAAGTAGCGTCTTGAGGACACGAAAGAGCTCATCCCCGCTTGTCGCGGAGACTAGTTCCCGCGGCCTGCGGCAACGCATCAAGAAAGTAGAGATCAGCGAGCCAAATTGTTGTCTTCCTTCTTCTTTTGCTCTTGTGTATTTCGGGTGTTGCCGCATGTGGCTTTTTTAATTATCTTTCTGAATATGTAAGACAATTATTTTTCACTCTCATCATCCTTATATTCATCAGTCTTGCTATAAGTCGTAGTCGATGCTATATAGGTCCGTTGGATCTTACAACAAGATCCATGCAAAATTTTCTTTTCAAGTTTTCTTTTTTCTCTCTTAAATCTCAGTCCAGTGAAACATAGCCACACCGTGAAACAGGAGCTCGGGTGCTATTAATGGAAAAGTTGGGAGGGAGGTGCATGGCAGATAGAGGTCAAAGGGCTCTCCTCCCGATGAGCACGCGCAGGGGTCTGATCGCACGCCTCCCATACTCAAATAGCTACCCTGTACGGCACCACCTAGCCAATAAAAGTGGGGACGCATGGCAGCACGTAATTGGTATAACGCCCACGGTTTCCATAATATTTGTGTTTCCGATTTGTAACGTGACAGCACTTGTTCCAAAATGAATTTGTTGATTGTTAATGTGTGCGCCTTTGCAAATCGGATAGAAAAATTAAGACAACATGTTTGTGCCATGCCATGATACCATGCCAGGTATCATGTTTTTCAGGCGAGTTTTGGATTTACGGGAATTTTAAAACCAAGTGTCTCGATGTTTCTGGCCGAGCCAAGACACCCAGATGTTTGAATCCATTCCCACTTCTTCCATGGGACCTAGAAGTTCGCCCAAAGTACACATAAATGATTTTCCAACTAACTTTTGCGCACTGGAGCATGCGCTTGTACTTCAAATTTGAATTATGTGCATTAAATGCTTGGAAATCCATTAAGGTATAAAAAGGCCAAACGAACCCAGAATAATTCCAAAATTTAGCACGAAACTCCTATTTGGTCTAAGCTGCCTTTGTAAAAAAATCAAGGATGGAGAAGGTAGTGTATGTCGTTTCGCACACGGAGGTGACACGTTCCCTCTCGGAACCATGAGCCTTCTTGAGAGAAGCTCCGGTTTATAAGAAGCTTATCCCAAAGCTTGTCCCAATTCGGCCAAAAAAATTACCATAGTATGTTGGTGGCATGTCATGACACCATCCCAAGTTTCATGATTTTCAGGCGTGTTTTGGATTTACAGGAATTAAAAAACCAAGTTTCTCAATCTTTCCGGCTGAGCCACAATGCTCAGATGTTTGAATTTCATTTCCATTTCTTGCATTGGACCTAGAAATTCACCCAAGGACACACATGTGGTTTTTCAACTAACTTTGGGCTCTGGAGCATCTTCTTGTAGTTCAAGTTCGAATTATGCATATTAAATGCCCAGAAATTCAATTAATGTATAAGAAAGGTCAAACGAACCTGGAATAATTCCAAAATTTAGCACGATACTTCTATTTGGTCTAATCTGCCTTGTCAAAAAATTAAGGCGGGAGAAGGCAGTGTATGTCGTTTCGCACACAAAGGCGACACGTTCCCTCTCGGAACCACAAGCCTTCTTGAGAGAAGCTCCTGTTTGCAAGAAGCTTATACCAAAGCTTGTCCCAATTCGGCCAAAAAAGTTTACCACAACATGTTGGTGCCATGTCATGACACCATGCCAAGTTTCATGATTTTCAGGTGTGTTTTTTATTTACAGGAATTAAAAAACCAAGTTTCTCAATCTTTCCGGACGAGCCACGATGCCCAGATGTTTGAATTTCATTCCCATTTCTTGCATAGGACCTAGAAATTCACCCAAGGATACACATGTGATTTTTCAACCAACTTTGGTGCACTGGAGCATGTGCTTGTAGTTCAAATTTGAATTATGCACATTAAAAGCCTAGAAATTCAATTAATGTACAAAAAGGTCAAACGAACCTGGAATAATTCCAAAATTTAGCATGATACTTCTATTTGGTCTAATCTACCTATGTAAAAAAATTAAGGCGGGGGAAGGCAGTGAATGTCGTTTCGCACACGGAGGTGACACGTTCCCTCTCGGAACCATGAGCCTTCTTGAGAGAAGCTCACGGAGCAAGAAGCTTATACCAAAGCTTGTCTCAATTCGGCCAAAAAATTTAGTACAACGTGTTGGTGCCATGTCATGACACCATGCCAAGTTTCGTGATTTTCAGGCGTGTTTTGGATTTAAATTAATTAAAAAACCAAGTTTCTCAATCTTTCCGACCGAGCCACGACGCCCAGATGTTTGAATTTCATTCCCAGTTCTTAGACAGGACCTAGAAATTCACCCAAGGACACACATGTGATTTTTCAACCAACTTTGGTGCACTGGAGCATGTGCTTGTAGTTCAAATTTGGATTATGCACATTAAATGACCAGAAATTCAATTAATGTCTAAGAAAGTCCAAACAAACCCATAATAATTCCAAATTTTAACACGACACTCATATAGTTCTATGTTGCCTCTGTAAAAATCAAGGGGGGGAGGTAGCATATATCATTTCGCACACAAAGGTGCCACGTCCCCCCTCGGAACCACGAGTCTCCTTGAGAAAAGCTCCGGTTTGCAAGAAGCTTATACCAAAAACTTGTCCAAATGCGGCCAATTTTTTTACCACAGCATGTTGGTGCCATGAAATGACACCATGCCAAGTTTCATGATTTTTGGCCGAGTTTTGAATCTGCAGGAATTTAAAAACCAAGTTTCTCAATGTTCCCGGCCAAGCAACGACGCCTAGATGTTTGAATTTCATTCCCATTTCTTGCATGGGACCTATAAATTCACACAAAGACACACATGTGGTTTTTCAACAAACTTTGGTGCACTGGAGCATGTGCTTGTAGTTAAAATTTGAATTATGCACATTAAATGCCTAGAAACTCAATTAATGCATAAAAATGCCAAACAAACCCAGAATAATTCCAAATTTAAACACGACACTAATGTAGTTGCATGTTCATTGTACATAAATGTTCTAGCAATTCAAACACCATCCTTTCCCTCTGTAACACTATTTTGTCTTTCAAAACATAATGAAACAAATCAGGTATACCACAAACAGTTTACTAGAAAGAATCGTGTGGGATGCGATATAAAATATCTTGGCGCACCGTCTTGTCTGGCTTACACAGGAAGCTTCATCGTCTACAGTCCATTGCCCCCGCTTGAACCACACTGGCGCGCAGTTTCTCGCGGCACCGAGCAAAATTCTTCTGCCACCGTGGAAATATTTATCTCCCTGCCACCTCCCTCCCACCAAAAGCCACATTTCCACTATTCATCCTTGCTTTCCAAGTTCAAACCTTCACTGTTGTTTACTCGCAGCTCAGCCTCCTCGCCGGCGACCCTTCTTCTTGCAGCGCTGTCTCCTCACCGGTTACCTTTCTTCTTGCAGCGCTGCCTCCTCACTGGTGACCCTTCTTCTTGCAGCGCCGCCTCCTCGCCGGTGACCCTTCTTCTTACTGCGCGACCTCCTCGCCACCGAGCCTTCTTCTTGCTACGCGACCTCGTCGATATGGTCAGGTAATCCACACCCCACCCACACCATCCTCCTCCTTCCTCGTCCCACATGCCCCGATCGCGACACCTTCTACCGAAATCACTGCCCCCCTCCTCCAATTAAGCGCCGCCCACAGCCATTTTGCACGCAGTATAACGTGGAGCTCAGTGGCATCTGGCAGCGGAGAAGCAAATCACGGCCACACGTGCGCATGAGGTCGCTATGGCTGCCATGCGTGCCGGGCGCCAGATCCTGGAGGAGCACCTCATCTTCTAGGCCACCGTCGACATCGCCACGCGGTTGTCTACTTTAAAATACAATTCATGTTGTTTTCTCGAGGCCACCTCCAGTGCCTTCTAGTGATTTGTCCTCTGTAATGTTAATATGCAATCTGATGTTCAGTTAACAGTTTGGTCCTCTAAAATGTAATGTTCAGTTAAAAGTTTGGTCCTCTAAAATGTAATGTTCAGTTAACAGTTTGGTCCAACAATTGCTACATTTCATAGTACTGTTCTCAAGCATTCTTTGTTTTGTTAACTGTCTTATCTTCTAGTACATGTTTCTATTCTGCAATATCGTGCTCAGTAAACTGTTTTGGTTCATTTGGTCCGTTGTCCATTTAACTGTTTGGTTCAATTCTGCAATTTGACTTTCATTTTCTATGGGTACAATTTTGTATTGTTATGCATGTGAAATAAATCGAATTTGGTTGTACTCAATACATATTCTACTGATAGTATGGCAACTCTCGGTTAACCTGATCAAGATCTTCCTTATGTGTGTTGCAGGGAAACAATGGGAGACGATGTGGTTTACTGTCGAGGTTTGCTCATGCATGATCCTTTCGCTAATAGCACATTATTGTGCAGTTACATGAATCATTCTAATATTTAGGTTTCTTACAATTTGGTCTTGCATATGTAGGTCCTGCTGTTAGAGACTTAGACCAATTGTTCGACCCATTTTGCATATGGGGAAATGAGATGTCCATGAACATCAGTCAAGTCAAGAAACTCAGAAAGATTGTTAGGACAAAGAAACTTGCGATGAATAACAGCAAGATATTTGTTTGCACAACAAAGAAGACATCAGTCAACTATAGGATGGTACTAACTCTTTTACCTTGTTTTTACCCCTTGCGCCATGTCAAAATTTATAATAGTGATTTATGCATATATTTGTTTTTAGTACTTTTTAAAGAAGTTCACCGATGATTACCTCTCAAACCACCTGCATGGCCAAGGGGTGACAAAAGGTATTCATTCAATACCCACGGTACAATATTGAAGTCTTCCTGAAGAGGACGAAGGTTGGGCGGGCAATTATCCATAGCCAGTAGCCTAAAGTTGCAAGGACATTCAACATCACTTAAGGCTTAATATTTGCCTTCCACTTCAGTAGTTTCCCAGATGAGATTCATCTATCTATTTACCGTGTATGATGATACTTTCCAATGGTTTTCGATGTTGCATGTGAAACTTGGTGCTGTCGTGTAATGGCGTAACTGGGTGCCAAAGCTATCTGATGTATAATTCGATTATGAAATCCTGGTTGCCGTTATACGGATATGAAATATCTGGTGTGTTTTATAAGAAATATCAATTTGATTAGTACATGGATTATCAATAATAGGCTAATTACCCTGCTTTTGGGGGGGGGGGTTTCTATTGCGCATGGTTACTCAGACAGCACTGTGGGTGATGAACTCAAACAACCCACACGGTTTCTATAAAGTAGGCGTGTTCTATCAACTAACAATCACACACGGCTTCCGGTGGAGAACTGTTTGTGCTAGGCCACCTTGCACAAACATTTCTACACAAAAAAAATTGTGTGATATACATATGAGCGGAAATGTTTTTCTGGGATTCACCATGTGGGATGTACATACGAACAGAAACGATTGGGTTTCGATGCCTCGCCAGATCGCACACGAGCTCATTTTGCCCCAGCCTGTGTGCCAGGAGGGCAATCCCCAAAGGTTTCTGGGTAGTCTGGGAAGGAACCCCTATCGCCCACACTCACTTGGCGACGGTTCCAAACGCCATCACGAAAAGGGGTTAAAAACTGTTTGTATAGCAGGTCTCTGCACCAGTATTAATACTCTAGATGGAGGCAGGAGTCGGTCGATGTGTGGAGTAATAGTAGTAGATGCAGAATCATTTCGGTCTAATTGTCACGGACGTGATGCCTATATTCATGATCATTGCCTTAGATATCGTCATACCTTTGCGCTTTTCTATCAATTGCTCAACGGTAATTTGTTCACCCATCATATGCTATCTTCAAGAGAGAAGCCTCAAGTGAAACATATGGCCCCTAGGTCTATTTTCCATCATATATTTTCAGATCTATAAACCAAAAAAACCAAAAATACCTTGCTGTAATTTATTAGTTTTTTACTTTGTTTTACATTTTAGTAAACTTTTGTACCTATCTCTATTAGATCTCACTCTTGTCCGAGACCGTGAAGGGATTGACAACCCCTTTTTCGCGTTGAGTGCAAGTGTTTGTTAGTTTGTGCAGGTGCATAGATTGGATACTTGCTTGTGCCACCTACTAGATTGATACCTTGGTTTTTAACTGAGGGAAATACTTATCTCTACTTTGCTGCATCACCCTTTCTTCTTCAAGGGAAAAATCAACACAAGCTCAAGAAGTCGGACGTATTCACTGTAAACTTGGGAAAAGGTACCAAATATTGAACTCCCGTATGGTTAAAATTTAATAAGAAAGGAGCATCACCTTGATATATAGCTTCTCCAGGAACAGAAAGCATCTCAGGAAACTGACAACTTGGTCCAGGTTGGGGACGATAGATTCTAGTGCCAAGACCTTCACTACACGCAGATTCGGGGTCAAGCTTGTCGGACTCATTTTGTGTATGACAGACAAACATACATCTTCAAAACTAGAAATAATGTTAACTTCAAGAAGGAGAGGAAGAAGGCGACTTTCTACCTGAATGGGTGTGGATCCAATAACAAGTTCGGAGTATTTGACAGACGAGTAGCCCACCACTGTCAATTTTAGTGCAGAAATGACATTTATTCTTGTTGGACCTTATTGATCAACCAAAAGTAATCTCTCAAGTGAAGGTGTGTCCTCAATGACCATATTGTGATACACCTTATGTGATCTCTTGTTGCAGCACCAACAACACACATAAATAGTCCGGAGAGTCATGGAGGTGATGTGGAGGCTACTCAACCCATTGATTGCCTGGAGACGAAGGTACTCGAGTGTAGTACAGCCACGGAGCAGGCGCTCCATGTCATCCTTTGGGATGTAGACAACAATGAGCTTGAGGTGCTTAAGTCATGGTGGACAAAGAGCAGGTGCGTCATTAATCAGGGGGAATGGCAGTTCATGAACCCGGTGAAGCGCAAGGTGGGTGCGAGGCAGAGCGCGGACGTTGGCAGCAAGCACATATGCCCATCATTAAAACAGATCTCCTGGAGATGATCTAGGGCAGTGATCGGAACTACTCATCAAGCTTGGATTGGTCCTTGCCGTTGGAACGACACTTGCTCGTGATAAGGCCTCTCATTAGGCCATGGTGCCTGCGAGGATTTGGGACAATGCGTCTAAGCTCTTGCAATAGCCATGCCAGAGCTCATGGGCGTCGATGAGGTCGAGAGGGGTGGAGTGCCATAGGGCACCACATCAGGAAAGGACGATTGTCCGTGCCCCATATTTGATTGGGAGGAGGGAGGTGATGATTATCAACATATCATCGGGGAGGCTGCTAATGAAGTCTAGGCCTGCCGGAGTCGCTTGTGGTTCTTACTCAACCCACCTCCGCTTGTTGGAAGCCTTGTCCTCCACCTCTGGAGTCTCCTCGTCGGTGGAGCTTTGGGAGTATATGGAATATTTAGTTAAAACAGGGCAAAAGAAAAGTGTATTGGTAACTAGAAGTTACTAGATAGGAAGAGAGTAAGAAACTGGAATAACATTTGGTTTCATAAATTCTGCACAACTCCTTTGATATTTTTAGGTAAGTCAACATCCAGATACTTGAAAAGAACACTTACTTCGAACAAAGTCTAGACGGATGATATCGCCGGGGAAGTTAGCATATATCTCATGACCAGGTTCTTTTATGCATAGTGCAATTTTAGTGCCAGCTTTCACTACATAAAACTTAGAAATTTCTGTCCAAAGGTCCGTGCCAAAATAGGAGTGACCATGTTCATCAAGTCTTACAAAAGCAATGATTCTAAACCCATGGTTTGTGTTTAATATGACATCCCTGCAGTTTTTAGTTATGTAAAGGGCAAGATTCTGTACTATAGATGTTGTTGCAAAGCAAGGGGTGTACTGCAGAAGTGGTAAGATTGTTAAAGAATATGGTAACATGCAAATATGGGAGTAACTTAAAGAAAAGTACAACAATTGAAATCAAGGGACAAAAAATATAACTAAACAAATAGTGTAACCATGATGTCATGGAAATATGCGAGTAATCGAAAGAACAATACATCACTAATTTGTCTAATATTGAAAGAAGAAAAATCCCCTTTGACGTATATGCTGCATGTAGCACCTTTTATCCAAATGTAGTAATATATAGTATATCTTCAGGAAAGTATGCCATGCCAACCGAGGTAGGGTGAGATTGAACATACCATGCGTCTCCTGAAGTCATCTTGTACGGTGAGATGGAACTCCATGGCTCTCTAGCCGAGGCTGCAATGTCTTGATGTGTCTGTGCACTATACACTCTATGAATGGAAAAAACCCTCAAATCAGCTTGAAGAAAAATGAATTGACGATGATTTTGGCCGGGTGATTAAAGGGGGCAAACGGACTGGGATAAGAGATGAGCGAATATTTCAACAAATTAGTTACCTTGTTGTCCATGAGAAAAAACCCTCAATATTACAGATTCCCCAATTGGGCAGAGCTAGATCGATGGCGAGCAGTGTCGAGAAAGTCGATGGCGATAGGCGGTGGCAAGCGGCAGTGGCGAAATGTCGTGGGGTGTGCCAGCGGTCGGCAATGGCGACAGGCGTCGAGCTAAGTGGTAGTCGCGGCGATAGGAGGTGACATGCAGAGTCACGAAGGAGCTAGTCAGGTGTGAATGGGGACCGGAGGGGGTGGTGGGCGGGGTGAGAGTTTTGTGACATGGGGATGGTGAGGGTTTTCTTTTTTCCTTTTTGAATTGGGTGGTGAGGGTTTTATTCCCCACAAAGCGTTTCGGAGGCAACGGTTTGCTAGATCCAACCGAGTGTGATTAATGTCTATTTTCAAAAACAACTGGGAAAACTAAAGTCATTGCACACAGTTCCAATCTAGGAAAATAACCAAGTTTTGGAGTGGGTCCACATTTTCTTCGTCGGTTGAATCTGAAATTTTTACCCACGCTAATCATTCACCATAATATGCATAAAATTCCATCAACCAAACTGATTGTATCCATATCCCACATTTAGACATATGTAAACATACATATAAGCATACTCAGGCATAGATAATAAGCGTACACAAGCATAGTTCAACCATATTATATAGTTCAGCCGACATTAAGCATACTCAAGCACAGTTATAATTAAGACATTACATAGCCATATACAGTTCAATCCCACATCTCATATGTCGGCAGGCCTGCACGAAGGTGAAGCTTCTCCAGGTACTCAGTGTACCCAGCGTGCGACACCCTACGAGAATACTTCTGCCTAAAGGAGCCAACGACTCGTCCTCTTGCATGTGCTAGAACACTTTCAAACACGTCATGAAGGTTCTGGTTGCAAAATGGGCATGGAAAGCCCCATCCCGGGCCCTAATACGCATGTTATGATTTCCCGCATAAAGCTCCCTGAGCTTTTGCCTATTGTACCTCCTCTGGCCATCTTCATCCTTGCTGTCGACATCGTCAGATGGCACCTATACATATAGTAAAAAATGTGGCATCAGTATATTTTATAATAATGCGAATTTAGCAGGCAGAGTTTATGAAACATAATATATCCTGTGACAGCATGAACCCTAAATCATCAAGTGATCTTGATGAAAGAAATGCATTAATAGAGAGCACACAACTTACTGCAACAAAATTAAGAGTTTGATTGGTTTTCTACCAACATTTGGCAAGATCATAAGGTGCAACACTTGGCAACCTTTTGTGATATTGGAAAATAAACAATGGAATAAAAACTAATTTGACATCAAATCATTTTTTACATGCCGTAAGGTAGGATTAGGATTTCATGGCTATTTTTAATACATGTCCAAAGACTATGGTTCGATATTTTTAGCACAATCATCTATGTAGATGCCAATCTCGAAAAAAAATTGGTACAAACATATATGTAGGACATTCAAAATCAATTGTCAAGATCTGGCTAGGAATTATTAGCATGAGCACTAACCCTAGTCAGATTATTAGCAGAAATCATTTGTACAGATGAAACAATTAATCACTTATCAATTATACCATTCAAACAATCAATACACTACACGGATCTAACAAAACTTACTCAGATTTCATGGACTGAGATAACATAACCATAGAATTTCTATTCCAAAAAGGGGGAGGCAGGACTAACCAGAGAAACCCTAGGATATATTTGACACATATGGGTGTAGATGACTAACCGGTTCTCCGTCGTCATCGGAGTGGTCGTCGAAGTTGTTGCCGGAGTCATTGTGGAGTTCCGGCTCTGGCTATGGAAGCACGATGCCATAGACGATTTCAAGGTTGCGTGAGCCCTCGGCAGCAGCGACGGCAACCTCTATCTCCAGTTGCATGTCGTGCTCAAGTGCCTCAGCAGCCCCGGTGTCGCCACTCCGTCCGATGGGACGCTTCAACGGCATCCTCATACACTGACGATGGTGACGACTGAGAGTGGCGTCGAGGATGTAGGCGGGGAGAGAGGATTGTGTGTAGGGAGAATGGGGGGTGCGGCTGCCTATTATGACTAGCAGCTTGATACGTCTCCAACGTATCTATAATTTTTGATTGTACAATGCTATTATATCATCTGTTTTGGATGTTTCATATGCTTTAATATGCTATTTTATATTATTTTTGGGACTACCTTATTAACCTAGAGTCCAGTGCCAGTTTTTGTTTTTCTTGTTTTAGAGTTTTATAGAAAAGGAATACCAAACAGAGTCCAAATGGAATAAAACTTTCGCGATGATTTTTCTTGGACCAGAAGACACACGCGGGACTTGGAGATGAAGTTAGAGGAGTCCCAAGGAAGCCACAAGCCTTAGGGGTGCGCCCTCGGTGGGTGCCCTGAGGGCTTATGGGGCCCTCGGAGCTCCTCTAACCCTAATTCTTGGCCAATAAATTTAGAAATATTCCCAAACGACCAGAAATGTCCACCAAAATACTTTTCCACCGCCACAACCTTCTGTATCTGTGAGATCCCATCTTGGGGCCTTTTTCGGCATCCTGCCAGAGGGGGATTCGATCATGGAGGGCTTCTACATCAACTCTATTTTCCCTTTCGATGAAGTGTGAGTAGTTTACCATAGACCTATGGGTCCATAGCTAGTAGCTAGATGGCTTCTTCTCTCTCTTTGATCTTCAATACAATGTTCTCCTTGATGTTCTTGGAGTTCTACCCGATGTAATATTCTTTTATGGTGTGTGTCGAGATCCGATGAATTGTGGATTTATGATCAGATTATTATGAATATTATTTGAATCTTCTCTGAATTCTTATATGCATGGTTAAATATCTTTGTATTTTTCTTCGAATTATTGGTTTGATCTGGCCAACTAGATTGATTCTTCTTGCAATGGGAGAGGTGCTTAGTTTTGGGTTCAATCTTGCGGTGTCCTCACCCAGTGACAAAGTAGGGGTAGCGAGGCACGTATTGTATTGTTGCCATTAAGGGTAAAAAGATGGGGTTTTCATCATATTGCTTGAGTTTATCCTCTACATCATGTCATCTTACTTAAGGCATTACTCCGTTCTTATGAACTTAATACTCTAGATGCATGCTGGAGAGCGGTCGATGTGTGGAGTAATAGTAGAAGATGCAGGCAGAAGTCGGTCTACTTGACACAAAAGTGATGCCTATATTCATAATCATTACCTTGGATATCGTCATAACTTTGTGATTTTCTATCAATTTCTCGACAGTAATTTGTTCACCCACCGTATTATTTTCTTTCAAGAGAGAAGCTTCTAGTGAAACCTATGGCCCCCGGGTCTATTTTCCATCATATATTTTCAGATCTATAAACCAAAAAACTCAAAAGTACCTTGCTGCAATTTATTTGTTTTTACTTTGTTTTACGTTTTAGTAATCTTTTATATCTATCTCTATCAGATCTCATCCTTGCAAGTGACCGTGAAGGGATTGACAACCCCTTTATCGCGTTGGGTGCAAGTGTTTGATTGTTTGTTCAGGTGCATAGATTGGAGACTTGTGTGTACATCCTACTGGATTGATACCTTGGTTCTAAAAATGAGGGAAATACTTATCTCTAATTTGCTACATCACCATTTCCTCTTCAAGGGAAAAACCAAAGCAAGCTCAAGAAGTAGCACGGCTCGGGCACGCCATTAGTATGGAGCAGTTGGAGCGAGGCAGGCGGCGGTCAAAGGGCTGGCTCGTCTCCAGGGGAGCTTGCGCAGCGGACTGTTGGCATGCCTACCGTCATTTCACACAGCTACTCGCATGCCTCCAGGTGAAACTGTGCAGCGAACACGCCTCCCGTCAATTCACACACCTACACGCACGCCTCCCGGTCTGCCTGCACGGCGGACTGTCGCATACGTCATGTCAACTCAAGCCTACTCACACGGCACACGGGACCCGTGGCGACACGTATGTTGTTTTTCTTTTTTGATGATTAATTCTACTGCTTTATATTACTTAACTGAAGCATGACATGTACATTGTTGGTCTAAAGCCCACAGTTCAGACAAATAATCTATTTCCTATAGTGGTTTCCAATTATTAATAATCTTCCATTGTAAGAAGATTACATCAAAACTTGTCTCAAATTTGACAAAAAGTACAATACTACAGTATATTTGTGTCCATATGACACCACGATAAGTTTCATGGATTTCAACTAAGTTTTGGATTTACTAGATTTTAAAAATCAAGATTCTCAATGTTTGAGATTTCTTGCATGTGGACTAAACATGCACCCAGGGACACACATATGATTTTCCAATCCATTTTGGTGCACTATCACGTGTGTTGGGGAACGTAGTAATTTCAAAAAAATTCCTACGCACACGCAAGATCATGGTGATGGCATAGCAACGAGAGGGGGAGTGTATCTTCATACCCTTGAAGATCGCTAAGCGGAAGCGTTTATCAACACGGTTGATGTAGTCGTACGTCTTCATGATCCGACCGATCCAAGTACCGAACGCACGGCACCTCCGAGTTCTGCACACGTTCAGCTCGATGACGTCCTCGCCTTCTCGATCCAGCAAGACGGGCGAAGTAGTAGATGAGTTCCGGCAGCACGACGGTGTGGTGACGGTGTTGGTGAAGAACAATCTCCGTAGGGCTTCGCCTAAGCACTACAGAAACTATGACGGAGGATAAACTAGAGGGGACGGGGTTGCCGGCACACGGCTTGGTGTTCCTTGATGCGTCTTTGGTGCTAGCCCTGCCCCTCTATTTATATGTTGAGCCTTGGGGTCGAAACTTGGAGTAAAAGCCTCCACAAAGTCGGTTTCACTCGAAAGGCAAGAGTCCTTCTCGGACTCCAGGGCCAGACGCCAGGGTTCCCGGCGTCTGGACCCAGACGCCAGGGACCCTGGCGTCTGGCCCCTGGACTCCGCAAAACTTCCTTTTGTGCTTTACAAAAACCTTGTGGGCTTTCCCCTTTGGCCCAAATAACGTGTTCTATTACCCAAACATTTCGGGAAACATCCGGAACCCCTTCCGGTGAATTCCAGAACCCTTCCGGGGATCAAACACTATTATCCCATATATCAAACTTTATCTCCGGACCATTCCGGAGTTCCTCGTCATGTCCATGATCTCATCCGGGACTCCGAACAACATTCGGTTACCAACATACATAACTCATATAATACTATATCATCAACGAAACGATAAGCGTGCAGACCCTATGGGTTCGAGAACTATGTAGACATGACCGAGACATGTTTCCGGTCAATAACCAATAGCGGGACCTGGATGCCCATATTGGCTCCCACATATTCTACGAAGATCTTTATCGGTCAAACCGCATAACAACATACGTTGTTCCCTTTGTCATCGGTATGTTACTTGCCCGAGATTCGATCGTCGGTATCTCAATACCTAGTTTAATCTCGTTACCGGCAAGTCTCTTTACTCGTTCCGTAATACATCATCTCACAACTAACTCATTAGTTGTAATGCTTGCAAGGCTTAAGTGATGTATATTACCGAGAGGGCCCAGAGATACCTCTCCGACAATCGAAGTGACAAAACCTAATCTTGAAATACGCCAACCCAACATGTACCTTTGGAGACACCTGTAGTACTCCTTTATAATCACCCAGTTACGTTGTGACGTTTGGTAGCACCCAAAGTGTTCCTCCGGTAAACGGGAGTTGCATAATCTCATAGTTACAAGAACATGTATAAGTCATGAAGAAAGCAATAGCAAAATACTTAAACGATCAAGTGCTAAGCTAACGGAATGGGTCAAGTCAATCACATCATTCTCCTAATGATGTGATCCCGTTAATCAAATAACAACTCTTTGTCCATGGTTAGGAAACATAACCATCTTTGATTAACGAGCTAGTCAAGTAGAGGCATACTAGTGACACTCTGTTTGTCTATGTATTCACACATGTATTATGTTTCCGGTTAATACAATTCTAGCATGAATAATAAACATTTATCATGATATAAGGAAATAAATAATAACTTTATTATTGCCTCTAGGGCATATTTCCTTCAACGTGTGCATGTGATGACCCACAAGTATATGGGGTCAATTGTAGCCTTTTCGATAAGTAAGATTGTCGAAGCCAACGAGGAGCAGAAGGAAATGACAAGTGGTTTTCAGCAAGGTAATGTCTGCAAGTGCTAAAATTGTAAGTAGTGGAGTAGTTTGATAGCAAGATAATTTGTAATGAGCAAGTAACGATAGTAGTAACAAAAGTGTAGCAAGGTAGCCCAATACTTTTGAGGCAAAGGACAGGCCAAAACGGTCTCTTATGATAAGCAAAGTGTTCTTGAGGGTACACGGGAATTTCATCTAGTCACTTTCATCATGTTGGCTTAATTCGTGTTCGCTACTTTGATAATTTGATATGTGGGTGGACCGGTGCTTAGGTGTTGTTCTTACTTGAACACACCTCCTACTTACGATTAACCCTCTTGCAAGCATCCACAACTACGAGAAAAGTATTAAGAATAAATTCTAACCATAGCATTAAAATTTTGGATCCAATCGGTCCCTTACGGAATAGCGCATAAACTGGGGTTTAAGCTTCTGTCACTCTCGCAACCCATCATCTAATAACTACTCCACATTGCATTCCCTTAGGCCCAAATATGGTGAATTGTCATATAGTCGACGTTCACATGACACCACTAAGGGAATCACAACATACATATCATCAAAATATCGAACACATATCAAGTTCACATGATTACTTGCAACATGATTTCTCTCATGACCTCAAGAACAAAAGTAACTACTCACAAATGATAATCATGCTCAAGATCAGAGGGGTATTAAATAGCATAATGAATCTAAACATATAATCTTCCACCAAATAAACCATATAGTAATCAACTACAAGATGTAATCAACACTACTAGTCACCCACAAGCACCAATATATAGTTCCGGTACAAAGATTGAATACAAGAGATGAACTAGGGTTTGAAAGGAGTTTGTGTGTTGAAGATTTTGATGATGGTGAAATGTTTGTATGCCAAATCTATGTGGATGACATTATCTTCAACTGCACTGATAAGAGATACAGTGATGAGTTTGGGCATATGATGCAAGAGCGATATCAGATGTCCATGATGAGAGAGCTGAAATTCTTTCTTGGTCTTCAAATCTATCAAGATAGGAATGGCATCTTCATATCACAAGAAAAATACCTCAAATACTGCCTGAAGAAGTTTGTAATGCAAGACTGCAAAGGGTACACGATGTCAATGCTAACCAAAGGCCAATTAGGCCCTGACGACAATGGTAAAGGGTTTGATCAAAAGGTACATTGCTCCATGATTGGTTCTTTATTGTGCTTATGTGCATCTAGGCCAGATATAATGCTTAGCATTTGCATGTGAGCCCGTTTCCAAGCGGCACCAAAGGAATCGCATCACCTCGCCGTGAAGCGAATTATTCGAGATTTGGCTCACACCCCAACAGTAGGATTATGGTATCCAAAGGGCTCAGCATTTGATCGAGTTGGATTCTTAGATGCTGGTTATGCTGGTGACAAGGTTGATTGCAAGTCCACATCAGGCACATGTCACTTTTTTGGACGATCTCTTGTCTGTTGGTCTTCAAAGAAGCAGAACTGTGTATCACTCTCCACTGCTGAATATGAATACATTGCTGTTGAATCTTCCTGCGCTCAGCTTCTCTGGATGAAGCAAACTCTCAAGGATTATGGCATCAACTTGAAGCATGAGCCACTCTACTGCAACAATGAAAGCGCCATCAAGATTGCCAACATTCCAATTCAGCAATCGAAGACAAAGCACATTCAGATCCGTGATCACTTTCTCAAAGATCATGTATGAAGGAAGACATTGATATCATTCACGTCAACACTGAAGAGCAATTGGCAGATATCTTCACGAAGCCCTTGGATGAGAAAAAGTTTTGCAAGCTGCGGTGTGAGCTAAATATCTTAGAATCCTCAAATGTCCTGTGAATGGACACACATCCTAATGCTTGTGCATGTTGATGACTTAGATGTGAAACACACGAAGTAACGTATATCTTCAATTCATGAAGACTTACTCTCTGAGTGTGAATACATCAATGTGGAATTTGACTTCGGAGCGGCACGATAATTGTGCACCGTGTCTGGGTCTAATATTTCCTATACGGTGGGTAACGCCACCACCACACTTTCTTGAAGATTTTCATTTGGTGTCATGACTGCATTATCTTCATATTTGGTTTGTCTTCAACATTGGTTTATCATCAAGGTTTATCTTCGCAATGTTGTCTTGGTCTTCACTGCTATATATAAATGTCTTCTGTCCTCTACAACATTCACTTATACCTATGTCTTCAAATTTGCTATTTTCTGAACTAAGTGAATGTGATCGGACCCTAACCCCTTATGTGCTTATCCCTCAAGTTCCCTCTATCTCTTCATATGCATTCTGTTGACACGTGTTGAATGTCTTCAATGTGCCCTTGTCAGCTGAAGATGTAGAGACACACATTTAAAACTAGTTTTAATATTCTTATCCCTTTTGCCTGAAAACCGGAGAAGCCGGAGCGACCACCCGACAAACCAGGCGTGCGTGGGATCATGGCACAACCCTCGATAAGTTGCATGTAAGCCACGTGTCCTTCAGATGTGAACCTCCAGGGGAACCTATGTAATTGTGTTGCGCCGCCCTCCTCCTTATAAATACATCTCCCCTCGCGGTCATTATCCCTTCTCTACCCTCACCGTCTCGTTCAAACCCTAGCACCATCTCTAGCTTCTGTCGACACCAGATACGAAGCGCTTTGCTGTGGCAACCTCTCCGACACCGTCTTCATGTTGGTCGCGGACATCGTCCTCTCTGCCGCCGCCGTAGGTGTCTTCTGCCACCAAGTTAGGGCGTGGGAGATTGGACTGCTCGGCCTCCTTCTGCCTCATCAAGCAGTTCGTCGTGTGGTAAATAAGAGTTGATTTTTACCGTTTATTTGATCTGTTGAAACTGTCCAAATCTTGCAAAAGTGGTTTCTACACTTCCAAATCTATATCCTCCTATTTCTGCATCTCATTACTTGCAAGTATGTTCACTTATGCATAACAACTAGTTAGATTCCTCACTTGTACTTATTCATGGATTCGTACAAATCTGGAACCAACTCACACCAATAAGTGAATGTCCTTGCAATATGAGGCTAATGTCTTCAACTGATTTATCTTCAAAATTTTCTGAGAATGCATATGACCTCTTCCCCTTCCCTCGCATCTCTAATGTTGTCACAGGTACATGTCCGTGGGGGAATCCCTTGGTTCTCATAGTCTGCATTCATTTGCAAAGTTCTTACGGCATCATATTGAATCACCTGAAGCCAACTCTTGTCTGACAAGTAGATTGAAGCCAAACACTTTTGTGAAGCCTTTCAGTTTGAATCCAATGGCCACAAGCAAATCTTCCAAGAAGGGTGGCAGACAGCGCCGTGACAACACTGCTTTGGACCTACCCCTGATCTCTATGAGATGTACAAGTCTGATCCAGATAAATCTTACACTCAGCGCATGTCCAGAATCCAATGGATTCAAAGATACTGGGCAGAACAATGGGTTCTCTATTGCTTCATGACTCCAGAGTATGCTGCCAAAAATGCTATACGGCGCCCATGGGGCGATATCCTCTACAAGAAGTTGCAGCCCATGACCACGGCTGAAGCCATAGCCCAGGGCTTCTATCCTTGCATGGTTAGTGGACCTCAACCTGAAGATGCCGACCCATCCAGTCTCCGATGGTGTCGCGACGAGGAACTGTTTGAGTAGAATTATCAGTTTGCAAAGGCTTCTGCAGCTAAGAACAAGAAGGAATTCAGACTTGACTTCAACCCTAGTCCAACTGCTCCAAGGCTAGATGGCAGTCGTGAAGCCAATCAGAATATCATTAGCCTCTTCAATAGCTTTGATGGGCTTCTCTCCCACATTGTTACACGAAGGGACACAGTTGATCAATCTACTGCAGAAGAGGAATCTGAAGATGTTTCAGAGTCCCCGAAGCCAAAGAAAAAGCCAAAGGCTTCTAAACCTGTTACTGCATCTAAAGCTTCAAGAGTGAAGCCATTGAAATCTGCACCTCCTGAATCCAGTGTGCAGTCTGAAGATCAATTCCGCATCTCCAAAAGTCTAGGAAGCCAAAGAAGATTTCTGGGCATGACCTTACACCTTCTAGCGTTCTACGCACTGAAGAGAATGTAATTGGTCTATCAAGTGATGAAGATCTTGCTGATGATGCACTGGAAATGCTTATCAAGAGCAAGCAAGTGGCCGAAAGCTTTAGAGATTTGCCCCTCTTCGATGCAGATATACTCAACAACTTCATTGATGAATGGTTTGAAGATCCTTCTCTCACCATTGACGGTCTCCAGCTGCCCATTGACATCAATGTCACATTTCAAGGCAACATAGCCAAGGAGCTTGCTATTGCTCAAAAAATTGTTGATCTGAAGAACAAAATTTACTATGAGAAGGCCTAGTTCAAGAAGCACATGGACAATCTCAGTGTTGCTGATGTTCAAAATTTCAAGCAAATGATGATTGACCTCAAGGCTTAGTTCAAGAAGAAGCGTGAGGAAGCCAAAGGCACTTGTGAGTGCATGAAATATTATGCTGAAAAATGCGTTTAGGCTCACAATGAGGCTGTGAAGAGAAAGCCACTTGTGCGACCAGGCATCGACCCTAAGCTGGCTTCCAAGAAGAAGAAGAAGCCTGCTGAAGCTGAACCCGAAGCCCCAAGGCAGGAAAGGCCAAGCATTGTCTTCCCTGCCAGTATGACTGGCACAAAGCCAAAGGTCCCTTCTGCAGCTTCTGAACAAAAGAAGACTAAGCTGGAAGAGGCTGAAGCCAAGAAGAGGAAGCACCAGGATATCTTTGATGCTGCTCCCTCACAGAAGAAGCTGAAGAAAAAGTCTTCAAAGTCTTCACGCCAAGCCCATGCTGCTCCCCAAGAGCCATTGAATGTTGAACTTATTTCTGTTGCACTACCAGCTTTCACCAATCGCAAGCGTTGTCTTGTTATGCATGAGCCTGCTTCCATAGAGGCTCATGAATCTGAAGACATTCCAGCTGCTGAATCCACCGCAGCTGAAGACATTGGTCAAGATAACAATGGTGATGATGAAGTCCTTCCTCGGCTCAAGCCTAACCCGGTATCATCGCCTACTCCTACGAGAAGTGAATTGATAAGCATTAGCGGTCCCATGACGCCAATCACACAAGATGTGTTCTGGGAAGAGCAACACCCCCACTCCCCATTGCATGAGGTCATTCCCTGCACTCCACCCACTCATGTCACCACTCCAATGCTTCAAATGCCTCAAGAGACTCCAGAAGACATGGAGAAGACCACTCCTTCACCAAAAGTGTCGCCTCTTTCTGAAGGCTTCGTAGAGGCCCTAGGCCCCAGGTCTCCATGTCCAGCATTCCTGAAGAGGATGTGCAAAACACTAGCTCAGTAGCACATCAAGTGTTTCCTGAAGCCATTCCTTCAGCGACTGCTCATGAATCTGAAGGCAAAGAGGCTGAAGACAGCCCGGCTGCATCAGCCGATGAAGAAAGAGAAGAAGACCATGAAATTGTTCCCTCTACCAGTGATCGTATTGTTCGAGATGACAAAGATGTGATTGTGCCAGACCCTCCAGTCCATGGAGACACTAATGTTGAGGCAAATGCGGCTGCCACTACCACCACTGAAGCAATGACGTTGTCATGGCTGAAGATATTGTGCAGCCCGAAGTCATTGCTGCCACTGAAGACAATGCACAGCCATCCACATCGGACGTGGTCGTTCCTCCTCGTGTGCCTAAACCCTAAACCTAACCCTAAACCCTAAAAAGGTTCACTCAACCATTAACTATCAAGCTTCAGCTCGCAAGCATGTTGTATTCTTGCCTAAAGTGGACATGTCTTATGAAGCCATTTATCATGTGCCTGCCAAGGGGCCAATACACGAAGACAATGCCACATTTCAAAGCTTCTCTCACCCAATTGAAGGTGTTCATGTGCCTAACCCCCCTGCTCCTGCTGATCCTCTTGCTGGTCAACTTCGTCTGCCGCATTGTGCTAACACTGATGCAACAGCCAGCACGGTTGCACAAAGGCCTAAGAAACGTACTCGTGTCGTGAATGACATAGAGCTTCTTGTATCCCTTCACCAGAAGCAGGATAGGCATCATGACTGACTGAAGTGCCATCAATCACATTCGCAATCTTGCAACCAAGAATTCATTTGTTGCCCATGAAGCCTGTCGGCGGTCCTGGAAGAGCCTTACACTGCTCTGTTCTGAAGACGGTCTTCAAGTAGATGGCTTCACTAAATGCTTCAAGATTGACTCCAGGCCTCCACAATCTGCAAGCTGGCATCCAACTCCCTCACTTGAAGATTCTAAGTATTCCTCTTCAGCGCCTACTGTGGTTGCTCGTGTTATAGATGAAGAGGATGATGCCACTTCACCAGCGATGGCTTCACTGCATCACGATTCTGCACCAGGCCCCTCTGCACCGCCCAACTCCAACATCGACCCTGCTACTCCAACATCTTCTCCGACTGGGAATGAGTAGATACTCTATGTCTTCAAACCTTTTTGGTCCTTACTAACAAAAGGGGTAGAAGCATATGAGTTGATAGTCTTCAAGCGGGTCCATATGGGTCGGGTGCTTATTTTGCTAAGTTCTTACAACTCCCGTTCTTGAAACTGTTGTTTTTTGAGTTGTAACACCTAAACTTGATGGTCATCTGCCGCTTTTGCTGCTACCTCATGATGAGATGATAAATCCCACATGAAGTCATTCTGCAGACGCCCATTTCTCACTATGCATGTCATTATCTTCATTACTTTCATATATGCATGATGAATTTTCTTCATGGTTGAAGAAGATCTCCACAAAGCAAGACCTTCCATGTGCATTTGCATTCAAAAGCAAACTACTTATACGCACATCTGCAGGGGGAGCCTCTTACAACCTATGAAGACAATGCCTATGTACTTAAACTTTCACATACTTTTATCCCCGTTGAGGACTTCAACCAGTTTGTTCTCAATCGCCAAAAAAAGGGAGCTTGTAAGTGCATCTAGTGCCACCCCTAGTTGGTTTTGGAGTATTGACGACAAACATGGTTGAGGGACTAATGTGTTTGTGAGAATTGCAGGATAACACAGGTAGTAGTCCCTCATTGACGACAAACATGTATGAAGACATTGAAGACAATGGTGGTTCGTGAAGACATCACCTTGAAGATAATGACATGTGAAGACATTCATGTGAAGACTATGGACTGCAAAGACATAGTTTCTTTCATAGTTTCCTTTTCTTCTTTATTGAGTCATAGGAACCACCGTACTGTTAAGTGGGGTCCAAGTGAACAAAGTCAGATGATTGAAGTGATGCTCAACCCAAATCTTATGTCTTCGAGCAAAGACAATGAGAGCAAATCTTATCCAGAGTTGGGTGAGTCAGCTTTGCTTGTAGCCCAAGCCAAGCTGCCGCGTGTGTTTGAAATCCGACCGTTGGACACGTGTCGGTTCCTTAGTGACCCAGGGTCATTTCGGACATATCATGTCGGGTTGCCTCCCAGCTATAACTAGCCCACCCCCTACACCATAAATTGGTGGCTACTCAGAGTTAATGCATGACTTTTGTCATTTGAGAGCAACCCACCTCCGAAGCTTTTGAGAGAGTGATCCTTGCGAGGAGAAAGCCCAAAACACCCAGAGCCAAAGAGTGTTAGGCATCACCGAAGTCTTTCTGTCCGCGTGACCTGAAGACTTGTTACACTTGAGGACCATGCATCCTCTAGTCGGTTAGGCGTCATGTTCTGAGGATCCAAGAGTCATTGTGGATCGCCAGTGAACGGAGTCTGTGAAGGTTTGGAAGTCTACCTTGAAAACTTACCAGAGTGATTGGGCGAGGACTGGGTGTCCTTAGATCAAGGGAATAAGGTGAATACACAGTCTTCTGAGTTCAATCTCAGCCTCCCTAACCAGACGTACAGTTGTCACGGCAACTGGAACTGGTTTACCAAATCCTTGTCTTCACCAAGCTACTGCTTCTATACCCTAGCTCATTTACATTTTAGTTTGTCTTCGTGAAGTCATTGCTTGCTTATCTGATCCGTTTGACTTCATTGTGTGAAGACTATTACCTGTTTGGCTTCATTCTGTCTTCCATTATAATTCGTTCTACCTAGCTGCTATTAGTCTTCGTTCTCTCACTACATAGCTTACTTGACTATGGCTTGTCTAGTGTAGTTTACCTTCCGTTGCATATCTTATAGGCTCATATTACCAGTTTGTCTTCAAAGACCTCGTGTCTTGAAGAATTTCATAAAAATCGCCTATTCACCCCCCTCTAGTCGATAACTAGCACTTTCACACTCCCGACGATCCCTCCTTCTCCATAGAGCTTCCAGGCAAGCAAAAACCCCTTGATCATTCCGATACCGCCTACTCTTTCCTTCTACTGCTTGCATTAGAGTAGAGCTACAGTTACATTCTTATTGGTTTGTTCCTATATTGCTGCATAGCCTGTCTTTGCTACTACTATTGATACCTTTACCTGCAATCCTAAATGCTTAGTATAGGATGCTAGTATTCCATCAGAGGCCATACATTCTTGTCTGTCTACCATGCTATACTACCGGGTCGTGATCACTTCGGGCCATGATCATGGGTACATACATATACATAATATACATGATACATATGGTGACTAAAGTCGGGTCGGCTCGTAGAGTACCCACGAGTGATTCATGGACCGAGGGTTGAAAGACATGTTTCCCGACGGCCCTCTGAGTGGATCTTTGTGGCGGAGCGACAGGACAGGTTGAGACACCTAGGAGAGAGGTGGGTCAGGTCCTGGTCGTGTCTGTGGTTATTTCTTAATAACACGCCTAACGAGTTTGGATATTTGATCTGAGTTAGTCATTGACCTATACGCACTAACCACCACGCAGGAACAGTTATGGGCAGTCGGCGTCATATGTATCAGCCGAAGCTTTCTAGACGTCAGCGATTGGGTGGTGCGTGCCCGGGTGGTCCGCGTAAGCACCTTCTTATAAAGGAGGTCTCCAGGACTGATCTCGGCCGCGTTTGCAACATGCAGGAGTGCAACTGGTGATGGGCCCAAGACTTTTGCGCGCTTGGGATGTAGATCGGTGTGCTGGCCTCTCTGTTGAGCCTAGGTAGGGCTATAATGTTTTGATCTTCTAAGGGCAGGCATGACCTAGGAAAGTGTGTCCGCCCAGATTGATCAAGCGTGTTGGGCAATGTGGTGCACCCATGCAGGGAAGTAATCTATTCGAACAGCCGTGTCCACGGTAACAAGATGACTTGGAGTTGTATTCCGACCTCTTACAACTAAAACCAGATACTTAATAAAACACACCTAGACAAGTGATAGATTCATCCTGGTGATAGCTCTCGCACAGGGTGATGAGGAGAGGATCGCCGGGTAGGATTATGCTATACGCTGATACTTGATACTATACCAGCTACTCTCTTCTATTGCTTCAGGATGGATGCTGCCAAAAGCGTAGTCTTCAATAGGACTAGCTTATTCCCCTCTTATTCTTGCATTCTGCAGTTCAGTCCACAAATACTATCCCCTTTTATTGATACCGATGCATATATAGTGTAGATTTGATGTAAGTCTTGCGAGTACTTTGGATGAGTAATCACGGTTGCTTTGCTCCCTCTTTTCCCCTATACCCGATTGTTGCAATTAAATGTCAGAGCCCAGGAGTCAGTTCCACCGCCGACAACGACTACTACTACCCCGATGGAGCCTAATACTATGTGGAGGCCGCCGACGACCAGGAGTAGGCAGGAGGCCTTGCCTTTTCGGCTGTTGCTACTTTTGTGTTAGCTTTCTTAAGGCAAACTTGTTTAAATTATGTCTGTACTCGGATATTATTGTTTCCGCTGACTTGTTTGTATTCGAGATTATGTATTCGAGACTTCAAGGCCCCTGGCTTGTAATATAAAGCTTGTATCACTTTAATTTGTGTCTAGAGTTGTGTTGTGATATCTTTCTGTGAGTCCCTGATCTTGATTGTACACATTTGCGTGTATGATTACTGTATGACTGAATGGGGGGCGTCACAGCTATAGTCGGCATTGTATCCTCATCTTTGGTAGAGTGATAGGTTGTCGAGGATCTGGAGTTGCCTGCTTAGCTGGTCCTTTCTCTTTAGCCAGAGGCGGGGTCGCTTCTTGCGTTGGTTCCATTCAGACTCATTTAGACGCCTGAGTGGTGGAACCACCATCGCTTGGGTCATTATTCTTTTTTGCTTCATCCCTCTTGGATGTTCTCGACGAAGGGCGAGGACTCCACTTCATCCTCAGACTCCTCTTCATCATCTTCTTCAATCTCGTCCTCGGATTCCTGGTGTTCAAGTTTTTACGTTTCATGAACATTATAAAAAATTGTCATGAACATATTTTTGAATATGCGACCATTTTTCTAATTTCTTGAATGGTACGACTATTTTTACAAATCACATGAACAAATATTTACATTTTTGTGAACTATTTTTGTAAATGGCATGGACATATATTTAAATGTGGTGAAAATTATGTAAATGTTACACACATTTTTTTAATGGTATGAACTGCTTTGAAATTTCATGAACTTCTTTTAATGTGTGGTGAACTTTTTTAAACTCTATGCGAAGTAATGTTTGAAACATATTCAAAATATTCGGAAACAAACATTTAACACAGCTACCTACATAATTTTTATTAATTTTTGAGACAAACATACCTACTGAATAAAAGCAGGGGGAAAATAATCAAAGGAATCATAGGGAATGAAAAAGGCAGGTGAAAAAAGGCTACCTACTGCACAGGCCCATTAAAGATTCTCTGTAGGCAAGGCGTTTGAAGCACCAGTTCAAGCCAGTTTTTCTAACCGTGCGCCTGCAGCCAGTTTAACTCGGCTGGCCGATTTATCTGTTTTAGTATCTAGATCTTTTCGTCTGTTTTAAAAACGCAAAACAAATGCGTGCTTGGTTTTTTTAGGGCTGAAAGCTACTATATTAAAACTCAACAGTCATGTGAATATACATTATGTCTGGGGTTCCCGTTAGCCGAAGATACGTGCTTGATGGATCGATCCACTGACCTCCTGCTTCAAGGCGCATACGGCTAACGGGGACATGTTTTAAGTTCCAAATAATTTTTCAAAACGGGGACATGTTTTGAACCACCCGAACATTTTTTGAAACTTGTGAACAAAAATTTGAAACTGAACAATTTCAAAACTCAAAAATGAAACTATGCACATTTTTTTAAATTTGCGAACAGTTTATTGAAGACGGGAACATGTTTTGAACCGCTTGAACATTTTTTGAAATTTGTGAACAAAAATAATGAAAACAGGAATATTTTTTGAAACTCCGAACAAAATTCAAAAGCACGAATATTTTTGGATCAATGAACAAAATTTGAAGACGGGAACACTTTTTGAAATTCCGAAAAAAAATTAAAAAATGAACAGTTTTAAAACTCCCAAACAAAATTTCAACACGCGAATAATATTTTAAAAAGTGAACATTTATTGAATATGTGAATTTTTCTTGAAATTGGAAACAATTTTCTGAAACTCCGGAACAAAACACAAACAAAATTTTGAAAATCGAACATTTTTTGAAAATATGAACGTTTTTTGAAAAAGAGAACATTTTTGAAAAAGGAAAACAAAAAAGAAAAAAGAAAAGAAACAATAAACAAAAAACGAAAAGAAAAAGCAAACAGAATAAAGAAAAAGAAAAGGAATGAAAATAAAAAACGGTTTAGGAACCTTGTAGAAGGTTCCCAAAACCAGAGAACAAATTCTGAAACAGAGAACAAATTTGAAAAATCCCGAACAAATTTGGAAGAGCGAACATTTTTTGAATATATGAACAAAAAATTAAAATCTAGTACATTTTCTGAATTTCAAAAGTTTTGAACTTTTTTGTGTATCAAGAACAATTTTTGTATTTTGAGAACATTTTTTCAAAAATTGAACATTTTTTTTGAAACACAAACAAAACTTAAAAATTTTGATATTTTTTGAAAAAAAGAGAAGAAAAGAAAAAGAAATGAAAAATAAATAAAAAGAAAATCCTAAACATTTTATAGAAGTAAAATAGAAAAATATCAAAAAGAAAGGAGCAAGAAGAAAGAAAAAAAGACAGAAAAAAGAAGGGGAAAAACGAAAAAAGGAAAGAAAAATCAAAAAGAAAAAACCGGTTCAGGAACCTTCTAGAAAGTTCCCAAAACCGGAAAAAACCGGCTTAGAACATTCATAGAAGGTTCCCAAAATCAGTAGGATTGGAACGCTTAACAGGCTGGCCCGCCCACCAGCGCTTTGGCGATAGGGTGTGCGGAACCCCGACTGTTTGCCGCAAAGAGCGGCAAATAGGATTTTCCTATAAAAGGATATCGCTGCGCGTCGTGTGGCCGGCCCACTAGGGGGCGGTTGTAAGTGCCAGCTACCTGAACTGGCGCTTAAAGCACGTTATAGGACCGAAACTGGAGCTGCATGATGCGAGATCGATTTCTCACAATAGCAACATTTTTTGGGTTGTTTTCCTGCGCTATAAAAAGATATCATTGTGTGTCGTGTGGGCGGCCCACTGGGGGGCGGTTGTAAGCGCCAGCTACCTGAACTGGCGCTTAAAGCGCGTTATAGGACCTCCCGTTCTTCTATCTTGGTAAAAAACAAGCATGCAATAGGAGGAATTTCCTATATGACGCTTATCGTTAAGGCAGCTAGAGATCCGTTGGGCCGAGCCACTTCACGTGTACGCTGGTTTTGGTTCCAGAAACGTCTGGAATGTTCCAACCCTGGTTCTAACTTGGAACCTTCTAGAGGGTTCATGATAGGGTTTTACTCTTAATTATTTTTTCTTTTGTTTTTTCATAATTTATTATCCATTTTTTCTTAACTTTTCCCCTTTTTCAAGTATATTTTTATTTTTTGGAAAATTTTATGAAATTTCAAAAATGTTCTTGTTTTCAAAATTTGTTCATCAATTAAAAATAGTAATTTCTAAAAACATTGGAAATTTTATGCATTGTCCAATTTAAAATGTTCGCACTGTTTAAAATCTTCAAAATTCAGAAAACGGTTCCCGTTTTAATCTTTTAATAAAATCGATTTCTCTTTTGAATTTTACAAAATATATCCAGATTTTTGTAAAAACCTAGTTCTAATATTCTTTTTAGAATTTCAAAAAGTGTTCGTGTTTTTCAAAAGTTATTCAGATTTTCCAAAATTTGTTTGTTTTTTCAAATTATTCACAATTTGGAAAATGCTCAGATTTGGCGGTACAGTTAGTTCTTACCAACCACTCTCTAGTGCTCATTGGCTCCAGTTGTAGAAACTGGAGGTCGCATATTTGATTCCCTGTGATCTATATAAAACATTATAGTAACCCTATATAAAACATTTGAAAAAATGACCAACAATTTGAAAATTGTTAAATGTATATAGAGAATAGTGTTCCTCACATATACGAAAAATGTATACAACAATATACAATGTGTAGGAAAAAAGTTGATTATGTATTTGAAATTTTTATTTAAGTATTAAAAAAATGTCAATCAAGCATTTAAAAAATGTTTAAATGTGTATAGATTTTTTTTCATGTATACGAAAAATATATATAAATGCATATGAAAACTTATGGTCATGTATTTTAGAAAAAAGTTAAACATGTATAAAAATGTTCCTACTGTATAGAAAATATTTACAATGTACATTTAATAAAACTATACTTCAAAAAACGTATTTTAAAAATTCAGTATTTTCAAAATTTTAAACTTGTATATAAAAATGTTCTTGTTGTGAATGAAAAATGAACATTGTGTGTGAAAAAATGTTTATTCACAAGGTATGGTCATATTGTAAAGAAAAATGTTGAATATGTTTCATAAAATCTTAATCTTGTAAAACAAATTTGCGGGTGATTAATTTTGTATTTGAAAAAGTTTAAAGGTGTATTAAAGAAAGTAGATAGGAGTATATACCAAAAGTGTACGGTGTGTATGGAAAAGATAGAGATGAAAAATGTGAATCGTGTATTCCAAAATGTTAAACGTGTATATAAAGTATGTTTATCATGTGTACGAAAAATGTTGAATGTGTACTTTAAAAAGTTGACACGTGTTGGACGAAAAATAACTCTTAATATCAACAAAGAAACAAAGAAAAAACAAGAAGCCAATAAAAAGGAAAAACAAAGGAAACAAAAAAGAAAGAAAACGAATGAAAACAACTACAAAATAATCACAGCTCCCGTTGTTTTGACAATAATCAGGACCACTGCCATTTCGGCCCGCTCGAAAATTTGTAGCTCGTTAATTTCCTACTGGACTTCAGCATAGGCAGACGAAACTTTTCTCAGTCTATAAAAAAAAGTGAAACAAGTCAAAGTGAAACTTCAGAAATAAAATAAAGGTGGAACTACTCACGTATGTCCAAATTTATCATACATAGTATCGTGCCTTGAGCCAACCAATCTGAATAAGCCCTCGGAAATTTTGTTCTCGAAAAAAATCTCTCTTGCACATAATCTAGTTGAGATGCAATCGATCCGAGCCTAAGCCAAGTCATACTTCGGTAGGTTTTTTCCTACTCAAGTTGGTTGCTTGGCATTTCGTTGCGACACATGCATATGGACCCTGGAATGAGAACAGAGAATATCGATATTGAAATATAATTCTGGAAACATCAACCATAGGATATATGCCAAAATCGTGTATTGTTTTTGGCCGGCGCCTTGATCGGTCCAGTTATTATTGACTATGAAGAATGCATGCGCATTGCTACGGGCTACAATGCATATAAATAAATCAAATAAATAATTAAAGTTGTCTTTAGAGTTGAAGCTTATTTCTTTCTCATACATCATGGCGTGTTTGAAAAATCAAACGAGAGCATAGCAGGCTCCCAAAATTCAATCATCCAGACAGTCCGGATTCCCCAAATGCAGACCATATATGGAAGAGAAATGTGGTTGTTCGGACTATCCGTCATGTTATCTAACATGTGGGCCTAGATCAAAAATCCCACCCCACGATGCACCATTTCTTTTTCTTGCCGGACTCTTCCCTTCCCGCTCGGTTACCCGCTGTAGAGGAACATTTCTTACTAGAGTCCTCTCCTGTAAAATCGGATAAGACCCACCTCACCTTCTTCATGACGTCCTCTCTCCTTTACACTGTATTACTCCACGGACCGCCAAGGAGGAGTCCCCCACCAACTGCCCCACTCTCCGCCCTTATCCCCTCCCCCATGTTTGTGTCGATCCACCACCCCCATCATGGGGCAAGAGGCATGCTCCACCTGTGACGCCCCCCCTGGCCAAGATGGCACATCCAATGTCTCCAAAGCCATTTCCACATTGTAACATACAGTTGAATGTCATACATTCCACAAAGATATCATTTATGTTGTTGGGCACACCTCATCTTCGCCATGACACCCTCTCTTCTTCACACCGTACTTCTCCACGGACCGCCAAGGAGGAATCCCCCGCCAACTCGTCCCGCTCTCCGCCCTGATCCCCTCCCCTCGTGTTTGTGTCGATCCACCACCTGTCGCGCTCTCCGCCCTAGTCTCCTCCCCTCATGGAAAAAGTGGTTGTATCCATCATGTTATCTCCAACACGTGGGCCCAACACAAAAACCCACCCCATGATGCACCCATTCCTTTTCCTATTGAACCCTCCCCTTCCCACTCATTATCCCGCCGTAGAGTGACATTTCTCGCTGGAGCCGAGGACGCCCACCTCACCTCGCCATGGCGCCTTCTCTCCTTCACAACATACTTCTCCACGGACCACCAATAAGGAGTCCCCCACCAACCATATCACTCTCTTTCCTGATCCCCTCCCCCATGTTTGTGCCGATCGGCCACCCCCATCAAGGGATAAGAGGCATGTGCCGCCCGTGACGCCCCTTCCTGAGCCAATAAGGCAGATCTAATGTCTCCTGAGCCATTGCCACGTTGTTACATACAACTGAATGTTGCGCATTCCACAAAAATATGATGTCCGTTGTTGGCCACACCTCATCTTCGCCATGGACCCTCTCTCCTTCACACCGTACTTCTCCATAGACCGCCAAGGAGGAGTCCCCGCCACCTATCCCGCTCTCCGCCCTGATGCCCTCCCCTCGTGTTCATGCCGACCGCCACCCACCTCGCTCTCCACCCTGATCCTTTCCCGTCGCGGGAAATGTGGTTGTCCAGATTATCCATCATGTTATATCCAACATATGGGCCCAACCCAAAAAAACCACCCCATGATGCACCCTTTCCTTTTCCTGCTGGACCCTCCCATTCCCGCTCGGTTTCCTGCTATAGCGAGACATTTCTCGCTGGAGCCCTCTCCTTCAAAACCGGATGACGCCCACCTCACTTTTGCCATGGTGCCCTCTCTTCTCCACGAACCGCCAACCACCCCACTCTTCGCCCTAATCCCCCCCCCCCCCCCCCCCCCGCGTGTTTGTGTTGATCCGCCATCCCCATCAAGGGGTAGAATGTGTGCGCCGCCCGTGACACCCCCGAGCAAACAAGGCATGATGTCTAATATAGAACTTATTCTTGTACACTCGTGTTGGGTCTTCAAGCGCAGAGTTTTGTAGAACAGCAGCAAATTTCCCTCAAGTGGATGACCTAAGGTTATCAATTGGTGGGAGGTGTAGGATGAAGATGGTCTCTCTCAAACAACCCTGCAACCAAATACAAGAAATCTCTTGTGTCCCCAACACACAAAATACAATGGCAAATTGTATAGGTGCACTAGTTCGGCGAAGAGATGGTGATACAAGTGTAGTATGGATAGTAGATATAGGTTTTCGTAATCTGAAAATTAAAAAAGCAAGGTAACAAGTAACAAAAGTGAGCACAAACGGTATTGCAATGCTTGAAAACAAGGCCTAGGTTTCATACTTTCACTGGTGCAATTTCTCAGTAGTGCTAACATAATTGAATCATATAACAATCCCTCAACGTGCGACAAAGAATCACTCCAAAGTTCTTATTTAGCAGAGAACATAAGATAAAATTGTTGTCGGGTACAAAACCACCACAAAGTTATCCTTTCTGATCAATCTATTGAGCCATCCCTATAAGTTTCACAAACAGCCCTAGAGTTCATACTAAAATAACACCATATGATATGAATCAACCAACTCTAATGTCACCTGGATACTCCAATGTCACCACAAGCATCGGTGAGTTGATTATTCGATATGCATCAAACAACTTCAGATTCATAATATTCAATCCAACACAAAGAACTTCAAAGAGTGCCCCAAGGTTTCTATCGGAGAAAGAAGGATGAAAATGTGTATCAACCCCTATGCATACATTACCCCAATGTCACCACGGGAATCCGCAAGTTGAATACCAAAACATACATCAAGTAACTCGATAGAATACCCCATTGTCACCACGATTATCCACAAGAAAGACATACATCAAGTGTTCTCAAATACAAAAAGTATTCAATCCAATAATAGTGAAACCTCAAAGGTAAAAACTCGATTCATCACAACAAGACAGAGAGAGAAACACCATATGATCCAACTACATCAACAAAGCTCGCGGTACATCAGGATCGTGCCAAATCAAGAACACGAGAGAGAGAGAGAGAGAGAGAGAGAGAGATAGAGAGAGAACACATAGCTACTAGTACACACCCTCGGCCTCGAGGTTGAACTACTCCCTCCTCGTCATGGTGGCCGCTGGGATGATAAAGATCGCCTCTGGTGATGATTTCCCACACCAGCAGGGTGCCGAAATAGGGCTCTAGATGGGATATCTTTGGAATAGAGGCTTGCTGTCAGGACCCCGACTCAAAGCCACACCAATCTAGCATGTAACACCTCATATCACTTTGCGGCCTCACGCACGGTATTCCCACGGGTGTCGCCTTACCTTGCCGGGGACCGTTTGCGCCTTTTGGCACACGTATATGATGGTGTCGCTAGCATCCATATGACAAGGA
Organism: Triticum aestivum; assembly: GCF_018294505.1. Taxonomy (NCBI): domain Eukaryota; kingdom Viridiplantae; phylum Streptophyta; class Magnoliopsida; order Poales; family Poaceae; genus Triticum; species Triticum aestivum. Next base: position 436,453,176 of record NC_057798.1, read on the forward strand.
GCCCGGGCTGACATGGCTAGTCGTGAACCCAAAGTGGCACTAACTTACAGGGACAGGCATACATGACCCAGCAACGAACGTGTCAGTCATCAGCGAGTGAATCCGGGCTGTAGCAACTGGGCTAGCAGGACTCCGGTAAACACCGCGTGACATTTCCCCGAAGGGACAGACACGGGAACGTACAAGGACACATGCCGGCCAGCCTAAGTGTTCCGGAGTAGTAGCAAGCTACCAACGCTCAGTGGAAGCACTAGGAGACATTTCCCGGTAACAGAGGCTACCAAGGATAAACAACTAGATAGTCAGATCCAACACATACCAAGCATTTCACTAACATACACACAATATGCTCGATATGTGCAAATACAACATGGCATCACAACATGACTCTACAACTCAAGTATTTTATTCAATAGGCTCCGAGGAGCGAGATATTACAAACATGGGTCTCATGACCCAACATTCAGAGCACACAAAGTCAAAGCACAAGCGGAAGCTTAACATGTCTGAGTACAAACATCTACAAATGAAAAAGGCTGAGAAGCCTGACTATCTACCAGATCCTGTCGAGGGCACAAGATCGTAGCTGAGGTAACAAGCTAAACGTCAAAGTCCAAGCGGAACTACTAGCGAGACTGAAGTCTCTCTGCAAAAACATAAAATAGGCAAACGTGAGTACAAATGTACCCAGCAAGACTTACATCAGAACTATCTACATATGCATCAGTATCAACAAAGGGGGTGGTGGAGTTTAACTGCAGCAAGCCAGCTTTAACTCAGTGGCTAACCTGAACTACGACTTCAAGTAACTCTTTTGAGGTGGCGCACACGAGTCCACATATTCACCAATCAATACACCACTATAGATCCGCTCCCGTCTACCTACGAGCACGCCATCCATAGCACTCATGCTTACCTTGCGCATTTTAGAGTATCCACTTCAAGTTATCTATGAACTGTACAGGCAACCCAGAAGTCCTTTACCGCGGACACGGCTATTCGAATAGATCATATTAACCCTGCAGGGGTGTACTTCTTCACACACGCTCTCGTCACTTACCGCCATGTACACGTCATGTATCTCGGCAACCTTCAAGCAGAAGCCTAGCGAGGGTGTCGGCCACGACCTGACTAACCACACAAGACTCTAGTCCAGGTTTATCGCCTATTCGGGTTCCATCCGCAAGGAAATCCGGCTGGGGTGTCGCTCACGGCCCCAAACGATGCGTGCAGGGTTCCCAAGCCCACCATCTGGGTGCCACTTGGTACACTGGGCCACTGTGCCTAGTCTGTCCCAAGCCCACATGTACCGAGTGCCACTTGGTAGACTACTAACACTACCTACAAACACCAGAAACTAGTTGCAACTCCTGGACAGAGATCGAGTTGATTAATAAGTCGAGAGGGGTCGAGTTACCGGAACCCAATGTGTGGTAGTAACTGTTCATGGATCACAAACACAGAACTCAGTTCCTGTGGATGGTTTCAATGAGACAACCCACCATGTACTCCTACATGGCCTCTCACCGCTACCTTTACCAAATCGTGTTCACACACTTAGCTCACACACAGTAGGACATGTTCACACACCTCTAATTCATCCCTGGTGAATCAGACCTGACACAACTCTAAGCAATAGCAGGCATGACAAACAAGCACAAATGAGTAGGCACATCAGGGCTCAAACAACTCCTACTCATGCTAGTGGGTTTCATCTATTTATTGTGGCAATGACAGGTCATGCAAAGGAAAGGGGTTCAACTACCGTAGCATGTAACAGTTGAATCGTTGTTGTCCTAATGCAGTAAAAGAGAGCAGGAGCGAGGGAGTGGGACTGTATCGGAATGAACAAGGGGGTTTTGCTTGCCTGGCACTTCTGAAGATAATATAGCTCTTCATCGGTGTCATCGATCTCATCGTCGGAACAACGTCTACCGAGGGGGAACAATACTGGCAAAAATAGAAGAAGCACGATCAATGCAATGCAACAATATGATGCATGATATGACATGGCAAAATGAGTGTGTTGGGCTAATGCATCTACAACCAGGGTGGTTTGAGCTCATTTGAATCAAAGATTCAAATGCAAACTCAAGTTATGGGTTTATAAAGTGCATTAACATGTTTTGAGATAAACATCGAGGTTAAGTTGTTTAAACATGCATGAAACCAGTACATATGGATAGATTGGATTTTTCTGATCATTTTTCATATATAACTTATTTCATTCTGAGTTACGGTTGATTTTATATGAATTTTTGAAGTTTATAACATTTTCTGGAATTTTTTGAATTGTTTTTAAGCCAGAAAATGATTTACTACGTCAGCCTGACGTCAGTGTGACATCAGCAGGTCAGCGGAGCCGGTCCAGGTCAAACCTGGCCCATGGGGCCCGCGTATCATTGTCACAGATGCTAATTAGGTCTAAGTCTAAACTAATCCGGAGTTTAACAGGGCACGGGCCCACCTGCCATCGACTCAGTCGAGTCAAATCCTGGTCAACAGGGGTCAAACCCACTGGGGTTGACCCGCGGCTCATCACCGGCAAAGCCAGAGATGGCGGATGCGTTCGGGTTTGCATCTCCGGTGACCAAAAGGGCGGTCGAAGGCATCTACGTGGAGCTGGGACTCGTCCGTATCCATCTGTGCAAACCCCAGGGGCTGAGGTGTCCCGAGCTCACCGGAGGCAAGCTCGCGGTGGTGGCCGGAGCTACGGGTTTGAGTGGGGCGAGGCCACAGAGGACGGGAGGGCTGGACAAGGGGCTCACCGAGCTCCTGAAGATGCTAGGAGCACGGTGTCGTGCTCAGTTTCGAGCCTCAGTGGCTGCAGTGATGGCGGCGACATCGCCGGCGGCGTGGAGTTCTCGGCCAAGATGGGGCTATGGCCTAGAGGTCGAAAGTGACTAGGGGAGAAGGGGGAGATGACTCAGGGGCTCACCGTGAGTCCGTTTGGAGGGTCAGTGGGCTTGAGGGCGGCCGGAGTGCAGTGAATCGGGCGATGACGGCCGGCGGGTCCGAGGTAGGAGATGAGCTCAAAGGCGTCTCCGCAGGGCGTACGGGCTCGTGGGACTCGGTGTAGAGGTGCACTGCAGCGAGGCGGAGTTCGTGCGCTAGCTAGCTGGGTGTGGGGAGGTCAGTGTCCGCGGTGGTGCTCATCGGCGGCGACAGCTGCGGTCGGTGGCTGCGCACAAAAGAAACAGAGGAGGGGAGAGAGAGCAGCGAGTGAGGGAGAGGAGAGAGGGGTCCAGAGTGGTAGCAAGGGAAGGATTGGGGCTCCCAGGTGGAAGAAGGAGGTGGCCGAAGCCGCACGCGCGCGCGCCATGCTTCTCCTCTACCTACTGGCTGAAGGAAGAAGACGTGCATGCCCCTGTGGGCTGGCCAACAGTGTTGGGCCGTCCAGGTGGGCTATGGTGAGCGCCAGGTAAGTTTCCAGGTAGGTTCTTTTCCTTTTTATTTGTTTCTGTTTTCTATGTTTGCAATTTGTTTTGATTTAGTTTATAAACCAAATCATTTTTATAAATCCTGAAAATATTTGTGGGCAGTAACTGAATTGTTTCAAAGGCCCTCAGTAAGTTTGAGAATATTTGGAGCTACCAAATATTTATAGGAATTAATAGCTCCAATTCAAATACAGTATGAGTTAATTCAAAAAATCCTTTAATGACCTAGAAAAGTGTGCACCATTTTTGGTAGATGTTCTAACCCAAGGCGAAAATGATGGACATTTTAGAAGGGCATTTCAGGTTCATTGAAAATGATTTTATGTTGAACCTATTTGATTTGATCTGGTGCTAGGGTTTGATCAGTCCCCATTTCAATTTCAAAAGAATTTAAACATGATGCATCACCAAGGGCTAGCACTAGTGCATTGCCAGAAGCTAGGGATGTGACACTTGCGACGGCGGAGCCAAAGTTCTATGTTAACTTTCTGGGGTTTCTTTATTTATAAGAATTTTCACAGTTGAATCATACGAAGAGGTGCCACAGGGGGCCCACAAGGTATCTTGGCACGGAAACCCCATTGGTCGCACCCAAAATATCTTGTTACCTCCTCGTGGCTCTTCTGGTACTCCCTCGAAGCTTCATGGGTCTCTTATGTACCAAAATAATCGTCAAAAATTTTAGTCACGTTTGGACTTCGTTTGATATGGATTTTATGGAAACCCAAAAATAAGCAGAAAATAGCAACTGACACTGGGCACTAGGTTAATATGTTAGTCCATGAAAAACATATAAAATTAATATAAAAATGCACAAAAAACATATAAATTTATTGCTAACATGGCATGAATACATCACAAATTTCAGATACGTCGGAGACGTATCAAGGCACATCCAATATCTCCTAAGCCATTGCCACATTGTAACATACAGTTGAATATGGTGCATTCCATAAGAATGTGATGTCCGTTGTTGGGCATGCAACTGATACGCCACCATGTTCATTATTAACTCTTGAAGCAACCAGGCAATGCATTTAGCATTCTATCTTAACTAAAAAATTGTATGACTTCATGAAGAAAAATGTGAAATGGTCGCTCATGCAATTTGTTGCAAAATCAATCTCAAATGAAATGCAATTTGTCACATTTTCTAAAGTAGGACTATTATTCCGCTCAGACAGCCATAACCGAGCAGAACAACCCCAACGCCATCCGGATCCACATCCACATATGTCGCATAATATAAATATGAGGCCCGCATGTTTTCACCTAATACTGACACATAATCTCACGTCAATGATAGATTCAGATAAACTGTTGTGCCAATACATAATATTGACACTTCAAGTAACCTACCACTGATGCTATTTAATTATCCATGCATTGCAACGAGGGCATATATTTAGTAATTCAACATTAATTTTATCTTGCATACATATTCAAAATCTTCTTGCACACTAGGCTGCCTTGGCAACTTATTTTGACTGGTAAATCACTCTTGTATTATTCCTTTATTTTTTTTTCCCAATGAAATATGTTTCTCAAAGTGATATGTGAATGGATACATTGACAACCATAATAAAACATCAAGAGCTAAAAATTCTTTAATCGAAGAATTTAAGAATGTATCCATGATCTATTTAACATTGATTTCTTTCCATAAATGTGCCTTATCTTATCAAACATTGATCTATTTCCATAGATTTGGTCCCGAAAGATTGATTATGGATCACCTTTATTGATTTCTTTCCATAATAACATTACTAAATTTGGCATGTACAAACCAGATTAAATAAATTAGTGGGCCAAAAACCAGTAAAAATAAATTGTGGGATAGAAAAATTGAGTGGAGGAGGTTTAACTAGAATGGAGGTGATGCTACCAACTCAACATGGCGTGCAGGTATGTGCATGTCGATTATGATAGTATGCCGAGCAAAACCAACCTATTGGTCATAGAAAAAATGAAAACCAAAAAAGGAAACATGAAAAAAAACACGCGCACACGTCAAATGAGCTGGCCAACTTTGTTTATAGTTGATGATAAGATTTGAGTAGTGGAAGGAAAGGAAAGTTTGGGTTTAGTTGATGTTTTTTTAAGATTTGATTTGAATGAGTTAATGCGTGAAGTTGTTTTGGAAAAGTGACGATTTGATTGAGTTAATGCACACATCAAAGGTTTTGTCCAAATTGGTTGCAATTGAGCGAAATGTCGTGTGTAAAACAGTCCGGCGTAATATAGGGTTTGTCGAGGGGTTGGTGTGAGTGAGGCAAGACTACCAACTCCCCCTTTAGGAGTATATACATATTTTCTTTTCTCCCAACAAAAAATGTTTCTCCAAGTGATATGTGAGAACGGATATATTCACAACCATAATAAAGTATCAAGAGCTAAAAACTCTTTAATCAAAGAATTTAAGAATGTCCAATCCATTTGAAATTGATTCCTTTCCATAAATGTGCCTTGTGTTATCAAACTTTGATTTCTTTCCATAGAATTGGTCTTTGAAGATTGATTAGGGATCATTGTTATTGATTTCTTTCCATAACAACATTACTAAGTTTTGTAGATACAACCCTGATAAAATAGATCAGTGGCTAAAAACTATTTTAAATAAATTGATGGGATAGAAAAGTACGGGGGGAGGTTTAACCGCAATGGAGGTGACACTACCAACTCACCATGGCGTACAGGTATGTACTTTCTAGTTCTGATAGTATGCCGAGCAAAACCAACCTATTGGTCACAGAAAAATGAAATGTATTAATAAACGAAAAATAAAAATGCGCGCATGCGTCATATGGGCCGGCCAACTTCGATGATAAGATTTGAGGAGTGGAACGCAAGGGAAGTTTGGATTTTGTTGATATTTTATTAAGATTTGATTTGAATGAGTTAATGCATGAAGTTGTTTTGGGAAAGTGTACATTTGATTGAGTTAATACACACATCAAATGTGCCTGTCCAAATTGGTTGCGGTTGAGCGAAAGGTCGTCTGTAAGACGCCCGCGGGCATAATATAGAGTTTGTCGAGGGGTTGGTGGGAGTGAGGTGAGACTACCAACTTCCCCTTTAGGAGTATAGATAAGGATGGCAATGGGTAGAGTATGGGGAGGGTAGAGAAATATCATGCCGATACTCGTGTAGTCAATGCATACAAAATTCTACCCATACACGTACCCACATGTATGAAACTTTACTCGTAACTATACACAACGGGTACCCATACCCATTAGGTGCCCAACGGGTAGATCAAACAGTACACAAGTTATTCACAATTTAATTCCTCGATATCACATTTGACAGAAAAATCATTTATCTCAACTCAATAATAGATAGATGAGCACATCAATAACACATGTGATGGTGTGACGCTTAATTACATGAGTTTTTTGGTCGCCCAACACCTTTGACGTTGACACTGCCGACCCTTGCGCATATGTTGGAGCTCCACGGTAAGCTCCACACATGTTAGTATAAAACGGGTAGGATATGGGTATATTCACGGGTGCAAGGCTATACAAGTGCCCTACCCACAACTTAATGGGTAGGCTACAGGTACTACCAATGGGTATAAATTTGTGCCCATACTCTACCCACACGGGTACGGTATCCGTGTGTACCCCTACCGACAGAATAAATTTGTCATCTTTAATTATTGGCTACTTTATGTATGTACTACCTACTCCCTTTTCATCAATATAAAACCCAACACTACATTACTTTTTAGCAGATGTTGGAGAACCGCCTCTTGAGGGCAACTGTGCCCTCTGATGCACTCTGCATCGCTTGATCTGCCCAGGCCATGCAGCGCTGCCCACGTGGTGCCCTCCACACCATTCGATCGCATAATCACGTGCCTCACCACAATGGTGGCTCTGGGGGTCTATGACATGTGGGTCGCAGGCGCATGTGGGTCTCCCTCATTTTGAGTCCTTTGTGTCGACCCGTCGTGTGCCGTCTCGTGCGGTTGTGTGAGCGGTGGGGACGCGAGTGGTCCGACATTGTTTCTTTTTCATAGCATGCTCAACCCTATTTGTGTTTGTCTGGCTGTTCAGCCCTACCAGGTCTGCCCATTATTGTGGTTGTAGGTTGTTTGTTTGGCAGTGTGTGGTCGTCCCACCCAAATGGTAGATGCTCCTAGGGTTGCCCAGTCGATCAAGTCTGATGGGGCGTTATTGGTGCAGTGCTATGTGCATGCATGTCGGAGTAGATTCCGGGAGATCCCTCAATAGGGTGTCCCAGCAAGGTGAGTAGATTGGAGGGAAGCATGAGACCAGATTTACCTAGGTTCAAATCGTCCTTACGAGGTAAAACCATACATGGGATCATGTGGTATATTGCAGTAGGGTCTACAAAGTATGGGGTACAACCGAGGGATTTTCTCTTGCCTGTCAAGTAGCTCGGCCCCGACTTATATAATATACCAGGGCCCCTAGGGTTACATGAATCTAGTTGGCTAAGTCGGCTATGTTGATGGAGGGAAGTCCTCCACATATCTTGTTTCTTTGTGTTGAACGACATGGCTTCTCGAATCTTCCTTCTACAGACCCCATGGTTAGGCATTATGGCCCTGGGCAAAAACCTAACTGGGATCCTCGAGCTAGCCTACTTGGGTCGACAACTAGAGAGATGAGGCACCCTGGGCCATAACACTGTTAGTAGCCCCTGAACTTGTCTTCAAGCTTAGTTGCATCATGGTCGGCACCAATCTTCAACGCCATATTCTAGCTTGCCGAGGTTGAAACTGGTTCTTTGAAGCCCCTCTGTATGTGAATACTCATTGCTAACCTCATATGTTCAGCCTGCTCGTGAAGTTGGATGAACAACTCCGGTCTTGGTTTCTTGATGAAGATAACCGACCTGGATAGTTTGTGGGAACACAAGCATCAGGCTACGGGATGAAGGACAGCCAGGCTGCCCAAGAGCGTACTCATGCAATGAGGCAACCATCTGGATTGGTAATCAAGTCATGACATCAAGACCGAGCACAACCTCTTTTAGTTCATGGACGTGTACTTCGGGTACCACCAGCAGATGATGGCGCCTGATAAAGAGGCACACTCTTTCATCACCCCCACGCCCCATCTTGCTTCAGCACCATGCCCTTCGGGCTGGAAATGAAGGGGGCATGTACCAGCAAGCGATCCGGACATACTTGTAGCTGTAGGTCCTCAGATTGATAATCTCTAGATGAGTAACTAAGGCAGCTGGTATGGGATCGATCGGGGGCTCTGGACTTAAGGCATTTGATACGTCTCCAACGTATCTACAATTTTTGATGTATTCATGCCATGTTTATAATACTTCTACATGATTTTGGTATGATTTGGTTAGAACTAACCCGGACTGACGTTGTTTTCAGCAGAACTATCGTGCAAATAAAAGTTCTCGGAATGCGCTGAAAATCAACGGAGATTTTTTCTGGAAAATATAAAAAATACTGGAACGAAGAGTTACCGGAGGGGAGTCCCGTGGGGCCCATGAGGGTGGAGGGTGCCCCCACCCCCTGGGGCGCGCCCATGTTCCTCGTGGACTCTCCGTCGGTCCTCCTGACTTGTTCTCGATGCCAACCTCTCCTATAAATCCCAAACCTCCAGAACATAACCTAGATCAGGAGTTCTGCCGCCGCAAGCCTCTATAGCCACCAAAAACCAATCGGGGCCCTGTTCTGGCACCCTGTCGGAGGGGGGATCCATCACCGATGGCCATCTTCATCATCCCAGCGCTCTCCATGATGGGGAGGGAGTAGTTCACCCTCGGGGCTGAGGGTATGTACCAGTAGCTATATGTTTGAGCTCTCTCTCTCTCTCTCTCTCTCGTGTTCTTGATTTGGCACGATCTTGATGTACCGCGAGCTTTGCTACTATAGTTGGATATTATGATGTTTCTCCCCCTCTACTCTCTTGTAATGGATTGAGTCCCTTTGAAGTTATCTTATCGGATTGAGTCTTTAAGGATTTGAGAACACTTGATGTATGTCTTGCGTCGGATACCCGTGGTGACAATGGGGTATTCTATTGATTCACTTGATGTATGTTTTGGTGATCAACTTGCGGGTTCCGTGACCTTGGGAATCTATGCATAGGGGTTGGCACATGTTTTCGTCTTGACTCTCCGGTAGAAACTTTTGGGCACTCTTTGAAGTTCTTTGTGTTGGTTTGAATAGATGAATCTGAGATTGTGTGATGCATATCATATAATCATACCCTCAGATACTTGAGGTGACATTGGAGTATCTAGGTGACATTAGGGTTTTCGTTGATGTGTGTCTTAAGGTGTTATTTTACTATGAACTCTAGGGCTATTTGTGAAACTTATAGGAATAGCCCATTGGATTGATCGGAAAGAATAACTTTGAGGTGGTTTTGTACCCTACAATAATCTCTTCGTTTGTTCTCCACTATTAGTGACTTTGGAGTGACTCTTTGTTGCATGTTGAGGGATAGTTATATGATCCAATTATGTTATTATTGTTGAGAGAACTTGCACTAGTGAAAGTATGAACCCTAGGCCTTGTTTTGAAGCATTACAATACCGTTTTCGCTCACTTTTACCACTTGCTACCTTGCTGTTTTTATATTTTCTAGATTACAAAAACCTATTTCTACCATCCATATTGCACTTGTATCACCATCTCTTCGTCGAACTAGTGCACCTATACAATTTACCATTGTATTGGGTGTGTTGGGGACACAAGAGACTCCTTGTTATTTGGTTGCAGGGTTGTTTGAGAGAGACCATCTTCATCCTACGCCTCCCACGGATTGATAAACCTTAGGTCATCCACTTGGGGGAAATTTACTACTATCCTACAAACCTCTGCACTTGGAGGCCCAACAACGTCTACAAGAAGGTTGCGTAGTAGACATGAAGCTCTTTTCTGGCGCCATTGCCGGGGAGGTTAGTGCTTGAAAGTATATCTTTAGATCTTGCAACTGAATCTTTTAATTTCTTGTTTTATCACTAGTTTAGTCTATAAAAGAAAACTACAAAAAACTGGAATTGAGAGTGCCTCATATGCTTCATCTTTTTAATATCTTTCACGAAAACGATGGGAAGGAAAATTGTGCTCAAGTGTAGAAGAAGAATGCATTAGAATGTTTGGCACTAAATATTTGAATGATGAGCATGATTGCATAGTATGAATTCTTTCAATATCCATGTTGCTAATTGAGGGAGTCCTGGATTAGGGGGTATCCGGACAGCCAGACTATATACTTTGGCCGGACTGTTGGACTATGAAGATGCAAGAGTCAAGACTTCGTCCCATGTCCGGATGGGACTCTCCTTTGCGTGGAAGACAAGCTTGGCGATTCGGATGTTAGATCTCCTCCTTTGTAACCGACTTTGTGTAACCCTAGCCCCCTCCGGTGCCTATATAAACTGGAGGGTTTAGTCCGTAGAAGACAACAACCATAATCATAGGGTAGCTTCTAGGGTTTAGCCTCTATGATCTCGTGGTAGATCAACTCTTGTAATACTCATATCATCAAGATCAATCAAGTAGGAATTAGGGTATTACCTCCATCGATAGGGGCCGAACCTGGGTAAAACATCGTGTCCCCTGCCTCCTATTACCATTAGCCTTAGACGCACAGTTCGGGACCCCCTACTCGAGATCCGCCGGTTTTGACACCGACATTGGTGCTTTCATTGACAGTCCCTTTGTGTCGTCGCTGCAAGGCTCGATGGCTCCTTCAATCATCAACAACAACACGGTCCAGGGTGAGACTTTTCTCCCCGGAAAGATCTTCGTGTTCGGCGGCTTCGCACTGCGGGCCAATTCGCTTGGCCATCTGGAGCAGATCGACAGCCACGCCCCTGGCCATCAGGTCAGGTTCGGAAACTTGAACTACGCGGCCAATATCCGCGGAGACTTGATCTTCGACAGATTCAGGCCTACGCCAGGAATGCCGAACAGTCACGATGAGCACGGCTTAGACCTCCTGTCAGGCAATATTCGGGATATCGCGCCTGCAATAGCTCCGGACCTAAATCCGGGGGCAGATCGCGTCGCCCGAGGACGGGTGGATGGACCCCGCCCCGGAGGCCGCATACTCATCAGCGGTAGATCCAAACACAAACTCCACCCCCAAGGAAGTCTGTGTCGCCGGACCCCCGGACGTGTGTCCGGCTGTAGGTTCCAGACCACGTGCACCCGAGCCCACCGAATCCGGTTGGGCTCCGGTAATGGAGTTCACCGTTGCGGATATCTTTCAGCACTCATCCTTCGGTGACATGCTAAATTCATTAAGGTCTCTCTCTTTGTCAGGAGACTCTTGGCCGAACTATGTCCGACTCAAGTGGGATGCAGGCGACAAGGAAATTCGTTGCCCACCCACCACCCACTTCATTGCCACTATCGACGATTTGACCGACGTGCTCGACTTCGACTCCGAGGACATCGACAGTGTGGATGACGATGCGGGAGAAGAACAGGAACCACCGCCCACGGGGAGCTGGACAGCCACCTCCTCGTATGATATATATATGGTGGACACTCCCAGAGAAACCAATGGCGATGAGGCAATAGAGGATAACCCCTTATGGAAGAAATCAAAGCATGGGCATCATTGGTGCCGCTCCAAGCCCCGCCACAGCAATACTGGCATAGGAGATGAAAACAATCCGGATGGTGCCGAAGATGAATACAATCCCGATCAGCCTGCCTTCGAGCAGGCCGAACAGGAAGATGGGCAGGTTAGCCCAGATGAACATGCGATGGACGGATACTTGGAGGAGGACAACTATATGCCCCCTCCGAAGATGAGGTGAGCCTCGGCGATGATGAATTCGACGTGCCTGAGGATCTCGTAGAGCAGGAGAGCTTCAAGCCCCGGCTTATGGCCACTGTGAGAAGCCTAAAAAAGAAGCAGCAGCAGCTCCAAGCTGATCAAGATCTGCTCACAGACAGATGGACTGAGGTCCTGGCAGCCGAGGAATATGGACTCGAGCGCCACACCAAAGGTTACCCAAAGCACAAGTTGCTACCTCAACTCAAGGAGGATCCCATACTTCCAGCACAGGACGAGGCTGACCAGCCACCTCGTGGCCGGGATAAAACAGCATATCAGCCCGAATACTAGCCCGCACCCGCACGCCAATACACTACAGCCCGGGGCAATAGGCAGGACCTGCAAGACATGCTGGAAAACAAAGCAGGTCAGCCAAGATCGATCTACGGATCGCAGGGGCTCGCACCAACACATGACGATGATCGTCATGCCGGATATACACTATCAACAAGTCTGGCCGGGCCGAACATAGCCGACCAGACTTATTCGAACTACGTAGTAACATAGCCCAGCATAGAGGCGCCGCACACCCCCTATGCTTCACTGATGAAGTAATGGATCATGAATTCCCAAAAGGGTTTAAACCCGTAAACATCGAATCATACGACGACACAACAGACCCCGTGGTATGGATCAAAGATTTTCTTCTCCACATTCACATGGCCCGCGGTGACGATCTAAATGCCATCAAGTATCTTCCCCTTAAACTCAAAGGACCGGCCCGACACTGGCTAAATAGCCTGCCGGCAAATTCCATCGGCAGTTGGGAAAACCTGGAGGACGCGTTCCTCGACAACTTCCAAGGCACTTACGTGCGACCACTGGATGTTGATGACTTGAGTCATATTACCCAACAGCCCGGAGAGTCAGCCAGGAAATTCTGGACTCGGTTCCTAACTAAAAAGAACCAAATTATCAACTGTCTGGACGCCGAAGCCTTGGTGGTCTTTAAGCATAATATCTGCAACGAGTGGCTCGCCCGACATCTCGGCCGGGAAAAACCCGAAGTCCATGGCGGCCCTCACGACACTCATGACCCGCTTTTGCGCGGGCGAGGACAGCTGGTTGGCTCGCAGTAGCACCACGCGAATAAACTCTGGCACTTCAGATGTCCGCGACAATAATGGCAAGCCACGACACAACAGACATAAGCGTCGAAACAATGGCGACAACACTGAAGACACGGTAATTAACGCCGGATTCAGTGGCTCAAAATCCAGTCAGCGGAAAAAGGCGTTCAAAAGAAGCAATCCAGGATCGTCCAGTCTGGACCGCATACTTGATCGCTCATGCCAAATTCACGGCACCCCTGATAAGCCAGCCAACCACACTAACAAAGATTACTGGGTGTTCAAACAGGCCGGCAAGATAAATGCCGAAAACAAGGACAAGGGGCTGCACAGTGACGATGACGAGGAGCCCCGGCATCCGAACACTGGGGGACAGAAGAAGTTTCCTCCCCAGGTGAAAACGGTAAACATGATCTATGCCACCCACATTCCCAAACGGGAACGAAAGCGAGCACTAAGGGACGTCTATGCGATGGAGACAGTCACCCCAAAGTTCAACCCATGGTCAGCCTGTCCGATCACTTTTGATCGTAGGGACCACCCTACCAGCATCCGTCATGGCGATTCAGCCGCATTGGTCATTGACCCAATCATCAACGGATTCCACCTCACGCGAGTCCTTATGGACGGTGGCAGTAGCCTGAACCTGCTTTATCAGGACACAGTGCGCAAAATGGGCATCGATCCTTCAAGGATCAAGCCCACCAAAACCACCTTCAAAGGTGTAATTCTAGGAGTAGAGGCCCATTGTACGGGCTCCATAACACTGGAAGTGGTCTTCGGATCCCCGGATAACTTCTGAAGCGAGGAGTTAATCTTTGATATCGTCCCTTTCCATAGTGTCTATCATGCACTGCTTGGACGAACCGCATCCGCTCGATTCAATGCGGTACCACACTATGCATACCTCAAGCTCAAGATGCCAGGACCTCGCGGGGTTATAACAGTCAATGGAAACACAGACCGCTCTCTCCGTATAGAAGAGCACACTGCGGCCCTCACGGTAGAAGTACAAAGCAGCCTTCTCTGGCAGACCACCAATTCGGCGACAACAACCCCGAGCTCCGTCAAGTGAGTCCAGAGTACTCTGCAACAGGACCGCCAGGCACGCCAAGAGCATGACTAGCAGTCCGGCCTCCGCCCTAGCCCCATCCAGGCAGCATTTGTGCCGTGCGTACACAATTACGCACTCAAAATACCATGGGCATAGGCGGAGGCGCAACGGTTATGCGGTCCACAGTGCAGTTCAACTGCGACAAGACGCGCATACCTTAATAACCTTCTTTCTCTTTCAGGACCCTACTTTCGGGCATCCCCTTCAAAGAACCAGATCATCGGACTCATCACAAGAGGGAAAACCAAGGAGGCAAAAGGCTTTGCACACAACGGGAATACCCAGGTGGTATCTGTCAATGATCGTTATACCTGTTTTACATACCCGCATGCAGCCCGCCCTTGGATATGACATGTCAAATAGTCCTATTTGTTCTGCTTAACGCATTAATTGTACACATACGCTTGGACGTATTATTTAAATAACAAAGGGAAATAATATATAGCGTCAGCTTATTATTCCTATCTTCACATTTCCCCTAAAAATGTTTATTTAATATCGCATCCGTACACTTTGGTACGTTCAGTTTGCCAGGGGCTTCTTATGGCGCCCCATAATATGGCAAGATAAGTCTGAACACTTTCGACAGTGCGACACCCCGAACTTATAGCATTATATGCATCAGCTCTGTATCATGTCTTGGGTCAATAGTTGGGTTTGCCCGGCTCCCTTGTTTTGGTACCTTATGTTCCGTTATATCGGCTAAGGTAGCGCAGGTAGAACTACTGCGATTGTGTCCCGGTTCTTCTGGACGAGCACCTTAGTAGAGAAAGCCGAAAACTGACTGTCATGATGCGGCGAGAGCTGGTCGCTGTTCGAGAGGTCTTAAATCCCTAAAGATTTTTGCCGCTTCAGGCGACGAATCGTCCTTGTCCGATTTAGGCGTGTATAGCGCCCCAATTCGGCTTTCCGAATTCTAGGGGCTTCGCCAAAATTTAAAATCTATACTTCTATGGCTAAGTGAGACTTATAAAGCCGCATAGTCCGATTGCCTTGTTCGCTGCGCCAAACACCTCCTTAAAAGACCAAAATATTTGGATAAAGAGTGTTTGGGTTTTCCACGAACACCCCAGTACTAGTTACGTGGGGGCGGAAGCCGACAACTGGCCTACTTTCAGAATTTTATAAACAGCCGCACAGAAGGTAATATTTTAAATCAACAAAGCGCCATATAGCGCAAACAAACTCGTTTTCATATTACAAAGATGACATGAGTACATTCACTCAAAGATTATGTCCTTGGTACATTCATCGGCCACGAGGCGAGCGCCTTTCATAACGCCATCATAATATTTCTCGGGGTGGCGATGTGCCTTGCCCTCCGGCGGTCCATCCTTCACTAGCTTCTCTGCATCCAGCTTGGCCCAATGCATCTTCGCATGGGCAAAGGCCCGGCGGGCACCCTCAATACGAACGGATTGCTTGATAACTTCAAGCCGCGAACAGGCATTTACCATCCACTTTATAAGGCCGAAGTAGCTGTCGGACAGGGGCTCACCAGGCCACATCCGGACTATGAAGTCCTTCATGGCCACTTCGGCCGCCCTATGGAGTTCAACCAATTGCTTTAGTTGGTCACTCAGGGGCATTGGGTGCTCGGCTCCAGCATACTGGGACTAGAACAACTTCTTCGTCGAGCTCCCCTCTTCGGCATGATAGGACTCTGTGGCATCCAATATGCTGCGTGGCAGATCTGTGAATGCCCCTGGAGAACTCTGAATTCGGGTAAGTAAAAGAAATGTCTCCTCCACATGCTTGCTTTGCATAAGGAATGCCTTACCCGCCGCTATCTTCTTGGCCGCCTGGATTTCCTGTTGGGCCTTTTGGGCTTCGGCCCTGGCGTCTTTCGCGCTTTGAAGGGCCTTTGCAAGCTCAGACTCTTTCGTCTTGAAGTCACGCTACAAGGACTCGAACTTCTTGCCGAGCTCCTGGAGCTCTTGCTGTACCTCGCCCACCCTAGCATCTTGCTTCTCACGATCAATACGCTCTGTGGCCGCCTTGTCTTCGGCCTCGGATAGTGCTTTCTTCTGGGCCGCCACTTCGGTCGTGGCCCCTATTAATAAATCATGACGCTTTTTGTTAGCGTCACCAGTTTTTTCTCCTCTATATGACACATGAACGGGGTATCACTCACCTTTGTTCTCTTCGAGCTGCCTCTTCGTGAGGCTGAGCTCCTCTTCGGCCTGCTTTAGGTCCCGTTCGAGTCTGGCGACCTCTGCTGTGTGATCAGCAGCGACAAGCAGCACCGCCTGCTTATTCACATAGACACATACTGTTAGATTCCTATGGTTTAGAGTTGGCCCTCCGTTTGGATTTTCTTTCCAAACACCAAACAGAGTCTCAGGGGCTACTGTCTATTAGGTGATAATTTCTCACACTTTTGATTACTTACCTCAAAGCTTGTTAGGAGGCTAGTGCAGGCTTCGGTCAATCCGCTTTTGGCGGACCGAACCTTCTGAATCACCGTACTCATAAGAGTACGGTGCTCTTCATCAATGGAAGCGCCGCGAAGCACTTCCAGCAGACTATCTGATGCCTCTGGCGCGATGGAGGTCATCGGCACGGCCGGATCCCCCTCCCTAGCGAGGGGCTGCCTACCCGAACCCGGAACCTTTGGAGGTTCCAATGCAGTGTCCGGCTGGGAGCCCAACTTGCTGCGGCTCTCGTCAGCATAATCTATGGGGATCTTACCCCCATGTGCCCAGCGTCTAGTATTTTGCCTTGCGGCGTCTCCAGAACCACCTCCCCCTGCTCTAGTACCCCTTGGGACAACACCTCCGTGTCATCCGCAGGCCGAGGGGAGGTGGCCGTCGGGAGCGAATTCATTGCCGAATCACTCAGAGACCCATCCGAAGAGGATACCTCAGGATGGGACCTGGCCGGACTGCATATGCGCGTTCAGCGTTATAACAAACTATGAAGTTAAGTCGCACGAAAAGTATCACAGAGTGTAGATACTTACGATCTTGCCAGGGGCTTGCCCCTGGGCAGCCACTCCTCCCCGCTGTAAGCGGCCATGGTGGAGTGATCCAGAAGGGACGCTTTTCCCTTCTTTGGCGTCTTAGCCTCCCCCTGTGGGGCGGCTTTTCTTTTCTCCCCCCCCCCAATGCAGGGAGGGGGAATTTCTTCATATTTCCCCCCATCTCCGCGGGAGGAATCTGCCTCGCCGTCCTCGGACGACGAGTCTATTATGGCCTTGCACCGGGGACCCTTCCTGGTCCCCGCGGCCGCCTTCTTAGACCCTTCGGCCTCCCCGGATGGGGCGGCCCCCTTCTTCTTCTCCTCCCCTTCATGAGAGGAGCGCGCCTCATCGTCTTCGGATGAGGCGTCTGGTGCCACCTTGTGCTGGAGACCCTTCCTGGTCCCCGTGGCCTTCTTCTCGGCCTTGTTTTCCGGCACCTTGTAAGGCGCCGAAACTAGCATCTCCGTTAGGAGTGCGGTTGCTGGATCTTCCGGCAGCGAAGCCGGACAGTCGATCCGCTCCACCGTCACCATGTAATCCTGATTAAATAAACATGGTGACTTCAAATCCTCCCATGAATATGCTGGGAAAGGTACATCTGGTGATGATCAAAAAACTCACCAAATTGGCAAGCCGCGTGGCGCAGAGGTCACGGTCCTCGGATGTGGGAGGAGGTACTTGATACGTCTCCAACGTATCTATAATTTTTGATTGCTCCATGCTACTTTATCTACTGTTTTAGGCAATATTGGGCTTTATTATCCACTTTTATATTATTTTTGGGACTAACCTATTAACTGGAGGCCCAGCCAAGATTTGTTGTTTTATGCCTATTTTAGTGTTTCGAGGAAAAGGAATATCAGACGGAGTCAAAACGGAACGAAATCAACTGGAGAAGTTATTTTTGGAAGGGAACCCACCTGATGGACTTGGACCCCACGTTAGAAGATACAGGAGTTGCTCACGAGGGTGGGGGGCGCGCCCACCCCCCTAGGGCGCGCCCCCTGCCTCGTGGGGCCCCCGTAGCTCCACTGACGTACTCCCTGCACCCATATATACCTACGTATTGTAAAACTTCCAGAATAGAAGATAGATTGGGAGTTCCGCCGCCGCAAGCCTCTGTAGCCACCAAGAACCTCTCGGGAGCCCTTCCCGGCACCCTGTCGGAGGGGGGATCCTTCACCGGTGGCACTCTTCATCATCCCAGCGCTATCCATGACAAGGAGGGAGTAGTTCACCCTCAGGGCTGAGGGTATGTACCAGTAGCTATGTGTTTGATCTCTCTCTCTCTCTCTCATGTTCCTCTATGGCACGATCTTGATGTATCCCGAGCTTTGCTATTGTAGTTGGATCTTATGATGTTTCTCCCCCTCTACTCTCTTATGATGAATTGACTTTCCCCTTTGAAGTTATTTTATCGGATTGAGTCTTTTATGAGAACACTTGATGTATGTCTTGCCGTGATTATCTGTGATGACAATGGGATATCATGTGCCACTTGATGTATGTTTTGGTGATCAACTTGCGGGTTTCGTGACATTGGGAACCTATGCATAGGGGTTGGCACACGTTCTTCACTCTCCGATAGAAACTTTGGGGCACTCTTTGAAGTACTTTGTGTTGGTTGGATGAATCTGAGATTGTGTGATGCATATCTTATAATCATGCCCACGGATACTTGAGGTGACAATGGAGTATCTAGGTGACATTAGGGTTTTGGTTGATTTGTGTCTAAAGGTGTTATTATAGTACGAACTCTTTTATAGATCGATCCGAAAGAATAACTTTGAGGTGGTTTCGTACCCTACCATAATCTCTACGTTTGTTCTCCGCTATTAGTGGCTTTGGAGTGACTCTTTGTTGCATGTTGAGGGCTTGTTATATGATCTATTTATGTTATTATTGTTGAGAGAGCTTGCACTAGTGAAAGTATGAACCCTAGGCCTTGTTTCCTATCATTGCAATACCGTTTACGCTCACTTTTACCACTTGTTACCTTGCTGTTTTTATATTTTCAGATTACAAAAACCTATATCTACCATCCATATTGCACTTGTATCACCGTCTCTTCGCCAAACTAGTGCACCTATACAATTTACCATTGTATTGGGTGTGTTGGGGACACAAGAGACTCTTTGTTATTTGGTTGCAGGGTTGCTTGAGAGAGACCATCTTCATCCTACGTTTCCTATGGATTGATAAACCTTAGGTCATCCACTTGAGGGAAATTTGCTACTGTCCTACAAACCTGTGCACTTGTAGGCCCAACAACGTCGACAAGAAGAAGGTTGTGTAGTAGACATCAAGCTCTTTTCTGGCGCCGTTGCCGGGGAGGCTAGGTAAGTGAAGGTATATCTTTAGATCTTGCAATCGAATCTTTTTGTTTCTTGTTTTAGCACTAGTTTAGTTTATAAAAGAAAACTACAAAAAATGGAATTGAGTTTGTCTCATACGCTTCACCTTTTTAATATCTTTCGTGAGCATGATGGA
The DNA here is from genome assembly GCF_018294505.1 of Triticum aestivum. NCBI lineage: Eukaryota > Viridiplantae > Streptophyta > Magnoliopsida > Poales > Poaceae > Triticum > Triticum aestivum. Next base: position 436,473,053 of record NC_057798.1, read on the forward strand.
AAAGAAAATTGTGCCAAAGTGTTAGAAGAAGAATGCATTAAATTGTTTGTCACTAGATCTTTGAATGATGAGCATGATTGCAATGTTGTTAGTACGAATTCTTTGAATATCCATGATGCTAATGATGATTGCACTAGTTATGATGAAAATGCCTCCTATAAACATGTCAATTTTTGTGGAGTGCATTGGGTTTGTAAGTACACACCAAATAGGGAAGATAGATATTGCAAGAGGCATAAGTACTTAGAAACCAAATTGTTGCAAGAAGAGCTAGAATGTGCTGAAAATTTATCTTTTCTTAGCCCTACTTGTGAACTTTGCAATGAACGTGATCATTTTAGTACCCAATGCAAATTGTTTCATGAGCGTATAGTGTCCAAAAATTGTGATGACTTCATTTCCCTTGCACATCATAATGAACTTAGTTTGCTCTTGGGTTATGAAGAAATTAAACGTAGAATTAAGGATATTCCAAAATTTGTCCTTGATAAAGTTCTTCATTTTAATATAGAAGAAATTTATATGTATTGTGCGGTGAATTGCATTGAAAATCCTTATATTGCCAATTACATAAAGAAAAGAAAGCAAATGGAAGATGATGAGAATACTAATGAAAGGGAAGAGGCTTCCCAATCTCCTCCTATTATTTCTTATGATGAATCAGGTAACGAGGAGGAGCTTTCTATTCAACCAATCTCATCAATAAGGAGCTCAAAGAGGAAGGTTGAGCCTACACATAATGTGAAGAAGAAAAAGAAAAGAAGGAGCAACAAAGGTAAAAAGGTATCCCTCCCAAATGATGTTGCTCCTACTACTACTCATTGTGATGATGATAATTGCTATACTATTGGTGCTATCAATATTTTTAATGGTGAGAGTGATTATGCTTATGATATGAAAGGGCCCAAGCTTGGGGAAGCTATGTTTGATTGGGATGAAATATTTGAGTATACATTTGCTGGAATCATGTTTGTCCCAAGCTTGGGGATGCTATGTTTAATGAAGATGATATTTTTAGCATCCCAAGTTTTGATATGCAAAGTTGTTATGGTGATAGCATGCCTCCTACCTATGATGATTATATTGATGAAAGTGGGTTCGGAAGAGAGTCAACTTTAGGAAGTAGTGATCCCACTATTTTGTAGGATGTTGAATTTTATTGTGATGAATACGAAAGTGGATTTGGAAGAGTGTCAACTTTATTTAGTGATTCCACTATCTTGGGAGAGGTTTCAATCGATTATGATGAGAATGAAGTTGCTAATTATGATGATTATTGTGATGAAACTTATGCTATAAAAAGTAGTGATGATTATATTTACAAATCTTGTCATGATTATGATTACCCTTTTTCTGAACATTACTCTTTTAATGTGGAAACAATTTTTAGTGTTCAAGTCTCTTATGATACTCCCACTATTATTCATGATAAGAATTTTGCTAATGTGGAGAGTAGTGAATTTTCTATGCAAGTAGATCATGAAAAGAATGCTCTAGGTGCTGGTTATATTATTGAATTCATTCATGATGCTACTGAAAATTATTATGAGGGAGGAACATATACTTGTAGGAATTGCAATAATGTCAAATTTCCTCCCTATGTGTTGAAAATTTTGAAGCTATGCTTGTTTTACCTTCCTATGCTCGTTGATTATTGTTCCCATAAGTTGTTTGCTCACAAAATCCCTATGCATAGGAAGTGGGTTACGCTTAAAATGTGTTAGTCATATGCTTCATGATGCTCCCGTTATGTTTCAATTCTTATCTTTTATGTGAGCATCATTGCCATCATCATGCCTAGCTAGAAAGGCATTAAAGAAAAACGCTTATTGGGAGACAACCAAATATGTATACTTACTATTTTTGTGTGTTCACATGATTATGCTACTGTATTAATCATGTTTTATAGCTTTTGTTTCAATAAAGTGCCAAGTAAGACCTTTAGGATAGCTTACGGTGATAGTTGTGTTGATCCTGCTGAAAATCAGAAACTTTTGCACCCAGTAATTTAGTTTTGTTAATTAACAGAAACGTGATTTTAATCTGATTATTTTTTGCTCTAGATTGGTACACGGATTGCTTAGGACTTCCTAATTTGGTAGGATTTTTGGAGTTTTATAAGTATACGGTTGATACAGATTACTACAGACTATTCTGTTTTTGATAGATTCTGTTTTCTATGTGTTGTTTGCTTATTTTGATGAATCTATGAGTAGTACCGGAGGGTATGAACCATAGATAAGTTGGAATATAGTAGATATTACACTAATATGAATTTAGAATGAGTTCATTACAGTACCTTGAAGTGGTGTTTTGTTTTCTTTCACTAACGGAGCTTACGAGTTTTCTGTTAAGTTTTGTGTTGTGAAGTTTTCAAGTTTTGGGTAAAGATTCGATGGACTATGGAACAAGGAGTGGTAAGAGCCTAAGCTTGGGGATGCCCAAGTCACCCTAAGGTAATATTCAAGAAATACCCAAGAGCCTAAGCTTGGGGATGCCCCGGATGGCATCCCCTCTTTCATCTTCGTTCATCGGTAACTTTACTTGGAGCTATATTTTTATTCACCACATGATATGTGTTTTGCTTGGAGCGTCTTGTATTATTTGCGTCTTTGCTTGTTAGTTTACCACAATCATCCTTGCTGTACACACCTTCTGAGAGAGCCATTCATGAATTGGAATTTGCTAGAATACTCTATGTGCTTCACTTATATCTTTTGAGCTTGATAGTTTTGCTCATAGTGCTTCACTTATATCTTTTGAGCGTGATAATTTTTGCTCTAGTGCTTCACTTAGATCTTTTGGAGCACGGTGGTGGATTTGTTTTGAAGAAACTATTGATCTCTCATGCTTCACTTAGATTATTTTGAGAGTCGTTAATAGCATGGTAATTTGCTTAATGTTAATATACTTGGTTTTCAAGATATGTGAAACTTTCTTTTGAGTGAATTGAATACTAAGATAAGTTTGATGCTTGATAATTGTTTTGAGATATGGAGGTGATAATATCAAACTCGTGCTAGTTGAGTAATTGTGAATTTGAGAAATGCTTGTGTTGAAGTTTGCAAGTCCCGTAGCATGCACGTGTGGTTAAAGTTGTGTAACAAATTTGAAACATGAAGTGTACCTAGCTTGTGCATCCTTATGAGTGGCGGTAGGGGACGAGCGATGGTCTTTTCCTACCAATCTATCCCCCTAGGAGCATGCGCGTAGTACTTGATTTTTGATGACTTCTAAATTTTTGCAATAAGTATATGAGTTCTTTTGACTAATGTTGAGTCCATGGATTATACGCACTCTCACCTTTCCGCCTTTGCTAGCCTCTTCGGTACCGTGCATTACCCTTTCTCACCTTGAGAGTTGGTGCAAACTTCGCCGGTGCATCCAAACCCCGTGATACAATACACTCTATCACACATAAACCTCCTTATATCTTCCTCAAAACAGCCACCATACCTACCTATCATGGCATTTCCATAGCCATTCCGAGATATATTGCCATGCAACTTCCATCATCATCATCATGACATACACTACTTTTGTCATATTGCCATTGCATGATCATGTAGTTGACATCGTATTCGTCGCAAAGCCACCATGCATTATTTTTCATACATGTCACTCTTGATTCATTGCACCATCCCGGTATACCGCCGGAGGCATTCGCATAGAGTCATATCTTGTTCTAAGTTTCGAGTTGTAATCCTTATGTTGTAATCAATAGAAGTGTGATGATCATCATTATTAGAGCATTGCCCAAAAAAAGAGAGAGAAAGGCCAAAAAAAGGCCAAAAATAAATAAATAAATAAAAAGGGCAATGCTACTATCTCTTTTTCCACACTTGTGCTTCAAAGTAGCACCTTATTCTTCATGTAGTGAGTCTCATATATTGTGCTTCAAAGTAGCACCTTGTTTTTCATATAGTGAGTCTCATAAGTTGTCTTTTTATACTAGTGGGAATTTTTCATTATATAACTTGGCTTGTATATTCCTACGATGGGCTTCCTCAAATGCCCTAGGTCTTCATGAGCAAGCGAGTTGGATGCACACCCACTAGTTTTCTTTTGTTGAGCATCCATAGATCTAGTGCATCCGTTGCATGGCAATCCCTACTCCTCATGTTGACATCAGTTGATGGGCATCTCCATAGCCCGTTGATTATCCTCTTCAATGTGAGACTTTCTCCTTTTTTGTCTTCTCCACACAATCCCCATCATCATATTCTATTCCACCCATAGTGCCATATCCATGGCTCACGCTCATGTATTGCGTGAAGGTTGAAAAAGTTTGAGATTATTTAAGTATGAAACAATTGCTTGGCTTGTCATCGGGGGTATAGAAGTTGGGAACATCTTTGTGTGATGAAAATGAAGCATAGCCTAACTATATGATTTTGTAGGGATGGACTTTCTTTTGCCATGTTATTTTGAGAAGACATGATTGCTTTATTAGTATGCTTGAAGTATTATTATTTTTATGTCAATATGAACTTTTGTCTTGAATCTTTCGGATCTGAATATTCATATCACAAGTAAGAAGAATTACATTGAAATTATGCCAAAGTACCACTTCGCATCAAAAATTCTTTTATATCATTTACCTACTCGAGGACGAGCAGGAATTAAGCTTGGGGATGCTTGATACGTCTCCAACGTATCTATAATTTTTGATTGCTCCATGCTACTTTATCTACTGTTTTAGGCAATATTGGGCTTTATTATCCACTTCTATATTATTTTTGGGACTAACCTATTAACCGGAGGCCCAGCCCAGATTTGTTGTTTTATGCCTATTTCAGTGTTTCGAGGAAAAGGAATATCAGACGGAGTCAAAACAGAACGAAATCAACTAGAGAAGTTATTTTTGGAAGGAAACCCACCTGATGGACTTGGACCCCACGTCAGAAGATACGGGAGGTGCTCACGAGGGTGGGGGCGCGCCCCCCTGCCTCGTGGGGCCCCCGTAGCTCCACCGACGTACTCCCTGCACCCATATATACCTACGTATTGTAAAAGTTCCAGAACAGAAGATAGATCGGGAGTTCCGCCGCCTCTGTAGCCACCAAAAACCTCTTGGGAGCCCTTCCCGGCACCCTGCCAGAGGGGGGATCCTTCACCGGTGGCCATCTTCATCATCCCGGCGCTATCCATGACGAGGAGGGATTAGTTCACCCTCGGGGCTGAGGGTATGTACCAGTAGCTATGTGTTTGATCTCTCTCTCTCTCTCGTGTTCTCTCTCGTGTTCCTCTATGGCACGATCTTGATGTATCCCGAGCTTTGCTATTGTAGTTGGATCTTATGATGTTTCTCCCCCTCTACTCTCTTGTGATGAATTGAGTTTCCCCTTTGAAGTTATTTTATCGGATTGAGTCTTTTATGAGAACACTTGATGTATGTCTTGCCGTGATTATCTGTGGTGATAATGGGATATCATGTGCCACTTGATGTATGTTTTGGTGATCAACTTGCGGGTTTCGTGACATTGGGAACCTATGCATAGGGGTTGGCACATGTTCTTGACTCTCCGATAGAAACTTTGGGGCACTCTTTGAAGTACTTTGTGTTGGTTGGATGAATCTGAGATTGTGTGATGCATATCTTATTATCATGCCCACGGATACTTGAGGTGACAATGGAGTATCTAGGTGACATTAGGGTTTTGCTTGATTTGTGTCTTAAGGTGTTATTCTAGTACGAACTCTTTTATAGATCGATCCGAAAGAATAACTTTGAGGTGGTTTCGTACCCTACCATAATCTCTATGTTTGTTCTCCGCTATTAGTGGCTTTGGAGTGACTCTTTGTTGCATGTTGAGGGCTTGTTATATGATCTATCTATGTTATTCTTATTGAGAGAACTTGCACTAGTGAAAGTATGAACCCTAGGCCTTGTTTCCTATCATTGCAATACCGTTTATGCTCACTTTTACCACTTGTTACCTTTCTGTTTTTATATTTTCAGATTACAAAAACCTATATCTACCATCCATATTGCACTTGTATCACCATCTCTTCGCCGAACTAGTGCACCTATACAATTTACCATTGTATTGGGTGTGTTGGGGACACAAGAGACTCTTTGTTATTTGGTTGCAGGGTTGCTTGAGAGAGACCATCTTCATCCTACACCTCCTACGGATTGATAGACCTTAGGTCATCCACTTGAGGGAAATTTGCTACTGTCCTACAAACCTGTGCACTTGCAGGCACAACAACATCTTCTGTAGTAGACATCACTACTTAGGAGGCCTTGAACAGCACCTTCCAGACGTCCTTATGCGTCATACCGTAAAGCTCTTGCAGCGTCTGGTGTTCGACCGGATCAAACTCCCATAGATTGAATGCCCGTATTTGGCACGGAAGGATTCGGCGGGAGAGCATAACCTGGACCACGTTGACAAGCTTGATCTTCTTGTCCATCATATTTTTAATGCAGTTTTGAAGTCCTGTCAGCTCTGCAGGTTCGCCCCAGGCCAGGCCCTTCTTTTCCCAGGAGGTGAGCCGCGTGGGGATTCCGGATCGGAATTCGGGCGCCGCCGCTTATTTAGCGTCGTGCGGCTCGGTGATGTAGAACCACCCCGATTGCCACCCTTTCACGGTCTCCACAATGGAACCGTCAAGCCAGGTAACATTGGGCATCCTGCCCACCATGGCGTCGCCGCACTCCGCTTGCTGGCCGCTCACGATCTTCAGCTTCACGCAGAAGATTCGTAGCCACAGGCCGAAGTGGGGCTTGATGCGGAGGAAGGCCTCGCACACAACGATAAACGCCGAGATGTTGAGGATGAAATTTGGTGCTAGATCATGGAAATCCAGCCCATAGTAAAACATGAGCCCGCGGACAAAGGGATTAAGTGGAAATCCTAGTCCATGGATGAAATGAGAGAGGAACACTACTCTTTCCCGAGACTTTGCAGTGGGGGTGATCTGTCCCTCCGCCGGAAGCCTGTGCGCGATGTTTGCGGCCAGGTATCCGGCCGCCCGAAGCTTGGTAATGTTCTCCTCCGTGATGGAGGAGGCCATCCACTCGCCTCCCGCTCCGTACATGTTGTGAATGGTCCTACGAAGAAGGTGAGAACTTGGGCGCTGGGGCTCGAGAGTGCGAGAATGGATGAGCAAAGGAGGAAGAAGGCGTGGGTAAAAATGGGAGATTCTTGTCCCTTTATAGAGGTGGCGAAAATGGTGCGCCTCCCCGCTTGCCTGATGAAATCGCTTATTTACCAAGCGCCACGTTAATAGCACGTTTGGGTTACCCGTACCCATATTAATGAGGATCTCGTGATAAGGGGACATGATCTCTGCTTCGACAAGACATCCCGAGGAAACCGCCTCGCAATATGTGCGGTGGCTGGTTGTGGGAAAACGGTTCAAATAATGACTCGACCATGGTGTGATGTCACATTATCTAAAGTTGTTAGCAGATTATATTTGTGGAATATTGTTCTCTCTATGGTGGTATGTGAAGATCGTCTTACAGAGCTGGACACGATTTAAGTGTTCGAGATTTACTTTGGAGTATTCGGAGATGGAACCTGCCTTGCAATGCCGAAGACAATCTGCACGCGGACTCGTCGTCATTGAAGCCTGGTTCACGGGCTACTGAGGGAGTCCTGGATTAGGGGGTATCCGGAAAGCCGGACTATATACTTTGGCCGGACTGTTGGACTATGAAGATGAAAGACTCAAGACTTCGTCCCGTGTCCGGGTGGGACTCTCCTTTGCGTGGAAGGCAAGCTTGGCGATTCAGATATGTGGATCTCCTTCTCTGTAACCAACTCTGTGTAACCCTAGCCCCCTCCGGTGTCCTATATAAACTAGAGGGTTTAGTCCGTAGGACAACAACAATCATAATCATAGGCTAGCTTCTAGGGTTTAGCCTCTACGATCTTGTGGTAGATCAACTCTTGTAATACTCATATCATCAAGATCAATCAAGCAGGAAGTAGGGTATTACCTCCATCGAGAGGGCCTGAACCTGGGTAAACATTGTGTCCCCCGCCTCCTGTTACCATTAGCCTTAGACGCACAGTTCGTGACCCCTACCCGAGATCTGCCGGTTTTGACACCGACATTGGTGCTTTCATTGAGAGTTCACTGTGTCGTCACCATAAGGCTTGATGGCTCCTTCAATCATCTACAACTGAAAGTGCAACTATCCTTGGGTGGTTTTGATAATTCCTAACAACATATATCTCATTGAGCTAATGCTATTTCAAGATAAGTATTTCAGGCAAGCTCAATGATTGGCATGGCATGGATGAGAAAAGTGGATCCCTCAAAATGCTAAGGACAAAAGGATTGGCTCAAGCTCAAAGCACAAGACTCTACATTTTCTATTTTAGTGATCCAAGATCACATTGAGTCTATAGGAAAAGCCAATACTATCAAGGAGGGATGAGGTGTTGCTTAATGAGGTTCTTGCTCAAAATGCTTAGTGATATGCTCCAAAGCCCTCAACTACTTTCTCACATCCACATATGACCCAAACCAAAAGTCAAACTCGGCCCCACCGATTCTTTCTATCCGGCGCCACCGAGTTCAGATGTCATAGCCACTGCCACAAACCCTAGTCATTTCGGTCTCACCGATAGGGATCTCGGTCTCACCGAGATGGGATTGTAATCTCTCTGTTTCCCTTCGTAACGTTTCGGTCCAACCGAGATGAGCGATCGGTCCCACCGAGATTGCAATGCAAACTCTCTGTTTCCCTTTCGTAACGTTTCGGTCTCACCGAGATGAGCGAATCGGTCCCACCGAGTTTGCCTGACCAACTCTCTGGTTAGCTAATTACCAAAATCGGTCCCACTGAGTTTGTGTAATCGGTCTCACCGAGATTACGTTATGCCCTAACCCTAACCATATCGGTCCCACCGAGTTGACATGTCGGTCCCACCGAAAATCCTAACGGTCACATTATTTGCTAAGTCGGTCCGACCGAGTTTCACGATTCGGTCCCACCGAGATTGGTAAGTTGTGTGTAACGGTTAGATTTTGTGTGGAGGCTATATATACCCCTCCACCCACTCTTCATTCGTGGAGAGAGCCATCAGAACATGCCTACACTTCCAACATACATTTTCTGAGAGAGAACCACCTACACTTGTGTTGAGGTCAAGATATTCCATTCCTACCATATGAATCTTGATCTCTAGCCTTCCCCAAGTTGCTTTCCACTCAAATCTTCTTTCCACCAAATCCAAATCCTGTGAGAGAGAGTTGAGTGTTGGGGAGACTATCATTTGAAGCACAAGAGCAAGGAGTTCATCATCAACACACCATTTGTTACTTCTTGGAGAGTGGTGTCTCCTAGATTGGCTAGGTGTCACTTGGGAGCCTCCGACAAGATTGTGGAGTTGAACCAAGGAGTTTGTAAGGGCAAGGAGATCGCCTACTTCGTGAAGATCTACCCTAGTGAGGCAAGTCCTTCGTGGGCGACGGCCATGGTGGGATAGACAAGGTTGCTTCTTCGTGGACCCTTCGTGGGTGGAGCCCTCCGTGGACTCGCGCAGCCGTTACCCTTCGTGGGTTGAAGTCTCCATCAACGTGGATGTACGATAGCACCACCTATCGGAACCACGACAAAAACATCCGTGTCTCCAATTGCGTTTGCCTTCTCAAACTCCTCCCCTTTACCTTCATATGCAATTGTTTTACATTCCGCTGCTATACTCTTAGAATTGCATGTGTAGGTTGATTGCTTGACTTGTGCTAAGTTGCTAAAATCTGCCAAGAACTAAAATTGGGAAAAGGCAAGTTTTTATTTGGTCAAGTAGTCTAATCACCCCCCCTCTAGACATACTTTCGATCCTACAAGTGGTATCAGAGCTTTGGTCTCCATTTGCTTTGATTTCCATAGCTTTTGGTAGTCATAGCCTTGGTTTCACAACCTAGGAGAGTATGGCGTCTAGCGAGGGAAATTACCACCGTAGAGGTCCTTACTTTGATGGTACTAATTTTGCTAGTTGGAAGCATAAGATGAAAATGCATATTCTTGGACATAACCCCGCCGTTTGGGCTATTGTGTGTATTGGCTTGCAAGGTGAATTCTTTGATGGGAGAGAACCGAACCGTGAAGCTACCGCGGAAGAGTTGAAGATGCTGCAATACAATGCTCAAGCTTGTGATATCCTCTTCAACGGATTGTGCCCCGAAGAATTCAACAAAATCAGCCGTCTTGAGAATGCAAAGGAAATTTGGGATACTTTGATTGACATGCACGAAGGTACCGACTCCGTCAAGGAATCCAAATTGGATGTGCTTCAAAGTCAACTTGACAAGTTCAAAATGAAGGATGGTGAAGGTGTCGCTGAAATGTACTCTAGGCTTGCTCTCATCACAAATGAGATTGCCGGCTTAGGAAGTGAAGAGATGACCGACAAATTCATCATCAAGAAGATCCTAAGAGCCTTGGATGGAAAATATGATACCGTGTGCACATTGATCCAAATGATGCCCAATTACAAAGATCTCAAGCCAACGGAAGTCATTGGAAGAATTGTTGCTCATGAGATGTCACTCAAGGATAAGGAGGAGCTCCACAACAAGTCAAGTGGTGCTTACAAAGCCTCATGTGAAGCTCCCACATCATCAAGTGAGAAACAAACCTTCAATGAAGAATTGAGCCTAATGGTGAAGAACTTCAACAAGTTCTACAAGAGTAGGAGCAAGGAAAGAAGTTCCAAGTCAAGGTCCTACAATGACAAAAGATCTTCTAGTCGTGAGCGTAATTGCTACAATTGTGGAAGACCCGGACACTATTCCAATGAGTGTACGGCACCCTACAAAAGAAGAGAAGATTCTCCAAAAAGAAGAAGTAGAAGAGAAGAATCACCATCAAGAGAAAGAAGGAGTAGAGATGATCGTTATGAACGAAGAACATCCCGGAGAAGCAAGGATTCGGAAAGGAAGGACAAGTCATCAAGGAGCTACACAAAACGAAGACATCAAGCTCATGTTGGTGAATGGGTATCCGGCTCCGACTCCGACAATCACTCCGAGAGAAGCTATCACTCCGACTCCGAATATACTCAAGATGAAGGTGTTGCCGGTCTAGCACTTGTGTCAACCAACTCCTACGACATATTTGATTCACCAAATGAAGGACTTGGAAGATGCTTCATGGCTAAAGGCCCAAAGGTATCACACCCCGAGTATGTTGATTTCAATAGTGATGAAGATGACTTGTTAGGTGATGATGATTTACTTGTTGACAACTCTAGTGATGAATACTATGATGAAACGTCAAATAATCATGCTAATCAAGATAAAACGAATGACAATGATAAGGAGAAGATTGAGCTCCTAACTAAAGAACTAAACACTCTTAAGTTAGCTCATGAAACTATCTTAGGAGATCATCGAGAACTTTTAAGGACTCATGAGAAGTTACGCTTTGAAAAGCTCAACCTTGAGCAAGAACATGAGTTTTTAAAGGCAATCAATGATGATCTTCGCAAGAAAAGTTCTTCTTACATTGCCAAGCGTTTACTCTTATCTACTTACATGCCTCAAGTCAAGTCTAGTAACAAGAACAAGAAAGATTCTTCCTCTAGTAGTAACAATAATCATGCTAAATCCAATGTTGTTGCTTCTAGTAGTTCTCTTGATTCCACTAATGATTCTCTTAGCCAAGTTACACTTGAGCAAGAAAATAGCCTTTTGAAGGGAATTATAGAGAAAGGTGTTTACAAGAGCCTTGCCGGGAGTAAGCAATTCGAGGAAATTGTACGCAAGCAAGGAAGGCACCGGAAGAACCAAGGTGTTGGTTTTGAACGAAAGTTCAATGCCAATGGAGTTGAGTGGGAAGAAGATCAATACCCCAAGACGAAGTTTGTTCCTCAACAAGAGAAGTATGATCCTACTTCTTTCAAAGGGACACAAGCTCAAGATGATCTTCCACCACAAGACCACAAGCAAAAAGGCAAGGACAAGCTTCAAGAGGAGATTGATGCATTTGAAGAAGCTCCTAAGGCCTTGGTCAAGTGGGTTCCCAAGACTACATCAAGTTCTACTTCATCAAGTACGACTACAACTCCAAGGATTCCCATCAAGATGATGTGGATCCCGAAGAAGAAGAACTAGAGAGTTCTTGAGGGTGACTCCGCCAACATACTTCACTCTTATCATTTTGGCAAGGACAAGTGCAATCAACTTCCACATCTTGCACTAGTTCAAGGAGTCACAAACCCTCTTGTTGGTAAGACAAGGGACAAGGTAACCTAATGCTTTCATAGACATCATCTTGTGTGTGCATCACTCTATGTCTATGGATATCCTTGTTTGTTCCTTGTGGGACTAACCCGTGTAGGTATTGAAAGTGCAACTCACTCCAAAGGATTGCTCCAAATGATCTACATCAACATTGATCATCCACATCTTCAACACCTACATGAAGTCATCATCGACAAAACCCAAGGTTAGTTCATCCCTCTTAAGGGGGATCTCACATCTAGGGGGAGCTTTACTCTAAGAATTGAGCTAAAGCAACTCTAATGGTGCGAACACAACAATGCTTTATGTAAAAGTGGTAACCCCACTTGTGCTTAAACGATGAGTATGACCTATGATCAAATGTTCTCATTTGACTCCTAAGTCAATATACTCATATATAGATGGCCTAGCCATCGCCAATTGCTTGATAGATGCTAGAATTGTATGTGCATGCTCTGTCACATATTTCATTTGCCATTGTATTATGTGAGCATGTTGGTTGCATATTTTACTCATTCGAGGACATCCACTTGGAGTTTTGATTGTTTGGTTTCTTTTTCTTTTGCCAAGTGGATGGACAAGAATGCCTAAGAACCTTCTCTAGCTATCTATACTTTTCTTGTCTCAAACTCTATTCATGCTATATCACAAAGTTTGATCAAGTCAGGTTCGAACCACTCTGTGTGAGGAGCACTCGGAGTCCCCGATTTGTCATAGACTTAAACTACCAAAACCTCTTTGTGCGTTTCGGTCTGACCGATTCAACCTTTTTGGTCATACCGAGATCACAAAGTTGATCTAGGTTTTCAATCTCGGTGCAACCAATTTGAACTTTTCGGTCACACCGAGTTGCAATAACTGCTTGCAGTAATGCATCTCGGTGCCACCGAGTTGTTCCACTCGGTCACACCGACAGGGTCAGGCTATATATACCCCCGGGCCAAAATTTGGAAATTTTTCCGAAACCCTTCGCCCGCGCATAGCCTGCTCTGCCTCTTCGGGTCTCCGGATCATCCTCCTCGTCACCAGCGACCTCATGCCGCTGGTCTCCGCCGCTGCAACGGGATTCTGCTCCGCCATTGTCGCCGTAGCAAGTCCATCGCCGCATTAGGGTATGGATTTGAACTTTGTGCTATTCTTAACTCCGATTCCTAGCACATTGCATTGCCATGAATCTTGCCACGTTTGAAATCTTCCTATCCAGCAAAACTACTCCATAGATTAGTCTTGGATTGAAAATTTAGGGTTAGGTTTCCACCGAATTCATCTTGGACCGACCGAGTTGTAGAAATCGGTCTCACCGATTTGGCTCAGGCCATTGCACATGTGATTCTCGGTCTGACCGAGAATTGCAAATCGGTGTGACCGAGATCGATTCTTTGTGAAACCCTAGCAGTCTCGGTGCCACCGAACCGTGACTCGGTCTGACCGAGTTCACTAGTTTAGGTTCCAAAAGATGCTTCGGTATCACCGAGTTTACAAATCGGTAGCTCCAAAATGCTTTCTGTGGAAAACTAAAACTAAGTTTTTGACTCATTTTTTTTGCAAAAACCTCTGTGCTTTGTGATGCTCATCTACTCTACCTTATCTACATCTATTCACAGGGTCTGCTATCAGAGTTTGCATCATGTCAGATCAGAGTGATAGTCAGAACAAGTCTAAGGAGCAAGTTCATATGAGTGAGGGCACTAGTCCCTCTAGCAGTTATGATGAGGGTAGCAGAAGCACACCCAGCAATTTGCCAAAGGCAGCCATCAGGGCAAGGAAGAAGAAAACCTCAGATTCTAAATATGAGGACTATGTGGTTGTTGAGGATGAGGCCACTTCTAAGAAGAAGGTGCTGAAGAAGGAATAAGGCACAGCTGCTACCACCAAGCCAGGAATGAAGACAAAGGCTCCTGCCAAAAGAATTCCCATGTCTAAGGCCAGAGCCTCTACTCAAGCAACTTTGGGATCTGAACCCAAAGAACCAGTTGTGGCTGAAAAGAAAAGGAAATAAAGGGTTGAGAAGACCATGGCCAGAGTTGTTGGAAAGCCCTCAATGATGGAAGAAGAAGAGGAAGAGGTTGCTGCACCAGCACCTAAAGCTCAGAAGCTGATGGGAGATGCTATAAGATCAGGGGTTGCTCCATCTAAGCCCAAAGATGCTCCCAAGGCTGCTACTCCTAAGCCCAAGTCTGCACCTAAGAGGAACACAAGAAGCATACCTGCATCTGAGAAGAACGAGGCCCCAGTGCCTGAAGCTACTGAAGAAGATGCAGATTCACTTGTCTTGAGAAAGTTGAAGCCCAAGATCCCAGATCATAATGATGCTCATACAGTTGCAGAGGATATGAAGCTCAGGAAGGATGCAGGTCTGAGACTGTGGAGACAGACTGATCCCTATGCTGTCACAAGAAGAACTGCAGTGGACTACAGGTTCCACACTAAGGAACAACAAGATTTCTATGAGACAGGTTTGCTTGACAAGAAGCCCATAGTATGTGACATGAGATGGGTTGACTGAGAGTACATCAGGAAGAATGAAGAGCACTATCCAGGAGTGTATGACAGCTTCAATGCTTGTGGAGTAGATGACTTTGTTGTCCAGAAGCTCACCAAGTGGAATGATGGCTCATTATGCAGTTTTACTCCACATCTCACTTCTACCCAGATGGGAAGATAGTCTGGATGTCTGAGGGTACTAGGTACCAATCAACAGTTGAGGAATGGGCTGAGTTGATAAATGCTCCAAAAGAGAATGAGGATGACTTGGATGTCTATGCCAAGAAGAAGAAAGACCACAACTCTATGGCTCACATGTATAGAGAGATCCCAGATGCTGCACTAGAGACACATAAGTTTGGATCTGTACATTACCTGTTGTCAGGATTGCCTACTATCAACTGGATCTTAAGGCACACTTTGCTGCCCAAGTCAGGTGATCACAAGATGATCAGAGGCCATGCAATCAACTTGCTGCATATATTTGATGTGCCTCAGAAATTCAAAGTCATGAGCCTGATTGTGGAAACAATCAAAAGGACTGCTGCTGATCAGAAGAGGAGTTGTGGGTATGCCCCACACATTCAGGAGCTCATAAACTCCAAGATGGGCACATGCACATATCTTTTGGACAAGGAACACCTGCCCATCTACCCTGATTTTGAGGACAACACCATTGTGATGGATGAAAATGAACCATCATCTGTGCAAGCACAAGAGAAGAAAGAGAAAGCAAGGGCTGAGAAAGCTGCTAAGATGCCAACTGCTGAAGAGGCATCTCAGATTTTCCTGAAGAGCAAGCACGATCAGCTTGGCTACTTGATTGCCTCCACCTTGAGAATTGAGAAGGGCTTGGCCACCCTGACTCAAAACCAGGAGAGCTTGAGAGAATCATAGAGCAGAAGTTTTATGCTCTTGATGTCAAAGTTACTGAGATCCAAACTGCAGTTGAGCAACTTCAGGAGGATGTGGAGGAGAAGAAGGGCAAGTCTACCACAAATGCTTTTGCTAGAGTGCCCAGAGGATAGAGATCTGCTGCAGTGCTTGTTCCAGACACCAGAGCTACATCATTTGCACCAGCTACAGCTTCAGTGCCACCAGCTCCAGTAGCCACTCCACCAGCTCCAGCTACATCAACAGAAGCCTTTCTCCTTGGAGCCATCTCTACACCATCACATGAAGACCAAGCCTGAGAGTCATTAAGCACTATGCATTTTTGTGAACTTTTTGGTAACTTGTTGCCAAAGGGGGAGAAAAATGTATAGATCATAGGCTTCGAGAGAGAGTGTTGCTTTTGATCTCTCTTATCTTTTTGGTGGTTGAACTTCGTTATTCATGTGTTTGCTTGTTTGCTTGATACATTATGCCTTTTGTGAGATTCTTGGATGATCATGTGTTTGATAATTTGCTATGCTACCTTAATGCTTGTTGGATGATATTATCTCTTATATTATCATATGATCATTCACTTTGCTTGGTGATGAGTGCATGTATTTAATTATTATCATTTTGAGCGCTCCACCAAGATGTATGTGACATGGAAGAGTGACCCATGATCCTAACTCATTGTGCATTTGCAGTCCAAAGCAAATTTTAAATAATGCACAAATTTAGGGGGGGGGGGCTCTTACTTATCACATACTTCTCAAAGCGACCATGTCTTTCAATCTTATTATCATTTGTCAAAGCTTTGATCTATATGTTGTCATCAATTACCAAAAAGGGGGAGATTGAAAGTGCAACTATCCCTGGGTGGTTTTGGTAATTCCTAACAACATATATCTCATTGAGCTAATGCTATTTCAAGATAAGTATTTCAGGAAAGCTCAATGATTGGCATGGCATGGATGAGAAAAGTGGATCCCTCAAAATGCTAAGGACAAAAGGATTGGCTCAAGCTCAAAGCACAAGACTCTACATTTTCTATTTTAGTGATCCAAGATCACATTGAGTCTATAGGAAAAGCCAATACTATCAAGAAGAGATGAGATGTTGCTTAATGAGGTTCTTGCTCAAAATGCTTAGTGATATGCTCCAAAGCCCTCAACTACTTTCTCATATCCACATATGACCCAAACCAAAAGTCCAACTTGGCCCCACCAATTCTTTCTATCCGGCGCCACCGAGTTCAGATGTCATAGCCACTGCCACAAACCCTAGTCAAATTGGTCTCACCGATAGGGATTTCGGTCTCACTGAGATGGGATTGTAATCTCTCGGTTTCCCTTCGTAACGTTCGGTCCAACCGAGATGAGCGATCGGTCCCACCAAGATTGCAATGCAAATTCTCTGTTTCCCTTTCGTAACATTTCGATCTCACTAAGATGAGCGAATCGGTCCCACCGAGTTTGCCTGACCAACTCTCTGGTTAGCTTATTACCAAAATCGGTCCCACCGAGTTTGTGTAATCGGTCTCACCGAGATTGCGTTATGCCCTAACCCTAACCATATCGGTCCCACCGAGTTGACATGTCGGTCCCACCGAAAATCCTAACGGTGACATTATTTGCTAAATCGGTCCGACCGAGTTTGACGATTCGGTCCCACCGAGATTGGTAAGTTGTGTGTAATGGTTAGATTTTGTGTGGAGGCTATATATACCCCTCCACCCACTCCTCATTTGTGGAGAGAGCCATCAGAACATGCCTACGCTTCCAACATTCATTTTCTGAGAGGGAACCACCTACACTTGTGTTGAGGTCAAGATATTCCATTCCTACCATATGATTCTTGATCTCTAGCCTTCCCCAAGTTGCTTTCCACTCAAATCTTCTTTCCACCAAATCCAAATCCTGTGAGAGAGACTTGAGTGTTGGGGAGACTATCATTTGAAGCACAAGAGCAAGGAGTTCATCATCAACACACCATTTGTTACTTCTTGGAGAGTGGTGTCTCCTAGATTGGCTAGGTGTCACTTGGGAGCCTCTGACAAGATTGTGGAGTTGAACCAAGGAGTTTGTAAGGGCAAGGAGATCGCCTACTTCGTGAAGATCTACCCTAGTGAGGCAAGTCCTTCGTGGGCGACGGCCATGGTGGGATAAACAAGGTTGCTTCTTCGTGGACCCTTCGTGGGTGGAGACCTCCATGGACTCGCGCAGCCGTTACCCTTCGTGGGTTGAAGTCCCCATCAACGTGGATGTACGATAACACCACCTGTCGGAACCACGACAAAAACATCTGTGTCTCCAATTGCGTTTGCCTTCTCAAACTCCTCCCCTTTACCTTCATATGCAATTGTTTTACATTCCGCTGCTATACTCTTAGAATTGCATGTGTAGGTTGATTGCTTGACTTGTGCTAAGTTGCTAACATCTGCCAAGAACTAAAATTGGGAAAAGGCAAGTTTTTGATTTGGCCAAGTAGTCTAATCACCCCCCGCCCCTCTAGACATACTTTCGATCCTACAAAAAGCACAAGCTTGGTGATGCTATGTTTGATGAAGATGATATTTTTAGTCCCCCAAGTTTTGATGAGCAAATTTATTATAATGATAGCATGCCTCCTATTTATGATGATTAGATTGATGAGAGTGGATCTGGAGAGGTCATGACTTTATTTAGTGATGAATCCACTATTTCAGAAGAGGTTCCAATTGATTATGAGAACAAAGTTGTTATCTATGATGATTATTGTGATGACATGTATGCTCTAAAGAATAATGATAACCATGAAACTTGTCATCATGATTTTAATTTTCAACTGGATCATGCCTCACATGATAGTTATTTTATTGAGTTTGCTCCCACTACTATTCATGAGAATAAATTTGCTTATGTGGAGAGTAATAAAAATTCTATGCTTGTGCATCATGAAAATAGTTCTTTATGTGATAGTTATCTTGTTGAATTCATTCATGATGCTACTGAAATTTATTATGAGGGAGGAATATATGCTTGTAGGAATTGTAATAATATCAAGTTTCCTCTCTATGTGTTGAAAATGTTGAAGTTATGCTTGTTTTGCTTTTCTATGGTAGTTGATTCTTGTTCCCATAAGTTGTTTGCTCACAAAATCCCTAGGAATAGGAAGTGGGTTAGACTTAAATGTGTTGGTCATATGCTTCATGATGCTCCCATTATGTTTCAATTCTTATTTTTCATGTAAGCATCATTGAAACCATCATGCCTAGCTGAAAAGGCATTAAAGAAAAGCGCTTGTTGGGAGACAACCCAACATTTACCCCTACTGTTTTTGTGTGTCCACATGATTAAGCTACTTCAGTAATCATTTTTATAGCTTTTGTTTCAATAAAGTGCCAAGTAGAACCTTTGGGAAGACTTGGGTGAAAGTTAATGCGATCTTGCTATAAAAAACAGAAACTTTGCGCTCACGAGATTAGCTGTCATTTTTTACAGAAGAGTGCTTTTGAGTTAATTATTTTTGCAGAAGATTAGTAGAAAAATTACTTACGTCCACCAAGTTATTTGAGAATTTTTGGAGTTACAGAAGTATTGGAGAGTTACAGATTACTACAGATTGTTCTGTTTTTGGCAGATTCTGTTTTCTTTGTGTTGTTTGCTTATTTTGATGAATCTATGAGTAGTATTGGAGGGTATAACCATAAAGAAGTTGGAATACATTTGATATTACACCAATATTAATTTATAATGAGTTCACAACAGTACCAAAAGCGGTGATTTTATTTTCTTATACTAACGGAGCTAACGAGTTTCCTGTTGAGTTTTGTGTTGTGAAGTTTTCAAGTTTTGGGTAAAGAGTCAATGGACTATGGAATAAGGAGTGGCAAGAGCCTAAGCTTGGGGATGCCCAAGGCACCCCAAGGTAATATTCAAGGACAACCAAGAGCCTAAGCTTGGGGATGCCCCGGATGGCATCTCCTCTTTCGTCTTCGTTCGTCGGTAACTTTACTTGGAGCTATATTTTTATTCACCACATGATATGTGTTTTGCTTGGAGCGTCATGTCATTTTATTTTGTTTTGCTTTCTGTTTGAATAAAGTACATAAGATCTGACATTATTAAATTTTAGAGAGTCTTCACATAGTTACATAATTATTCGACTACTCATTGATCTTCACTTATATCTTTTGGAGTAGTTTGTCGTTTGCTCTAGTGCTACACTTATATCTTTTAGAGCACGAAAGTGGTTTTATTTTGAAGAAATAGATGAACTCTCATGATTCACTTATATTATTTTGAGAGTCTTAAACATCATGGTAATTTGCTTTGCTTATGAATCTAGTCCTAATATGATGGGCATCCAAGAGGGATATAATAATGAAAATCATATAAAGTGCATTGAATACTAGAGAAGTTTGTTTCTTTATGATTGTTTTGAGATATGAAGATGGTGATATTAGAGTCATGCTAGTAGAGTAGTTGTGAATTTGAGAGATACTTGTGTTAAAGTTTGTGATTCCCGTAGCATGCATGTATGGTGAACTGTTATGTGATGAAGTCGGAGCATGATTTATTCATTGATTGTCTTCCTTATGAGTGGCGGTCGGGGACGAGCGATGGTCTTTTCCTACCAATCTATCCCCCTAGGAGCATGCGCATAGTACTTAGTTTCAATAACTAATAGATTTTTGCAATAAGTATGTGAGTTCTTTATGACTAATGTTGAGTCCATGGATTATACGCACTCTCACCCTTCCACCATTGCTAGCCTCTCTTGTACCGCGCAACTTTCGCCGGTACCATACACCCACCATATACCTTCCTCAAAACAGCCACCATACCTACCTATTATGGCATTTCCATAGCCATTCCAAGATATATTGCCATGCAACTTTCCGTCGTTCCGTTTATTATGACACGCTCCATCATTGTCATATTGCTTTGCATGATCATGTAGTTGACATCGTATTTGTGGCAAAGCCACCGTTCATAATTTTTCATACATGTTACTCTTGATTTGTTGCACATCCCGGTACACCGCCGGAAGCATTCATATAGAGTCATATTTTGTTCTAAGCATCGAGTTGTAATTCTTGAATTGTAAGTAAATAAAAGTGTGATGATCATCATTATTAGAGCATTGTCCCGGTGAAGAAAGGATGGTGGAGGCTATGGTTCCCCCACAAGTTGGGATGAGACTCCGGATGAAAAACAAAATAATAATAAAAAAAGAGGCCAAAAAAAGAGAAAGCCCAAATAAAAAAAATGAGAGAAAAAGAGAGAAGGGGCAATGCTACTATACTTTTACCACACTTGTGCTTCAAAGTAGCACCATGATCTTCATGATAGAAAGTCTCCTATGTTGTCACTTTCATATACTAGTGGGAATTTTTCATTATAGAACTTGGCTTGTATATTCCAACGATGGGCTTCCTCAAATTTCCCTAGGTCTTCGTGAGCAAGCAAGTTGGATGCACACCCACTTAGTTTCTTTTTGAGCTTTCATACACTTATAGCTCTAGTGCATCCGTTGCATGGCAATCCCTACTCACTCACATTGATATCTATTGATGGGCATCTCCATAGCCCGTTGATACGCCGAGTTGATGTGAGACTATCTTCTCCTTTTTGTCTTCTCCACAACCACCATTCTGTTCCACCTATAGTGCTATATCCATGGCTCACGCTCATGTATTGCGTGAAGATTGAAAAAGTTTGAGAACATCAAAAGTATGAAACAATTGCTTGGCTTGTCATCGGGGTTGTGCATGATTTAAATATTTTGTGTGATGAAGATAGAACATAGCCAGACTATATGATTTTGTAGGGATAGCTTTCTTTGGCCAAAGTCATGCTTGTCGAGTCCTTAGGATTCAACCTCATGTCTGTCTCAATGCTTTGTGATCTTGATATGGTTGTCGTCTTTGGAAAATATCGTTGCATTGTGCTGATGGAATCTGACAATTCCAAAGTCTTCGAAGGCTTTAGGAAAGGAGACTTGTATATTGTTGATTTCTCTGCAGGACCACAACCTACCACATGTCTACTTGCAAAAGCTTCAGAATGCTGGCTATGGCATCGACAACTTGGTCATACTGGGATGAGGAACTTGCATACACTCGCGAAGAAGAAGCATGTCATTGGCATCGAGGGTGTCAAATTCCTCAAATATCATCTTTGTGGGGCTTGTGAGGCTGGAAAGATCACCAGAGCCAAGCATCCCTCGAAGACTATCATGACCACTTCTCGTCCCTTTGAATTACCTCATAAGGATCTCTTTGGCCCTACTCATTATGCCACGTTCTCTAATTCGGCATCATTATATGGCTTTGTCATAGTTGATGACTATTCTCGTTACACATGGGTGCATATCATCACTTACAAAAATGAAGTGCAGGAAGTCTTTAGACGATTTTCCTCAAGAGCCACTACTAACTTCGGAGTGAAGATCAAGCATATCAAGAGTGATAATGGAACTGAGTTCAAGAACACTGGTCACGATGAATATCTTGATATACTTGGTATTACTCACGAGTTATCTGCTCCCTATACTCCTCAGCATAATGGCATCATGGAGCGCAAGAACAGAACTCTTGTTGGGATGGCTCGCACCATGCTTGATGAATACAAGACACCTCAGTGCTTTTGGCCTGAAGCCATTGATACTGCGTGCCACATCATCAATAGGGTATATCTTCACAAATTCTTCAAAAAGACCTCATATGAACTCCTCACTGACAAGAAACCCAATGTAAGTTATTTCAAAGTCTTCGGTGCTAAATGCTGGATTAGAGATCCTCACCATCACTCAAAATTTGCACCAAAAGCACATGAGGGTTTTATGCTTGGTTACGGAAAGGACTCGCACACCTACTGAGTCTTCAACATTAATCATCACAAGATTGTTGAAACTGTAGATGTGCGGTTCGATGAAACTAATGGCTTGCAAAGAGAGCACCTACCTCCTATGCTAGATGAAATGTCACCTGAGGAATCCATCAAGTTCAAAGCTACTGAGGATATCATCCCTACCGAAGAATCTGCTGAAGAAGTCATTCCGAATCGTGAAGAAAATCACACTGGTGCTGCTGAAGAAACTGGTCCTGAAGAGATTGTTGGGCCTAAGCAATGTCGTCAACCCGCACATCCTCGCGTAGCAAATGAAGTGCAGATCAAGAAGATCATCAATGACATCAACGCACCAGATCACATCTACGGACTCAACAAGGCCCTCTATGGCCTCAAGCAAGCACCTCGGGCGTGGTCTTCAAATTCGTCAACAATACAATGGCATATTCATATCTCATGAGAAATACCTCAAGGATGTGTTGAGGAAAATTGGCATGCAAGATTGCAAAGGCGTCAAAATCCCTATGCCCACAAATGGCCATCTATGCACTGAT
Source organism: Triticum aestivum (assembly GCF_018294505.1). Classification (NCBI taxonomy): domain Eukaryota; kingdom Viridiplantae; phylum Streptophyta; class Magnoliopsida; order Poales; family Poaceae; genus Triticum; species Triticum aestivum. Next base: position 436,496,010 of record NC_057798.1, read on the forward strand.
GAAAATGGTAAAGACTTCGATCAAAAGGTATACCGCTTCATGATTGGCTCTTTATTGTACCTATGTGCATCTAGGCTGGATATTATGCTTAGTGTATGCATGTGTGCCCGATTTCAAGCTACACCGAAGGAATCACACCATAAGGCTGTGAAGCATATTCTTCAATATCTAGCTCACACACCAACACTTGGATTATGGTATCCCAAGGGCTCTTCCTTTGATCTCATTGGATATTCAGACTCTGACTATGCTGGTGATCGGGTGGACCGCAAGTCAAGGGCAGACACATGTCATTTCCTTGGACGATCCTTGGTATGTTGGTCCTCGAAGAAGCAAAACTGTGTATCACTCTCTACTGCTGAAGCTGAGTACATTGCTGCTGCATCTTGTTGTGCTCAATTGCTGTGGATGAAGCAAACCCTCAAGGACTATGGCATCAATGTGAAGAATGTGCCACTCTACTACAATAATGAGAGTGCTATCAAGATTGCTCACAACCCATTTCAGCACTTGAAGAGAAAGCACATCCAGATTCGTCATCATTTTCTTCGTGACCATGTGTTGAAGGGCGACATCTCCATCAACCACGCAAATACTGAAGACCAGCTGGCCGATATCTTTACAAATACCTTGGATGAGAAGAGATTTAGCAAGTTGCAGTGTGAGCTAAATATCTTAGAATCTTTGAACGTTCTTTGAAAAGGACACACATCCTAACACTTATGAAAACTTGATGACTTAGATGTGCAACACACAAAGTAACATTTTTCTTCAATCAATGAAGACTAACCCTCTAAGTGTGAAGAAATTAATGAAGAATTTGATTCTCAAAACCCTACGACAATTGTACGTGGTGTCCGAAATCATCATTCTTATACGGTGGGTTACGCCACCAACCAAAGTTGAAAATCTTCAATTTGAGTTTTTCTTCATTTTTGAAATTCCTCAGTTTTTCAAATTCTTCAACTTTGCATTATCTTCACTCTTTTCGTCGTTGTTCTTCATTGACTAATTCAGAGCAATACCCCTAGTACCTTCCGCAAATTCGACTAATCCACCTGACATTATTTCACCAAGACTATATATACTTGAGTTTATGTCCTCTACAGCATTCACTTATTGCTAATTCTTCAAGTTGATTTTTTTGCTAAGTGAATGTGATCGGACCCTTTCCCCCTCTATGCTAAACTCAACCCAGTCTGTTCACAAATTCTTCATGTGCGTTCTATTTGAAACCCATTCAAAATCTTCAATGTGTCCTTGTCAGCTGAAGAAATTGCGAACAAAACTTTAAAATATTCTTATCTGAATTTTCGGCTTTTGCCGCTCAAACCGTTACACATCCCACGATAAGAGTTATCTATTCACCCACGATCTTACATGATCTCCACCACACTGTACGTGGGTGACACATGTCGCTAGGATGAGAAGGGTTAGGGGCATGTTCGTCCATTTTCCTCGGGCGAGCGGTTTTTCACTGTGGCTATAAATACCCCTCACCCTCCTCAGATTGCATTTACCCCGCTCGATCTCACTCCCCTCGCTTGAGCTCTCATGCCCTAGCGCCGCCGCTACCGTCATCGTTGCCGGTGAGGAAGAGCTTCACTGCCTCGACCTCGTCGCCGTCGTCCTCGCGCCGGCCACAGACATCTTCTCTCCGCTGCTGTCATAGTCGTCTTCCTCTGCCAAGTTAGGGCATGGAAGATCTGGACTAACGAACTTTTAAATCTACACTCCCAGTTCATCATGTTCTTCTTCAAGGGTAATTAAAATTTACTTTTACTGCCCTTGTTAATACTGATGATTTTCAGAAAATCTTCAAAAGGTGTTTATTCTTCAATTTCCACACTCTAAACACCTAGCACAATCATCTGTTCTTGATCTGTTTCTCTAAGTGACATTTTTCCTCAAGATTCCTCAATTATGTGAATCTCACAATCCGCACAACTCTGGAACCTAAGTCAAAGAACACTTAGTGAAATTCTTCAAGACATATCTGGTCAATTTCCTCAAACTTGTTCCGTTTTGCAAAACTTATGAGAACGCATATGACCTCTCCAAATTCTCCGCACCTATACTTGTTCACAGGTACACATGTCTGCTACTAAATCACTAGGTACTCATCGACTTAACTCATTTGCAGCGTTCCTCGAAGAAAAGCTGCATACTTCCTCAGAGAACTCAATAGTTCAAATTCCTCAGCTGAAGAAAATGGTTGATGGCAAAAGACCTCAGAAGGGAGGAAAGAAACTAGAAGTCAACACTGCTTTTGAGATCCCTCCTGACATTTATGCAAGGTACTGCATGCCTGATGAGGCAACTCATGGGAAGGAAACCAAGAATGAGCGTAAGGTGCGCATACAGAAAATTGAACGAAGGTGGGCACGGGAATGGAGGGAGTACATATATGTTACTCCAAAATATATGAAGAAATTCGCTCTAAACCCTCCTTGCCCAAGACCTCTGTTGGCACCTGAGCAAAGAGTTGATCCCACAAGCATCAAACGTGTGAGGATTATGCTGATGAATGGACCAAGTGGCAAGCTAATTTGACCAAGCATGCCAAAGAAGTAGTGAAGAAATTCAATGAAGATTCTGCCGCTGCCGCTGCTGAGGCTACCACAAGCAAGAAGGCTATGCCCAAGAAGCCTGCCCGCAAACCTCAAACCTCAGCAATGCCCTCACGGCCAAGCTCATCAGTGCCCTCACGGCAAATACCTCAAGCTGCTCCAGTTCCTCAGGTTGCAAAACCCTCAGCTCCTCTGGCAAAGTCCTCGACACCTGTGCATCTCGCCACTTGCCAAAGGACCACAGGCATATCAATTGCCTCAGGAGCTTCTGCAAGTTCTTCAGCTCCTCCTCTGTCTTCAAAAAGCCCCACTTTGTTGAAGCCAAGGCCATTGCAGGACGAGGCTCTAGACCAAGTCCTCACAAGAAGCAAGTTGCCTTCCAAGTACCATCTGATGATGATGAGGCTGATGATGAAGAATTGGCCGAAATCATCAAAGATAGACAACAAAGGGCCGCTAGAGCCAAGGGAAGTGTTGTGCCTCTTCTATTGGATCCGAAGAAGATCCTGGATTTCATTGACCTCTGGCACAATAACCCGAACACTCCTTTGCCAGAGCTAGACCTCACTCCTGGACAAAGTCACATGTTGACAACGTTCATCGCTGAAGAAAAATGAAAATATGATCAAGCCAGGACTGTGAAGAAAGCCCAGTACAAGAAACAACACTTTCTGAAGGACAACGTTCTGAGGCTATCACCTGAGAAACTCGTCGCTATGCAATCTGAGATCAAGAAGCTCAATGATGAATTTGACGCCTACAAGGCAGAATGGCTGGGAGCCAAAGTCGGATTTGTCAAAATGGCGAAGAAATTCACTTCCAGTGTTGCGGATCCAACACACATTGAAATTCCTTCGGCTGAAGCATCTGCTCAGCCAACTGAAGAACATGCTAGCACTGCTGATGAAAATCAGGCTGCTAACGAAACTGCAAGCACCAGGGCTGAAGAAATTTTAGCCGCTGAAGAAACTGCCAGGGCAACCACTAGTGTTGCGCCTGAAGAACAAGTCAGGCCGGCTGAAGCATCTAAAGCTACGCCTGAAGAAGCTGAACAAGATAGGACAACTGCATCAGTTGTGCCTGAAGAAATTGCTCCAATTTCCTCTGCTCCTCCTGCACCAACACCAAGCCTAGTTCTTCCTTCTGCTTTGGAAGTGAAGAAAACAAAGGCTACAGAGCGAGCTGCTCTGAAGAAAAGGAAACCATCTGCTTCCTCAGAATCGTCAGCTCCCAAGAAGGCGAAGATTTTAACAAGCTCACTTGAGAATCCAATTGATATTGTTCCTCTCTCAAGCATGCCATCAAAAGAAATCATTCCTTTTGGTGAAGACTATGAGATTCCAAATGAATTTGATGAAGAAAATCCTTCTGTTGCTTCGACAGAGCAGATGGATGAAGAAATTTAAGTGGACACTATCACTTCAACTCCTCTGGTAACCTCAAATCCAACCGTTGATGTGCTACGCGCCAGCTGTCCAAAATATCCTACCACCTAACGGTCATATCCTTTAAGGGCATTTATGTCTTATCATGTCGGGCTGCTCCCTAGGCTATAAATAGCCGCCCCCTATAACCACTAGCTAGTTGGCTGCTCCGAGAGAAACTGACACTTGTCAATTGAGAGCATCCCATCCTCCGAGGACTTTGAGTGAAAATCATCAAGTGAGGAAAACCCAAATCACAAACCGAAACCTACAAACCCAAAGTGATTGAGCATCACTGAAGAGATTGTTCTTTTGTGGAACCGAGGCTTGTTACCTTTGAGGACTGTGTATCCTCTAGACGGTTAGGTGTCATGGTCTGAGCATCCAAGAGGAATTGTGGATCGTTGAGTGACCAAGTCTGTGAAGGTTTGGAAGTCACCTATGAAGACTTACCACGAGTGTTGAGCGAGGTCTGTGTGATCTTAGCTCAAGGAGAATATGGTGAGGATTGTGTGTCCGGGACTGTGTGTCCTCGTGTTTAAATACTCAGCCACTCCAACCAGACGTACAACTGTCACAGCAGTTGGAACTGGTCTACCAAATCATTGTCTTCACCAGGCCTATTGGTTCTATTTCCTCAACCCCTTCATTTCCCCATTCATGTGTTGATGAACCTGATCATTACTATTTGAAGACTTTGACTAAAGACTTTCTATATTTCCTCAATCCAATTTCTTCAGTCACATCGTCTTTAGCCTTCTTATCCTGTGTTTACGCTTTCTGTACTCTGTATCTATCTTTCATTTCATCAAGATGACTATGCTATTGCTCTGTTATGCTTATACCTGAGTACTTATTCCGCTGCTTGTAGTTCATGACTTAGGAATTTCCTCACCCTGAAATTCCTTAGTGACGAATTTGTAAAAATTGCCTATTCACCCCCCTCTAGTCGACTTAACACACTTTCACAACTTCCCCTTGAGGTCATCAATTTCACCCTTTAGCTTGTTGCGCCGTTCATAGAAGTGGGATTCTTGGAGCTTTAACTTCCGGTGATGTTCCTTGGCGAGGGCCCCGCGGACCCTCGCGACCTCCTCGTCGACCTCCGCCTAGACCCTTGCCTCCCGAGAGGCCAGGGAGGCCTCAGCGGCCGTCACTTGGTCTTCCATCACATCCAGCCGCTCACGCTCCAGGCTTTGCTCCAGTGCCTCCAGCGTCAGCGCGCAGAGCCTCGCCTCGCGTGCTAAGGCCTCTCCCGCCGAGGCGGCTAGGGCGCCCTCACGCGCCTTGATTCGATGCCCGAGGGCAGCATTTGAAGCAAGGAGCTCCCGCTCGCGATCTTCCGCAACCTCGCATCGGCAGTCCGTGGCCTCAGCCTATTCGAAGGCACGGCCGCGAGTTTCCTTCGCCGTGGCTGAAGACTCTTCATACTTCGAGCGAGCAGACTCGCGCTGCAAGCAGTCGAGATTGATGGGGACCTTGAGCTGACACCACTCGCGCGCGAGACGCGAGTGCTCGACCTCGAGGTGCAAGTCGACGTCATGAAGCTCCGCCCCAAGCCGGCCCAGTATGCTCATCGTGTCCTGAAGGAGGCCATGCCGGATGGCACCGGGACTACGGGCTAGCTCCAGCGCCCGGCCGGGGCTTCGCTCCGTGCCCCAGTCAACGGTGGCGGCACGGGAGGTCCCGACCTCGCTCGATGGAGACCCTGGGCTATGGTCCCCTCGGCTCTGCAGCCCGGGGTAGGGCCCTGTGCGAGCACGACACTCCACCGAAGGGAGACGTCGGCTCGCCAGGGAACAATATGCTGGTGGAGGTCAGCGGAGGGAACCTTGGCATTGCCCCCGGGAGCCTGATGTCGCTCCCGAAGAAGAGCGCTGGGAATGAGGGGCTGGGGCCCTCCAAAGGCTGCCTCGGCCGACGCATGGCGGCTCCAGGATGCCCCGTCGTGCGATCCGCGACTCACGATGCCACCACGAGGCCGGTGACCTCAGGAGGCGGCGCTGGGGGTGCCCCCGTGCCTCCGCCAGGGGGGAAGGCTGAGGAGTGAATGCTTAGAGGAGCACATCATGCGGAAAACAAAGAAAGCAAGACACTTACTCATCCCTGGTGACCCATCTCCTCTTCTTCAGGGCCCGCAGGGTCGGGACGGCATGGCCCTCAAGCCTTTCTCCTCCTCCAGGCACCACGGGGACCGGGGGCTAGCACACTAAAACTCAGCGGCGACTCCCCACGGTTGGCGTGACCATCGTGCTCCTGGGCAAGGCATCACCTCCATCGCTCGGAGGCATGGAGACAGACCGCCGTGTGGCAGGCGGTTCGGCATTCCCCTCCGCAGCCGTCGGGGGAGCCTCAACCTCAGGACCCTTGGTGCATGGGGCCACCAGGATGGGATTGTCTCGAGGACCATCAAGACCTTCGGGGAGCAGCCCCCACTTGTCGAAGCGCGGCATTCCCCTGGCGAAGTCTCCCCCGTTCTTATAGTCATACAAGGGAAGCCCTCCTTGGGGAAGCGTGTCAGCCTCCCGTCCGACCAGGAGGCGGAGTACCCCCGCTTAGCGTGTTAGAGGGCAGAGAAGGCGCCTGGAGCCTCATGGTATCCTTGCAACCAGTGAAGGCCCACATCGGACGGGAATGGCGCTGAAGGGGAGCGATTCTCCACTGGACGAACTCCCTCACCACCATCTCCATCATCACGCCCGCTTTCCTCAGGTTAGCCAGCCTGGCGGTGACTTGCACAAACCTCGGGTTGACGAGCCTCTCGTGCTTCCACCCAGAGCTCGGTTCTGCTAGAACCGACAGAGTTTGGAGCAGGGGGCTGCGCACGGCAGCATCGATGTACACCCACTGCTTTCGGAACCCCTCCGCATCCGGATGGAGCTCCGTGTCAATGCCTTTGCCCGCCGTCACGCTCATCGGATGGAACGACATGCACCCGGAGCACCGCGCGCCCGCGACCAACTGGAGGAAGAAGAAGTGGCGGAGCAGCGCCACCGAGGGGGCGATGCCCACGAAGGCCTCACACAAGAACACGAAAGCAGAAAGGAGGATGGACTCTGGATCTAGATGCAATGCGTGGACTTGATAGCGCATGCGCACGGTATTGAAGAAATTCAAGAATGGCGGAAGCAAGCCGGAGAAGAGGGCATGGATGTGAAGGGCGATGGTGGTGACCTCTAGGCCGTTTGAGGACTGAGCAGCGGGCCAGATCTTCGTCGCCTTCCACTCATTGGAGTCACTTGCGGTCACTAGGCGGACTTTGTCTAGCCCTTCGAGATTGAGCATCGTGGACCGGCCCATGGGCGGGCTCCGGCCCCTCCTGGCGTTCCGACGCTGTTGTAAGGGCATATTCTTCCCTCAGGTGTTTTGGTGATTGATGACAATGCTTTTGCGGACTAATCGTGTGCCTTGAGTTTCTCAGGTTATTCATATCTAGGCATGAGACGATTCGGTGCCCCTCGGAGACTATTGAAGTCGGCGTCGTTCTACGTTTCTCTTTGGTGGATTTGAGTCGTAGGAGAGCCGTACTATTAAGAGGGGGGCCGCGTCGGAAAGGTTTGGGTGGAATCAACGCGTACACTTGTTCCTCCTTTCCCTGCACTTTGGAGCTTCCCTTCGTTATCATGGTTGTACAGAAATCTGACGACTACTGCTAGTACCGCTAGGTGTCACGGTAGTACCGCCCCTCTGGAGCGGTAGTACCGTGGCTCCCTGGCCTTGTGCCGCTCCGGTGCGGTAGTAGGGGCGGATGTAATTTTTTACATCCGCGCCCTCCACGGTAGTACCGCTCGTCCAGCGCGGTAGTACCGCGGAGGCCCATGGTAGTACCGCTCCCTAGGAGTCGTAGTACCGTGGTCCTCCTACCTTGTACCGCAGTGTCGCGGTAGTAGGCGCGGATGTAATTTTTTACATCCGCGCCCGCACGGTACTACCGCGCCTTGCGGGCGGTAGTACCGCGTCGGATTTTTGCACCTCCTCCAGTTCAGCGGAAGTAGGCACGGATGTAATTTATTTCATCCGCACCCTTCCCAGGCCGTGACTTTCCTGCCTTGCGGTAGTACCGCAGGTGGGTGCGGTAGTACCGTGCAAGCGGTAGTACTGCCCCCTTATCAGGCTAGTTCCGGCCTGTGTTGCTGTCGCGGTAGTACCGTGGTCAGCCACGGTAGTGCCGCACAGCCTCGCGGTAGTACCGCGCCCCTGGAGCGGTAGTACCGTGTGTCGCGGGCTGAACATGTGGATAACGGTTGGAATGTGTCCACGACTATATAAGGGGCGTCTTCTACCTCTAGTTGACTACCTCTTCCATCTCCAAGCTCCATTGTTGCTCCAAGCTCCATTTCCACTCGATCTCTCTCCCTAGCCAATCAAACTTGTTGATTTGCTCGGGATTGGGTGACAAGTGCCCGATCTACACTTCCACCACAGGATATTTGATTCCCCCCACTTATCCCTAGCGGATCTTGTTACTCTTGGGTGTTGAGCACCCTAGACGGTTGAGGTCACCTCGAAGCCATACTCCATTGTGGTGAAGCTTCGCAGGATTATTGGGAGCCTCCAATTGTTGTGGAGATAGCCCCAATCTTGTTTGTAAAGGTCCGGTTGCCGCCTTCAAGGGCTCCAATAGTGGAATCACGGCATCTCGCATTGTGTGAGGGCGTGAGGAGATTACGGTGGCCCTAGTGGCTTCTTGGGGAGCATTGTGCCTCCACACCGCTCTAACGGAGACGTACTTCCCCTTAAAAGGAAGGAACTTCGGTAACACATCCTCGTCTCCACCGGCTCCACTCTTGGTTATCTTATCCCTTTACTTTTGCAAGCTTACTTGTGCTATATCCATTGCTTGCTTGTGTGCTCATTGTCTTTGCATCATATAGGTTGTCCACATAGTTGCATATCTAGACAACCTATTTCATTGCAAGTTTAAAGTTGTTAAAGAAAAGTCTAAAAATTGTTAGTTGCCTATTCACCCCCCCCCTCTAGTCAACCATATCGATCCTTTCAATTGGTATCAGAGCCTCGTCTCTTTATTAAGGACTTTGCCGTCCGAAGAGTATGGTTGACGTCAACGACGGTGCGGAGGAGCACTCCGGTGTGAATCCCGTCTCGTCTTCGGCCGAAGGGGGAACCTCGGTCTCTCGTGAGGAATTCAATGTGGCTTTAGACACATTGAAAACCTCCATGACGGCCGAGGTTAAAAGCATGTTTACCGAATTCCTAGAGGGACTCAAACTATCTACCTCGCCGATGAAAGTGGGTGATCCCACTAACAAGGTGACGGATGCTAACCCCGACAAGGGGGAAGCTAATAGTGAAAAGAGTCCGTCTACTAGTGGTAGAAATGGCACCGGCATCTATGCCCATGTGGAACCCCCGGTGTATAAAGGACCGATCCCCTCTACGCATTTGAATCATGCCGGTCCTCCTCCTAAATATGTGAAAAATGAAGATTATGATTCTTGGGTTTATCGCTTCAAGCGTCATTTAAAACATGTGAATACTAACCTTTGGAGAATTATTGAAGAAGGTTTCTATCCTCATGATCCAAGCAACTTCACCCCTCGAGAAGAAGTGGACAACCAATTCAATGAGAGTGCTCTCTTCATCATCCAAGATGCTATCCTTCCCGAAGATCTCCCTCATCTTCGACCTCATGTCATGGCTAAAGAAGCATGGAAGTGTGTCGAGCGTATGTATCGAGGAAGTGCTAGCATTCAACGCTCCAACTATGAAGTGGTGCAAGATGAAGCCGATGAGTTTGCAATGAAAGAGGATGAAGAACCTCGTGAGCTCTTTCGAAGAGTGACCAAACTTGCGGTCGCACTCCGAGATCATGGGAGCAAGGACACGGATGACAACTGGATCAAGCGCAACTTCCTCAAGGCCATGATGCCCTACAACAAGGCCATGTCCTCCGTCATCCGCCAAAGACCGGACTTCCACTCCATGACCTCTGGTGAAGTGTTGGATGAGTTTGTTGCAATGAACATCTTGGATAAGACCGCCGACAATGCGGTGCTCCGTTCCCAAAGGGCAAAGAAGCCCAATCTTGCCTTGAAGGCCAAGGTTAGTGTGGAAGAAGAAGAAGAAGAGGAAGATGAGGAGAGCAACCCCGAGGACACGAAGTATGATTATCATGAGCACATGGCTCTTGCCTCCAGAAAGTTTTGGAGTAAGAAGACTACAAGACCCAACTTCAACAAGAACAACTCAAGTGGCCTCAAGGGGAAGCAACGAGTTAGAACTTGTTTCAACTGTGGCAATGTCAGTCCATTTCGTTGCGGATTGTCCATACGAGAAGCGGGAAGACAATGGTGGCAAGTTCATTCGAAAAGACAAAGCCAAGTCCTTCCCCAACAAGAACAACTTCACCAAGAAGACTCCTCCTCGCGGGTTGGTGGTTCAAGAAGAATACCGTGAGGATGACGATGATGATGAAGATGGTGAAACAATGGCCATGTCATCCGTTGCCATTGTCTCAACTCCTCGGGTGTCTCTCTTCGATGCACCTAACGAGAACATCACCGCCAAGTGCCTCATGGCTAAGGCCACCAACAAGGTAACCCCCAACATCAAAACCACCATTATTCCTAACCCTCCTTCAACGGATGACTATGATAATGGTAAGGGGTCTAATGAGGAGTTCAATGAATTTGAGTCCTTCATAAGTAAGCTCAAGGGCAAATCCAAGAAGCATTTCGTTGCTCTCTTGGAACAACTTGGTGAAGCCAATGACATGATCGAGGCTCATGAAGAAACCATCACTAAGATGGAAAGTCATAGTCGTGACTATGCCGATGAGATATCGGATCTCTCTAATGCTCTTGAGGAAGAGCGTGGGCATCGTTTGGCTCTTGAGGAGTCACACAACGATGGTCATGCTAAACTAAAGAAAGATCTTGATCATGCTCTTGTTGTGTCTCGTGTTCTAGCTTCCGAGAAGGCTAAACTTGGGGTTGATCATGTTAGACTCACGGAGGAGTTTGATGTACTTGACAAGGCCCACAAGGTCTTGAAAGGTGCTCATGCCACCCTCAAGGAGTCTCATGCTCAACTCCAAGTTAAGCTAACCAAGGAAAAGGCCACATTTCCTCACATGGTCTTAATTGATAATGCAAATGCTACTAACCCATGTTGTGAGCATGTGCATCTTGTGGAGGAAAATGCCAAGTTGAAGGAACAACTCGAGAAAGGTCTTGTGTCATGCATACAAGGCGAGAAGAACCTAAATGACCTTTTGAGCAATCAAAAGGAAGTTGTGGGCAAGGAGGGAGTTGGGTTCGCACCCAAGTCCAAGAACAAGAAGAAGAACAAGGAGAAGAAGAGCAAGACCAATCGACCTCCTCCGCTCACGCAAACCTTTGTGAAGGAGGGAGAAGGTGCTCCTAAGGAGAAGAAGAACAATGGGAAGAGTGGTGAAGCCAAAGAGCGCAACGCCATCTCTCCCAACAAAGCCGGCGACTTTAACCCCTCTTATGTGTTGTGCCGTGCTAGTGATGGACATGTTTATGCTAAATTTGTTGGTTCTCCTTATGAGTACATTGAATGGTCTATTTGGGTTCCTAAGACCCTTGTTACTAACATCAAAGGACCCATTACTCAATGGGTACCTAAAACCAAGCATTGATCTCTTGTAGGTGTTTGCTTCCGGTGGGGGATCATGGTTGCTCGATAGTGGAGCAACAAATCATATGACCGGGAGCAAGGACTTGGTGGTGGACGTGCACAATATCCCATCTATGCCCACCAATGTCGAATGGGGTGATGCCTCACATTCTAAGGTATTGGGTCTTGGCAAGGTTGTCATTTCTCATGATCTAACGATCGAGAAAGTCATGCTTGTTGAGTCCCTTGCGTTCAATTTACTTTCCGTTCGTCAACTCGCACTCATGGGTTTTGCCACCTTCTTTGATATTGATACCGTGGCCCTCTTGTGGAGCAAGACTCTTAAAGTAGCCTTTGTTGGGCATGTCGAGAACGGTCTCTATGTGGTTAACTTCTCGGAGCAACCCACTAAGACCGCGACATGCCTAATGGCTAAAGTTGATGTGGGATGGCTTTGGCATCGCCGTTTAGCCCACGTCAATATGAGATCTTTGCAAAGTCTTCTCAAGGGGGACCATGTCCATGGACTAACGAATGTTAGTTTTGCCAAAGATCGTGTTTGCAGTGCTTGTATCGAAGGAAAGCTTCATGAGACGGCTCACCCTCCCACGACTATCATCTACTCGAAGAGACCCTTGGAGCTCCTCCACATGGACCTCTTTGGGCCCCCATCCTTTGATAGTCTTGGGGGTAGAAAGTACTGCTTGGTGATAGTGGATGATTATTCAAGATACACTTGGGTATACTTCTTCAAGAGGAAGAGTGAGACCCAACAAACCGTCATCGACTTTGCAAATGAAGCTCAACGTCAACATGATGCAAAGATCTTGACAATAAGAAGTGACAACGGCACCGAGTTCAAGAACTACACCTTGGATGAGTTTCTTAGTGATGAAGGGATCAAGCATCAATATTCTGCACCATATACCCCTCAACAAAATGGTGTTGCGGAGAGAAAGAACCGGACGTTGATGGATGCGGCAAGGACCATGATGGCGGAGTTCAAGTCTCCATACAACTTCTGGGCCGAAGCCATCAACACAGCTTGTCATGCATCCAATCGGCTCTATCTCCGCAAAGGCTTGAACAAGACTCCGTATGAGATACTCACCGGGAACAAGCCCAATCTCAAGTACTTCCGGGTGTTCGGGTGTAAGTGTTTCATTCTCAAGAAAGGTGTTCGTTTGTCTAAATTTGAAGCTAGAGCTCATGAGGGCATATTTGTTGGTTATGCTACAAACTCTCATGCTTACCGTGTTCTCAACAAGTCCAACGGACTCATTGAGGAGACGTGTAACGTAGAGTTTGATGAAAATAACGGCTCCCAAGTGGAGCAAAGTGGTACTTGTGATGTAGGTGATGAAATTCCTCCCCAAGCCATAAGAAGAATGGGTATTGGTCATATCCTACCCATTGAGGAACCCCTTGTGGCCGAAGGAGAAGGACAATGCTCCACTCAAGTGGAGCCATCACCTCCCCAAGACCCACACGCTTCCGAAGAACAAAGTGAAGGCCCTCACCTTCATGAACAAGACCAAGGGCAAGATCAACCTCAAGATGGAGTTGAATCTCCAAATGATGCCCAAGGTCAAGTTCTCCCCCTCGAGCAAGTTCAAGATCATGAGCAAGCTCAAGACGGCGCTCAAGATGATCAAGTTAACCTTCCTCCTTCCACTCCCGAGGAAGAATTAGAGCGTCGTGCCGCGAAGATTGCTTCCAAACTCACCACCCAAGGCCATCTCATGGAAAACGTGGTTGGAAGTCTAAGAAAGGGGGTAAGCACTCGTAGACAATTAGCTAACTATTGTGAACATCATGCGTTTGTCTCTTGTGTTGAACCCCAAAAGGTCTATGAGGCGCTCGAAGACTCGGATTGGCTCAATGCCATGCATGAAGAACTAAACAACTTCGAGTACAACAAGGTGTGGAGATTGGTGCCAAGACCTTCGGGGAACCACAACGTCATTGGAACAAAGTGGATCTTCAAGAACAAGCAAGATGCTCATGGGAACATCATTCGCAACAAGGCAAGATTGGTAGCACAAGGCTACTCCCAAGTCGAGGGCATCGACTACGGTGAAACCTTTGCTCCCGTTGCTCGTCTTGAATCCATTCGTTTGTTGATTGCTTATGCTTCCCATCACAACTTTAAGTTGCAACAAATGGATGTGAAAAGTGCTTTTCTTAATGGTCCCATTAATGAGTTGGTTTATGTCAAGCAACCCCCCGGGTTCGAGGACCCCTACTTCCCGGATCACGTGTATCAACTCGATAAGGCACTCTATGGCCTTAAACAAGCCCCACGTGCGTGGTATGACCACCTTACCGAGTTGCTACAAGATCGTGGATTTGAAGTAGGACAAATCGATCCCACTCTTTTTACTAAGAAGGTCAAAGGGGAGTTGTTTGTATGCCAACTATATGTTGATGATATTATCTTTGGTTCTCCTAACAAAGCTTTCAATGAGGAATTTGCCGCTCTCATGACCTCCAAGTTCAAGATGTCTTCGATGGGAGAGTTGAAGTTCTTCCTTGGTTTTGACATCAAACAACGAAGAGAAGGAACCTTCATCAACCAAGCCAAATACACTCAAGACATGCTTAAAAGATTCAAGCTAAGTGATGTCAAGCCGGCTTCTACACCAATGCCTACCAAGTGCCAACTTGACATCGATCCCAATGGTAAAGCGGTGGATCAAAAGGTATATCGCTCCATGATTGGCTCCTTGCTTTACCTTTGTGCATCTAGACCGGATATCATGTTGAGTGTGGGGATGTGTGCACGGTTTCAAGCCGCACCAAAGGAAAGTCACTATGTGGCGGTCAAGCGAATCTTTCGATATTTGGCTCATACCCCAAACTTTGGCTTATGGTACCCAAGAGGAGCAAATTTCAAGCTTGAAGGTTTCACGGATTCCGATTGGGCGGGGGACAAAGTGGATAGGAAGTCCACTTCCGGAGGGTGCCAATTTCTTGGTTGCTCTTTGGTAAGTTGGTCTTCCAAGAAGCAAAGTTGTGTGTCCCTCTCGTCCACCGAAGCGGAGTATGTGGCGGCCGGTAGTTGTTGTGCTCAACTCCTATGGATGAGGCAAACTTTAAAGGAGTACGGTGTCATTTGTGACAAAGTGCCTCTTTGGTGTGATAATGAAAGTGCCATCAAGATTTCTCTCAACCCGGTACAACACTTCAAGACGAAGCACATTGAGATTCGGTATCACTTCATCCGGGATCACATTAGGCGAGGGGAGATCGAGCTCAAGTATGTCAACACTCATGATAACCTTGCAGATATTTTCACGAAGCCCTTGGATGAAGCAAGATTTCGCGAGTTAAGGCATGAGCTAAATATCATTGATTTGAGCAATGTGACTTGAACCCGTACACCCCCCACCACACTCAACGTGTTGTCTAGTTTAGGTGTAGGCATGGACATAGGGGGAGTGTTGTTCTCTCAATGAACTCTCCCTCCCCCCATTATGCATAAATCGATCACCTCTTTCACATTAGCCATTTTAATGGTGCTTGTGCTTCAAAGACGAGTTTTGGTCATGGGCCCAAGGATAATTCTTCGCGGTGCCATACCATCCAACTCAAACATAGGTGGCTTCGGCCACCGCCCTCTCTCCTCGAGAGGCTTTGTCGCTTGGTGGTTTCGTGTTGTCTTCTTGCCTCTGGTTGTGCGTGTTCTTGTGTTTCTTGTGTGTGAAAAGTTTCCGTGCAAAGGCCTCTTCTTTTGTGTTGAAACTTGCGGTGTCTTGAGCTCACGGTACTACCGCGGTCGGCCATGGTACTACCGCAGCCTGCCACGGTACTACCGCTAGCGGGAGCACGGTACTACCGTCACCACGCGGCAGTAATTTTTTACTGCCGCCTGGTTGAGCGGTACTACCGCCTCGGCGCGGTACTTCCGCCCGAGCGGTACTACCGCGATGATACGCGGTACTACCGCGCCGGTTCGAGCGCGTGGGGATAAGGACGGGCAGGGGGAGTTTTAACTCCCCATACCCATTCGCTGTCCTCTCTCTCCACGTCGCCTCCTTCTCTCCCTCGCTCAAGAACGGAGCCGGCGTTCGTCGCCGGATCTCCTCCACCGGCTGCCCTCCCGGGATTCCGACCGGTGGGATCGTTCCCCACCACGTGCTCTTGCTATGGACCAAGGTTTTTCCCCAACTCCCTTTCCGTGTTGTTTGTGTTTAGTGTTTCTAGGTTTTGGGGGAAACTTGTGTGTTCTTGAGATTCCTAGGCTTAATCTCTGCAAGAGTAGGATGAAGGAGTGTGGTATTGCATAGGATTTACTTGTATTGTTGTCTTGCGCTAGATCGGATCACCGTAGCACCGCCATTGTTTCGCGGTTCTTTTTCAGATTCAAACCGACAGTTGGATCTGACGCGACGCGGTACTACCGCCCATCTGGGGCGGTACTACCGCTTGCACGGTACTACCGCCCTTCGGGAGCGGTACTACCGCGCTCTGTGCGGTACTAAAAGTTTACTTCCGCTCCAACCACGGTACTACCGTGACCTCGCACGGTACTACCGCGTTTGGAGCTGTACTAACCTTTTAGTACCGCATGCAATGGCAGTTTTACCGTGGCTCACTTCTTTCGCATGCCAACTTTCTCGTATGTCTTCTATGGGTTTCTTGTGCTTGTTCGTGGCCTTTGCATTGATCCTTTCGCGTCTTTGGTGTTTTGCGTGTGTGTCTCAGGTGGTGGCTCTCGCCGGTCCAACCCCAGTCGTGACACTGGCTCCAAGCGTTTGCGCAACCCAGGAGAAGTACCAGAAGGCTCGTCTGCCTCCAAGCGCAATGTCAAGCACTCTGCTAGCAAGCACAAGGAGCCCGCTAAGGGCATGGATGAGATTGCCCAAGCTGATTATGTCCGTCTCAGGCAGCTTCACCCTTATGTGCATCCGCGTGCCACCTTCAGAGGCTGTGAGTTGTTCTGGAACAAGCAACAGGTCAACATCTATCTGGATGTCATCAAGAACAAGCAGAACACCTATGTGGAGGTGAAGTGGATTGATATGCATCACATGAGGAAGGACAAGTTTCGTGACTACTTTGGAGAGGCTCTGGACTTGGTGGAGCAGTTTGGCATTGAGCATGTGATTACCTTCCACCTCGACTATGACCCTGAGCTCATCTGTCAGTTCTTTGCCTCAGTCTACTTTCACTCCGATGAGGAACGGAGGATGACCTGGATGACCAACGGCCGTAAGCTGTCTGCTACCTGGAAGGAGTTCATGGATCTCCTCCAGGTTCCTGATGATGGTCTCGACTCTCCAGTGGGTGTTCGCCCCCATGCCAATGCTGATTCTGCCAGCAAGGACAGACTTACCCCTTTCATGGTTGAGAAGGCACTCGCCAATGGCAAGACAACTTTGGTGCTCAACCCTTTCCTGGATATCATGTATCGCATCTTCCGCAACTCCTTGTTCCCTCGCATCGGTGATAAAGACAAGGTTCATGCCTATATGGTAGATATGATGCTCATCTGCGAGGATGCTCGTTCGTCTCAGTCACAGCCACTTGATGTCTCACACATCATGTGGTGTGAGCTCCGGTTTGCAGTGTTCAACCGCAAGGTGCCTATCTATGGGCCCTATCTGTTTCTGCTGATTTCGAAGACTTGGGAGAAGATGTTTCCTGCTGATGAGTTTCTTGCTCCTGACTGGGTTCGCCATGAGCCCATCTGCCTGCGTATCAAACCCAACTGGGCCAACACCACTACTCGCGCCGAGGCGACTGCTGCTCGGACTGCTGTTGATGAGGAGGATGCTGGCCCCGAGGATGTTGCTGAGGGCCATGCTGCTAGACCTTCCCAGAGTGCCTCTATGCCATCATGGGCCAAGAAGCTGAAGGACAAGATGAAGACTCTTTTCTGCATGCAAGCCAAGGGGCAGTACAGGACTCACGTGGCGTCCAAGGAGAGTCGTCGCCGGGACAACAAGATCTTGCAGCTCTATGGTGAGGCAGTGTCTGGCGGGTCTGAGGAGCACATCACTCCAGAAGCCGAGTGGATGGAGAAGCAGGGCTACAGGTGGACTGAGTCTGAGGAGGATGTCGAGGAGACCATCCCTGCTGCCGAGGCATCCGATGGAGAGGATTGGGACGAGTTCTCTGCTTGAGCCACCTCTTGTGTGTAGGTGTCCTCTCTGCCTTTTTGGCGTCTCGATGCCAAAGGGGGAGAGAGTGTAGGGATTTGCGAGTGTGTCGTGTGTTTGCTGCTTTCTCGTTTGTGTCGTGTGTTTGCTGCTTTCTCGGTTGAACCTCGGTAGCTTTACTTCGTATGGTGTAAGACATATGCACTCTATCTATCCTAGCGAGCTCGTGTTATATTGTGCTATTTTTATGCCTTGCTTTGCTTATTATCATGTCTTAGTCTCTAAAATATAGGGGGAGTGTTGATCCTAGTCTGTGTGCTATGCAGTCCAAAGCATTCATCTAAAGTGCACACATCTAGGGGGAGCCCGTCTATATTTTAGAGAGGTGGGGTTTGCCCCTGCTCTAAACTATCTTATCCATATGCAAATCAAGTGTTGTCATCAATCCACCAAAAAGGGGGAGATTGTAAGGGCATATTCTTCCCTCAGGTGTTTTGGTGATTGATGACAATGCTTTTGCGGACTAATCGTGTGCCTTGAGTTTCTCAGGTTATTCATATCTAGGCATGAGACGATTCGGTGCCCCTCGGAGACTATTGAAGTCGGCGTCGTTCTACGTTTCTCTTTGGTGGATTTGAGTCGTAGGAGAGCCGTACTATTAAGAGGGGGTCCGCGTCGGAAAGGTTTGGGTGGAATCAACACGTACACTTGTTCCTCCTTTCCCTGCACTTTGGAGCTTCCCTTCGTTATCTTGGTTGTACAGAAATCTGACGACTACTGCTGTGCTTGCGGTAGTACCGCAAGCACACGCGGTAGTACCGCTGGGTGTCACGGTAGTACCGCCCTTCTGGAGCGGTAGTACCGCGGCTCCCTGGCCTTGTGCCGCTCCGGTGCGGTAGTAGGGGCGGATGTAATTTTTTACATCCGCGCCCTCCATGGTAGTACCGCTCGTCCAGCACGGTAGTACCGCGGAGGCCCACGGTAGTACCGCTCCCTAGGAGTCGTAGTACTGTGGTCCTCCTACCTAGTACCGTAGTGTCGCGGTAGTAGGCGCGGATGTAATTTTTTACATCCGCGCCCGCACGGTAGTACCGCGCCTCGCGGGCGGTAGTACCGCATCGGATTTTTGCACCTCCTCCAGTTCAGCGGAAGTAGGCACGGATGTAATTTATTTCATCCGCGCCCTTCCCAGGCCGTGACTTTCCTGCCTTGCGGTAGTACCGCAGGTGGGTGCGGTAGTACCGCGCAAGCGGTAGTACTGCCCCCTTATCAGGCTAGTTCCGGCCTGTGTTGCTGTCGTGGTAGTACCGTGGTCAGCCACGGTAGTACCGCACAGCCTCGCGGTAGTACCGCGCCCCTGGAGCGGTAGTACCGTGTGTCGCGGGCTGAACATGTGGATAACGGTTGGAATTTGTCCACGACTATAAAAGGGGCGTCTTCTACCTCTAGTTGACTACCTCTTCCATCTCCAAGCTCCATTGTTGCTCCAAGCTCCTTTTCCACTCGATCTCTCTCCCTAGCCAATCAAACTTGTTGATTTGCTCGGGATTGGGTGACAAGTGCCCGATCTACACTTCCACCACAGGATATTTGATTCCCCCCACTTATCCCTTGCGGATCTTGTTACTCTTGGGTGTTGAGCACCCTAGACGGTTGAGGTCACCTCGAAGCCATACTCCATTGTGGTGAAGCTTCGCAGGTTTATTGGGAGCCTCCAAGTGTTGTGGAGATAGCCCCAATCTTGTTTGTAAAGGTCCGGTTGCCGCCTTCAAGGGCTCCAATAGTGGAATCACGGCATCTCGCATTGTGTGAGGGCGTGAGGAGATTACGGTGGCCCTAGTGGCTTCTTGGGGAGCATTGTGCCTCCACACCGCTCTAACGGAGACGTACTTCCCCTTAAAAGGAAGGAACTTCGGTAACACATCCTCGTCTCCACCGGCTCCACTCTTGGTTATCTTATCCCTTTACTTTTGCAAGCTTACTTGTGCCATATCCATTGCTTGCTTGTGTGCTCATTGTCTTTGCATCATATAGGTTGTCCACGTAGTTGCACATCTAGACAACCTATTTCATTGCAAGTTTTAAATTGTTAAAGAAAAGTCTAAAAATTGTTAGTTGCCTATTCACCCCCCCTCTAGTCAACCATATCGATCCTTTCATCTGTCGTGGCCCTGCTCCTCTTCCTCTTGGGATCCATGGGGGTACGACGGTCTAGAGGCCGCGAAAGATTCGGCGGACAAAGCACAAGGAAGGGAGGAACAGAAGGCAGGAGCGGAGCTAGGCAATGATGGCCTTATTGCGCGCGCCAGTCTTTTGTCAGCCTGGGCAGTTGCCGAGGAGGCGTGGGGGAGTGGAGGCATCAGCGCCCCGTTGTGCACCACGCGTCAAGCCTGTCCCACAGGAGATTGGGCCCGTGACACTTTGTACTTCACCCCTTGCCTTCGCCTCGAAGCCAAGACGAGCGCACCTTGGGCTCGGGGGCTACTGTCTGCGTTCTGGGATTGGGCGTACCCAAACCTATCTTCCTGCGGCCCAACACGTGACTTCATCGACGCTCCGGTACGACCCAACTCCAAGATCTCAAGGGCAAGACCCTCGTGAGGGCCCCTGGCCTCGTGAGGCGAACGACACCAAGACCTCCCGAGGAGCAGCTCCCGAGCCTGCCTCTCGAGGAGCGGAGGTCTTTATGTAGCTTCCCACCTCACGAGGCTCGCGATGACGTGAGCCATGACGACCAAGGGCGCCAGCGGGTGCAGTGCAGGAAAATTTTCTCTTTCGTGCTAAGGAGGCAAGGACAAGAGCGGGTTCCTAAGGAGTCCCCCAAAGGTTTCCATTTCGGTGCAATAAGACCAAGACCACGGGCTCGGCAGAACGGATGTCATCGCCGAGCCCACAACTGCGTCATGGCTAGAAGCCCTGCAGCGAAGACCACCTTTTGTCAAGATAGGATGTATTATTGTCCCCCTTCATAATTGGCCAATGTGGTATTCCTTCCCGCCTAAGCTATGAGGGAGGAGAGGCGGGCCTAGTATAAGTATAGGCTAGTCTCCATCGTAGAGAGGGGATCAAACCCTTTGGCCATGGACCTCTCCTGAGGCATCTCATCCACTGTACTAGTTCATACTCAACCTCCTCGCGAGGCCAATCCACCTCAAACAAGAGTAGGGTTTTATACCGCAAGGTGGCCCGAACCTGGGTAAATCTCCGTGTTCATCTCTTTCCCCGCTCGCACGAACTCGATGAGGCCAAGCCGTGAGGCGACGAGCTTGAGGCAGCAACCAAGCTAGATCTTCGCACACGCCCTAGTGTTCAAACATTGTTTGGGTCCACGGAGCCCCGATTATGACAACTCTGAACACTAAGGGGAAGAGGCACTCGCCCCGCAAGCCGGAGACTTCGGGTTCGTCAAAAACTTAGGAAGCTATGAAGCACCGGTGTTGAAGGCCAGTTCAGGGGCTACCGAGGGAGTCCTCGGGCTGCCGACCTATCTCTCATGGGCCGGACAGGTGGGTCGCACTGCGAACTACTAGAAGGCCTAACTATGAGGCGACTCCGTATCCGGACAGGAAGTCTTTGATGCCTTGGTGTGTCCTCCAAGTCAAGATAAGAAGAATCGACATGTTTATCCCTTCTTTGTAACCGACCATGTGTAACCCTAGTACCCTTGGTGTCTATATAAACCACAGGGTTTAGTCTGTAGAGGCTAGAATGATAACCATCATCCTACTCACCTAGGATTTAGTTCATCTGATCTCATGGTAGATCGACTCCGTAATCATCCTACACACTTCAATATATTTAAGCAGGACGTAGGGTTTTACCTCTTTGAGAGGGCCCGAACCTGAGTAAACATCGTGTCCTTCATCCCTTGTTCCCCATTGATCCAAGATCCACAGCTCGGGACCCCCTACCTGAGGTCCGTCGGTTTTGACACCGACAATGTGTAAACCAAAAAAGATATATGATAATTATGGAACTCCGAGATTGCTTGGTAGTAACTAATAAGTGAACAAGGTCACAAAGCAAATATCTAAAAGCACATATGGTTCATATCTATGCCACACACTAGGACTTACTGTATCATCACACTTCTACCATCATAATGTGATGGTCGTCACATTTCAGTTACGAAAGTTTATGCACACAAGTATGTTGAGATTTTTATTCTTCTTTACCACTGTATGGCGTTTCACACTTGCTTGCAATTGCAATAAAAAACAATGGCAGATCTAAAAAAATGTGTACCACATGATAATTCCTTTCGTAAAGGTAAACTAGAAAATGGCTCAATGGTGACACCATAAGTTCTATGCGTCACTCTAGTGCGTACTACTGTCTTCACTCCATCTTTCTCTAACTTCCTGTATCCTTGATTACATAATTTGACAACTCTCATGCTAGCGCCTTATGAAAGTGCAAAAGTGAAACTAAATTCATCTATGGTCATATTAAAAACACCATAAGATCACAATCCCGTAATCTCCATGGAAAAACAACGATAATCACGCAATAATTCCCCCCCAAAAAACACGAATGATGAAATCCTATATCTAAGCGGCACATTTGTTCACCTTCTCTTCATCTCAATTTATTCAATATAACATAATCCAACAACTCAGTATGATCTGGCCTTTCAATTGTATACATGTCAAGAAAGTATAATCCTAAAGTTAGGGTCTCTCACGTCACAAATAGTCATAGAAGAAACATTGTAGAGCCACTCAAATGAAGACCCACAGTAGAATCACAATTCTACCATCCAGTGTAATGGTTATCGCATTTCAATTAGTAAAGTTTAAGCACAAAGCTATTTTAAGATTTTTATTTTTCCTTGGTACTATATGGCATTTCACACTTGCTTGCAATTGCAATGGAAAATGCTATCATGTCTCCAACAATGCACACCGTATGATAGTTTAATGCATACCGCACGACAGTTCTTTCTCATAAAGGTAAACTAGAATCACATATGCTTCCTAGAAAAATAGAAAATGACACAACCGTTGCACCACAGTTTCTATGCGTCACTCTAGTGATGCAGTTATCTTCACACCATCTTTCCCTACCTTTTATATTCCTGATTGCAAAATCTGACAACCTTTTTCTTTGCGAGAACAAAATCCAACAACCACGTGTTATTCACGTGGAAAAGTGAATTTGAATTCATTTCGGGCCATTGTAAAAACACTGTAAGATCACAAAGTCATAACAACACTCGGAAGAAAAACAACAACAAAGGTCACAAAAAAAATTAAGTAAAATGATGAAATCACCCTGTCTTAATATTTTTAAGATAGTATAATCTGACAATTTGTATGTTCAAACCTTTCAGTTGTATGCGTATTCTGAAAGTAAACGAAATTTAAATTCTCTCACCCTCAACAACTATCGTTGCAGAAACACTATAGAGCCACTCAAATAAAGACTCACATGATATTTATCTTGACTTTGATCTTTTATGGGAAAGAAGGCAACCAAGATAGATCACACGGAAAAAGAAAAAAAAACTGAAAATGACAGTGAGGTCCTAACTTCCCATAGACCATGGTTACCCGTTTCTTACCAACCCCAGTCCGGAGGGCCGCCCGTTAAGACGCAGCGGCGCAAAACGGCAGCAGCCAAAGGCAAGGCCGAAACCGCGTCGTCTCACGGAGTCCACCACCAGTCTCCTCCCCTCCTCCTCCTCCTACCCCCGCCTCCAAGGCCCTTCCGCCCGCCCGCCGACCTGGTCCGCTGGTCCGGGGTGCTCTGTCCGGCACGAATCCAGCGGCGCTTGTTGCGGGAATGCGGGGAGTTCGTTGGTGAGCCGCTATGGGTTGCTTCCCGTGCTTCGATTCGGGCTCCGACGGGGAGCTGCTCTACCCCAAGCAGGGCGGCGGAAATGGCACGAGCGGACGGACTGCGCCCGCGGCATCGTCCTCCGGCGTCGGCGCCCGCGAGGAGAGACCCATGGTCCCGCCGCGCGTCGAGAAGCTCCCCGCAGGTGTGTGCGTCTCTCCGATCGGCCTTCTGGTCGATTGATGGGAGTAGGATCGGATCCGTTGATGGTTTGATGCTCTCTGTTAATCTCTTCTCCCCTTTTCCTCCACCGGCACGGCGGCACGGCGGGCCGGAGTGGAGGGGAAGAGACGCTCGGCTTCAGGACTTGTAGATTCGTGTAAGATAGTAATCGTTTCGTTAGAGCAGCCTGGCCTTGCGCGGAATAATAGCTCAGATCTGGATCTTGTGGCGATCTTTTCGTCGACTTTGCGTGACCGTGGGGGCTGGGCAGTGGAAGAAGTGCCTCATGATGGTTTGATGCTCTCTGTTGGCCTTTTCTCGCTGGACTCTAGAATCTAGATGGCAGGTGACGATGGACAAGGTGATCCTTGTGGATGGGATTGAGGGAAAAGACGGGAATAAGGTGTGGTTAGTAATCCCCTAAGATATTTCTGATAGAGAGTACAAATATCTTACCTACTAGGCTGGTTTCCGTGATTTATCGTATGATAACTCATTCGATTAGGAGTAGAATGCTTATTTGGGTTGGTGCCTTCCTTCATCGTGATTGTATCTTCATCTGCATGGCGATGTGAATATGTGCAGGGGCTGAGAAGGCAAGGGCAAAAGGCAATGCCGGAATGAAGGAGCTTTCAGATCTCAGGGATGCCAATGGCAATGTCCTTTCTGCGCAGACGTTCACCTTCCGCCAGCTTACAGCTGCCACGAGGAACTTCAGGGAGGAATGCTTCATTGGGGAGGGAGGGTTCGGACGTGTTTACAAGGGCCGTCTTGATGGAGGCCAGGTAACTTGATTTGTTGGCAAAGCTAGGTCTTAATTTTTGTTTCCTCTTTCTTGTTTCTTGATGTTAGAGTAGTACCGAGGTTACTTGGTTGTATCAAAGGTGCCATTGATTCGTCTAGGACATCCAAGAAAACCAGTGTTTGCACATGATCAGTGGATGCCCACATGCAAGAAAAGTCCATGTTCACTTATAGGCATAGCAGATTCAATTTCTGCTGGCCTTGGCTGCTCGACTGTCCGTAGGCCCTTTGTTAATTGAGCAAGATGAAGCACATGAAACAATTAATGCTTGCCATGCGAATGAAGTATTTTATGTCCTAAAGCATGAGACGGGGCCTGACACATGCAAAGCTGAAATGTTTGAAGCACCTGTTGCAGGTTGTTGCTATAAAGCAGCTCAATAGGGATGGAAACCAAGGAAACAAGGAATTTCTGGTGGAGGTCCTCATGCTCAGTTTGCTGCATCATCAAAACCTTGTTAATTTGGTTGGTTATTGCGCTGATGGAGAGCAACGCCTTCTGGTGTATGAGTATATGCCCCTTGGATCATTGGAAGACCATCTCCATGGTAAGACTGTTTGTTGCTTTCTATATTGGCGTTGTGCAGACTGCAGAGCAATGCCTTTTGAGCCTCCGTTCATGTTTTTGTGCGGCTACTGTGCACATATGTGATACTGGTTGTTTCTCACATGTTTGGTTCAGTACAGGTTGTCAATCTGCTATTCTGTCTGCCCCTATCTGTCCATGATTGTTTTATTGTTGCTCCATGTGCATGATTCTTTTCATGATTGTGAGACATTTTGCTCTGCCAAGTCCTTTTGTCCATGCAGCGGTACATAACATGCACAGTATCCAGTAGGTTTCTCCGATTGACCTTGCTGGCCCCATCTTTATACCTAATTATAGTTGGGTGAACGTCCTGTATTTGTATGTATGTTTGTTAGCATGGTGGTATAACTTAATCTACTACTTGGTCATGTCAACCGCTTGAGACATGGCTGCTGCATATTTTATATTCTGGGAAATATCTGAAGAGTGCAAATTAGGTAACTTGACTCCATTAGTGATCTGTGGTGAGTGCGGTCAAATATTGGATGTCTTCCATGTGTATGTGGTTTAATATCGATGTGTATATTCATACGGTCATACCCCCTGTGCACTTTTAGTGCAAGATATAATTTCTTTTCGTAAGGCAGGAAAGAAGTTGATATTCAAATACTGAACTTCATTTAGGTTCATTTTGCTACCAAGCTCAATGAAGTGAATAAAGCAATCACTGTGACGGTAGAATTGCTAGATCTGTCGGTTAATTTGATTATTTAAACAAGGGGTCATGTAAATTATTGTCTTGAAGAATATAGTTGGGGACCAGAGAATAAACCAGCTACTAGCTAAGTCAGGTGTGCCAATAATTGGAACCTAGCATGAAAACATATTGCTGATATAACAGTAAGTAACCCTGTTCCAGATGACTCAGTTTTTCTGGGCTGTGCTGTGGTCAATGTTGTGCACAGAAAGTACATCACTGAACTATATCAGTTGAGCTCAGATCTAGCTATCCAACTGTGCAGTAGGAACATTTTCTTTTGAACCATGTGGATGTCTTCCCGATTCGTATCTTCATGGGCCAATGTTTTTCTTTTTGTGGTATTCATGGGTCAATTTTCGGGATAGGAATGCATAGTCCTTTAATTCGCTAGTGCTGCAAATGCAACTTCGTTACTTAAGAAACTCCATGCAAGAAAAAGAACATTTGTATAACTATTACGTTCAATCTTGTTCCAAGTAACTCTGCGTATTTCACTTTTGGCTAAATTAACTTCTGTGTAACACTTGATGCAGATCTCCCTCCTGATAAGGAACCGTTGGACTGGAACACTAGGATGAAAATTGCAGCTGGTGCTGCTAAAGGGCTGGAATACCTCCATGACAAGGCACAACCACCAGTTATATATAGAGATTTCAAGTCATCAAATATTCTATTGGGTGATGATTTCCATCCAAAGCTGTCAGACTTTGGTCTCGCTAAATTGGGTCCTGTTGGTGACAAGTCTCATGTCTCTACACGTGTGATGGGAACATACGGCTATTGTGCTCCAGAATATGCTATGACAGGGCAACTTACAGTCAAGTCAGATGTCTATAGCTTTGGAGTGGTGTTGCTTGAGTTGATTACTGGCCGGAAGGCCATTGACAGCACCAGACCTCATGGGGAACAAAACCTCGTGTCATGGGTATGCTATGTTAAATTATTCATAATCAATTGTTGCTATTTCCTACTCAGTATTAATCTATCAGATTATCTATCCATATATCACTTGTTGATAGTCAGATATCAGTTTCTCTTATATATTTGCTGGGTAACTGGATATTTAATTATGATGGGAAGTTGGGAAATATATGTGGGGGTATATTTAGAAGCTATTAAGGACCTTTTTTCAAGTAAAAAATATGATAGAAGCATGATTATGACAACGCTTATCCACAATCGCTTATGGATACAAGTAGTAGAAAGTATGTTGGGAGAAGGCCACAGTTTGCAAGTAGCAGTAGAAATATTAGTCCTTTGTGCAATGCTTATGATTTTCCATGTGTCATGGAATTAATTGTGTAGTAATGTCATTCTTTATACATTGCCAGGCACGCCCTCTTTTCAATGACAGGCGGAAGCTCCCAAAGATGGCTGATCCAGGGCTGCAGGGAAGATATCCCATGCGTGGGCTCTACCAAGCCCTCGCTGTGGCGTCAATGTGTATTCAGTCAGAGGCTGCTTCGCGACCACTTATCGCTGATGTTGTGACTGCTCTTTCCTACCTGGCGTCCCAAATTTATGATCCTAATGCGATCCATGCCTCGAAAAAGGCAGGTGGCGACCAGCGAAGTAGGGTTTCTGATAGTGGAAGGACGCTCCTGAAGAATGATGAGGCAGGCAGCTCAGGACACAAGTCGGATCGGGATGATTCCCCCAGGGAGCCTCCTCCGGGTATCCTTAATGACAGGGAGAGGATGGTGGCTGAGGCGAAGATGTGGGGTGCGAACCTGCGGGAGAAGACGCGTGCTGCTGCCAATGCACAGGGAAGCCTTGATTCTCCAACTGAAACCGGATAGCGGCAGTCTTCAACCTGCGGCCTTGTGTTTTCTCTCTGTCGACTGTGCTTGCTTTCGATTGGCGGGGAAAGATGAATTGGGTGCTTTCCGGTGGTGTTAGACGTGTACATTTATAGGGGCAAAACAAAAACAAAACAAGAGGAGAATTGGGTGGCTTTGTACTGGATATGGTCGTACCTGTAAATTCTCGGAAAATTTTGCGACGATGGAGAACAAATCTGAACTCGTGTCTGTTGTCCCTGTTCCTTTTTCTTTGTTTGTATAATTTGCATTGTTTTATGTTTTTTCTTGGTTATAGGATTTGCACTGGTTGCGGGCTTGCATCCTGATTCTTCTAGCCTTTGGATCGCTGGATTGGATGGCTCAATAGGTTTCACCAGGTTTTTTGTGCTTGCTAGGTGGTTAGTGCTCGGTTCATCTTTAGCTAAAGTGGAGGCCCTCGACAATATATAATTTTACTACGGCTGGTGTTTATTTGATCGTTTGTTGTTGATGCGAGGGGCCCTACCAATCCGTAACTTTCTAGCACGTGTTGTTTTGTTACTTGACTAGTAAGATGCCCGTGCTATGTTACGTGAACACACAAGATTAGACGGGTGCTATGTTACGGGAACACACAAGATTAGACGGGTGCTATGTTACGGGAACACACAAGATTAGATGGATTTTAAGTTATAGTCAGGAACCGCATGTTGCTACGGGCAATAAAATATGTACGGAGATATTGATCGAAGCAATGGCATCCGTACATAGCATTCCGTGCCAGTATATTAGCCACACCAGACTTGAAATGTGAAGACAAATGCAGAAAATAATATATCCAAAGAACATATATGCTATAGCTTGAGCGCACATGTATAAATGGTTCCATGAGAAATAATTATGAAGTAGAAGTGTTTTACTGATGCTTTGCCAAATATGCTTAGGAAAAATGAATCAGTTAGTTTCAAACACAACTCACACAGCTAGTTCCACTTAATTAGTTACATAACTTAGGCATCTATCAGGCCATGGAATCATTTGCCAAGCATAGTATACCCTTCTTTTTAGTTGTCTGCTCAAAACATATGTGCCAACAATATGAATCCTGGAGTTTTCGCTTCATCTATCAGGACATGAGATCAGATAATCACTACTGCATACATAATTGTCTTTGTTATATTCAGACAAAGGAAAAAGAATGTGCCTATCCAGGATTTGTAGTATATTTAAACAAAGCAAGAAAATGAGCAGCGCCCGCAATATATTTTCACTGAGCAAAGAAACAAGATGTGCATGAGTAAATAGCAAAAAAAAACCAAGGGTTACGAAAAACTACCACTTTTCTTAATTTCCTAAAATGCTACCACAATTTCGGTTCGCTGTTCCAAAAAAAAAAACCAAATTGCTATGTGATCAAATTTTAAACAGTTTTATGACAGCTGGGGCCCACCAATTGACCGTTGCTTTCCACGCGGGGTCCACATGTTAGCTTCAACCATGCTCTTTGGAACCATTTCCCCTTGCCTCATTTCAGCGAGCAGCTTGTGTGCTTGCAACTCACCTAGGACAGAAGCGGCCGCTCTCGGGGAGCTGTGCGTGCAGCTCTCCCGCGACAATGATACGTCTCCAATGTATCTATAATTTTTTATTATTCCATGCTATTAAAGTATCATTTTTGGATGTTTTATACTCATTTACTAGCAACTTTATATTATTTTTTGGGACTAACCTATTGACATAGTGCCCCATGTTAGTTGTTGTTTTTTTGCTTGTTTTTTACTTCACAGAATATCAATACCAAACGGAGTCCAAATGTCAAGAAACTTTTTGGAGAATTTTTTTCTGCCCAGAAGACACCCAGGAGGCCCAAGAAGTGCACCAAAGGGGGCCTATGGGGCCCACTAGGCACAAGGGCGCGCCAGGGCCCTCAGACGCCCCCTGGTGGGTAGTGGAGCCCACATGCACCCCCTCCACCGACCTCTGCATCTATAAATACTCTAAAATCCTCAAAACCCTAGGGGAGTCGATGAAACACAATTTCAGTCGCCACAAGTTCCAAAACCACGAGATCCAATCTAGAGGCCTTTTCCAACACTCTGCTGGAGGCGGCAACGATCACGGATGGGTTCTTCATCATCATCCTTGCCCCTCCGATGATGCGTGAGTAGTTTATCACAAACCTACGGGTCCGTATGTAGTAGATAGATGGCTTCTTCTCTCTTTTTGATTCTCAATACAATGTTCTCATCGATGTTCTTGGAGATCTATTTGATGTAATGACTTTTTGCGGTGTGTTTGTTGGGATCCGATGAAGTACGAGTTTAAGATCAGATCTATCCATGAATATTATTTGAGTTTTCTTTGATCTCTTATATGCATGATTGTTATAGCCTCGTATTTCTTCTCCAAAACTTTGGTTTGGTTTGGCCAACTAGATTGATTTTTCTTACAACGGGAAGATGTGCTTTATGATGGGTTCAATCTTGCGGTGTCCTCACCCAGTGACAGAAGGGGTGGCGAGGCACGCATGTATCTTTGCTATTAAGGATACAAAGATGGGGCATATTCCTACATGAATAGATCTTGTCTACATCATGTCATCGTTCTTATTGCATTACTTCATTTCTCCACGAACTTAATACACTAGATGCATGCTGGATAGCGGTCGATGTGTGGAGTAATAGTAGTAGATGCGGGAAGGAGTCGGTCTACTAATCTTAGATGTGATGCCTATATACATGGTCATTGCCTTGGATGTCGTCATAATTATTTGCTTTTCTGTTAATTGTGCAACAGTAATTTGTCTACCCACCATATGCTATTTTCTTGTGAGAAGCCTCTAGTGAAATCTACGGCGCCCGGGTCTATTTCCTATCATATTATTTTCAGATATGTTTGTCCAAAAATCCAAAATACCTTGCTGCACTTTTTTTTACTTATTTTATTTTGTGTTTTTGCTAGATCTATTTATCAAATCTCACACAAATTAATCTATCTTAATACCGAGGAGGGATTGACAACCCCTCTTACGCGTTGGGTTGCAAGTTTTTCTTGTTTGTGCGCAGGTGCTGTTTACATAGTGTTGCTTGGTTCTACTAATGGATTGATAACCTTGGTTTCATAACTGAGGGAAATACTTACCGTTGCTGTGCTGCATCATCCTCTCCTCTTCGGGGAATTACCAACGCAGATACATGCAATCAGACAGCTAGCTTCCACCTTCACGAGCCCCTTCGGTTCCTCCTCCTTCCGTAGTATTCTGGCGACACAATCGAGGCTAGCTCTGCTCCTTCTCTTCTCCCTTTCTCTGCGCAACCAAACACCCTCCATCCGTCGTGCTTCGCCGCGGCCAACGGCTTCTCCAGACCAGGGTTGTTTGTCTAGGGGCTCCGCCGTCCTCCGCTCCTTCGGCCCGTGCATGTAATTGAGCCAGGAAGCTTCATCGACGATGCTAGCGACCTGCCTCTCCTCTTCGGCCGTCGAGCTCCGCCGCCTAATTTCTTCACCGCCGGTGCCCTGCAGCCCTCCCCGATGACTCCTTCGATTTATAAGGCTCCTCCAGCACATCTAGGACGGAACCCCATCAAGCTCCGCTTCCCCAAGCGAGCCCCGCCATGAGCCCGTATGCTGCCATGCACCGTGGTCTACCGCCGCTAGGATCCGTCACACCGATGCCGTGCAGCCCTCCACAACCTCACTAGAGTTCCTCGTGGTTAGCACCCCGGCCTCCCCAACCTCATTGGCGTTCCTCCTGCCGCGCAAAAGCTCGCCCAGGGGAGGGGTCGATGCCGGTAGAGCCCCCACCGCCGCCTCACCCGAGCGTTGGTAGCCGGATGCCGCTGCTGGATGCCCCCGCTGTGGCTCCCCGTTCTTTTGATGCTTATCGCTGTTGCTCCTCTGTATAGCGACATAGGCCGATGATGCCGAACAGGCGGCAGCAGCCACCGGCGACCCAACCACTTTTTTATTAGAATATATGAGGAGTCAACAGAGGAGAGGCCGGCACTGGCATGGTGTGATTTCTTTTGACTAAGATCATGTGGTGGAGCAGGCCCCACGTCTCACCCCTTTCGAGACGAGGCAGACCGAACTGGAGCTAGGAAAAGCCTCAGACGAAACTGCCCTAGATGCTTTTGTGGATCCTGAGGCTATAGACAGGAGACAAGATGAGATAAGGACAGAGACACCTGTTGGAGATAAGACTATGTCCATCCCCCCGACCAACATTCAAGTGTGGCCCACGTGGATTCGGTGGAAGCACTGGTGCGGTAGATGGGATGCCTGATGCGCAGCTAGACAAACATGCAGATGGATGGGCCCCGGTCTCGGACCCGCTGTAGATCACAACCACGGAGATTTCTAGCTGCTCTATGGTGGACGCATCTGGCTCGGATCTGGACGCCCTTCAACCACAATTTGGGGCCTAGGGAAACTGCTCCTGAGGCGACTGCATCCGGCGCATGCATGCAACTTCCTCTGCATGGTAATAATAGAGTTGTGGAGACGGGATTAGCGCTGCTCCCTCCAGATGACCGCTTATCCACCAAAGAACAAGTCGCTCTGTCTAACATCAAGACCTTTTGTGCCGGACTACTCAAGAAGCTCTAACTGCCCTTGCTCAAGGAATTCGAGGGGATACGTGGAGTTAGAGTCAGCTAGGACCCATTCACGTTGTGGCACACGACCCGATCGGTGGGAATGGGCGGATCGAGGAAGTCGAAGGCGTTGGCAGTTGAGGTTGTGCTCCTGAAGACCTTGGGATTTGATACCAATGACCTGGCGGTTTTTGATGACGCGCTAGGCTAACTACGGATGGGCTCCGACTCACCACTACAAGAGCCGAATTGCGGGCCATCACAACCATCTTTGGGAAGGCAATCCCGCTCAACCTCAGTACCGAGATGGAGAGGTCTGAGCTGATGGTGGTGCAGTAGGTTGAGTGTTTCAGCGGCATGGGAGTCTTGTTTCTCGATGTTGTGCAATGCATTGGAGTTGGTGTACTTGAACGTGAGAGGCCTCAACAGTCCAACTAAAAAGAAGGCGCTAGTTCGTTGATTCCGTATGTGTGGCGATCATTTGTATCCCAGAAACCAAACTAGAAGTGGTAGACCAGTATGTAATCTTGCAATGCATGGGGACAAACTATGATGGCTTTACTTATCTCCCAGCGTCGGACACAAGGGGTGGTATCTTTGTAGTGTGGGACTCGACACAGGTGCAACTGACAAATTTTGTCAACCATACAAATTTCATCACCAGATTTATATCGCCTAAGGAGGGCACCCCTTGGTGACTATCGGTGGTAACGGGCCGCAGGAGGATGAGCATAAGATCAACTTTTGGCATGAACTCACGGAGCATAGGATGTTGTGCCCTGGACCGTGGATGGTCATCGGGGACTTCAACCTCATCTTATAAGTGGATGATAAAAACAACTCGATGCTAGATCGTCAGATGATGGGGAGGTTCAAGCGCTTCATAGATGATAATGCTCTCAAGGAGCTATTCTTGCATCTACGTAGGTTTACATGGAGTAATGAATGGGAGGTGCCTAAGCTTACCAAAATTGAACCGCACTTTTGTCACCGTGGACTGAGAGCTTGATCACCCGGAGTGCCTGCTGCGAGCACTATCAACTGCGTCCTCGAATCATTGCCCACTTCACCTCATCTTGGAGGAGCACATGCAGGCCAGAAGGCGGTTCCGCTTTGAGAAATTTTGGGTTAAGATGGATGGGTTTATGGACGTCGTACAAGTGGCCTAGGTATGCGATGCTAGCATCTTGGACCCCTTCCTGAGGCTAGATACCCTCCTAAGGAACACGGCTCGAGCGCTTGCCATTTGGGGACAAAAGCGAGTGGGAAACATTAAATTGCAATCACAAACACTGTGATCTTGCGGTTCGATTGTGCCCAGGAGACCCAGATATTATTCGCAGAGGAGCGTTGGATTAAAAGAACTCTCAAGGAACTAGTATTTGCTCTGGCCTCCCTTGAGAGGACGACTGCGAGATAGAAACCAAGGATCACTTGGTTGCAGGAAAGAGATGCGAACACACAACTATTTCACCTAGTTGCAAATGGGAGATGTATGAAGAATTACATTCCATCTATTCATATGGACAGACAAATCATTACCATCAAAAAGGGAAAGAGGATGCCTGGACGCTCTTGATATAGCACAAACAGACCTCCTGGAGCAAGACTACATATTCCAGGAGGAGGAAATTTGGGCAGTCAATAAGGACTCGCCATCGGATCGAGCACCTGGGCCAGATGGTTTATTGGTCTATTCTTCAAAAAATCTTGGGAGATTGTGAAGGTGGACCTAATTGTTGCCGTGCACAAACTTTTCATTGGGAATGGGTGTGGTTTTGGCCAGCTTAACCAAGCCTTTATCACCCTCATTCCTAAATCTTCAGAGGCGTGCTCTATTTTTGTTTTTCGTCCGTTCAGTCTCATTCACAGCTACCCAAGTTTGGCTCGAAGCTCCTGGCAACTAGACTTAGACAACACATGGGAGAGCTGGTGCAAATAAACTGATAACCCACAAGTATAGGGGATCATTTGTAGCCTTCTTCTATAAATAAGAGTGTCGAACCCAACGAGGAGCTAAAGGTAGAACAAATATCCCCTCAAGTTCTATCGACCACCGATACAACTCTACACACTCTTGATGTTTGCTTTACCTAGAACAAGTATGAAACTATTTTGCAAGAATAAAACTACGAGTAGAACTTCCGGAGGTGCTGAATGTTCCAGGCGTTCTGGATGGGGACCCCGTCCTGCGTCTCCTAGCGCGCGGCGCCAGGCCTGGAGACACGGGCGATCCTGAACAGGCCCTCCCACATGGGGGAGAGCTTGTGAAGCCCTTCCCTGGAGAGCACCCGCCTCAGGACGAGGTCACCCACCTCAAGGGTCCTGGAACGAATGTTGCAGCAGTGGTATCGCCGCAGCGCCTGCTGGTACCTCGCAGCTCGGAGCGAGGCTTAGCGGCGGCGTTCCTCCCCCAACACGTGGTCCATCCCCCGTGCGGCATCCTGACGCGCCTCATCAAATGCCAGGACCCACGGGGAGTGATGCCTGACCTCGCGAGGGAGGACCGCCTCGGCTCCGTAGACAAGGAAGAACAGGGTCTCACCTGTAGGCTTGGTTGCGGTGGTGCGGATGGACCGCAACACGGATGGGAGTTCGTCGAGCCAACCCCTGCCGCAGGCCTTGAGCTTCTTCTTGAAGCTCCTTTGCCTTGAGGCCCCTCAAGACCTCCGCATTGGCGCACTCTGCCTGGCCATTGCTTCGCGGGTGCGCCACCGAAGCATAGCATATCTGTGTCCCAAGGTTAGCACAATATGTTTTAAAGAGGTTGCTCGTGAATTGGGAGCCGTTGTCGGTGATGATGCGGTTGGGGACCCCGAAGCGGCTCACGAGGCCCTTGATGAACCTGACCGCAGAGCCGGTCGGGAGGTGTGGACAACTTCCACCTCCACCCACTTGGTGAGCTTGTCGATGGCGACGTAGAGGTAGCGGTAGCCCCCAGGCGCTCGAGGAAACGGGCCCAAGATGTCCAACCCCCAAACTGCAAATGGCCACGAGAGCGGGATGGTCTGGAGGCCCTGAGCGGGTTGGTGGATCTGCTTAGCATGAAATTGGCACGCTTCACAAGATCTTACCAATTCAGCAGCGGTGTTGAGCGCCATAGGCCAGTAGAACCCGCTGCGAAACGCCTTGCCCACGAGAGTGCGTGATGAGGAATTAGGCCCGCAATCCCCACCGTGAATGTCGGCCAGCAGCTTGCACCCCCACTCCTTGGAGATGCACCGTAGGGAGACGTTGTTCGGGCGCTTCCGATAGAGCTCGCCGTCTTGGATGCAGTATGCGGTGGCCTGGCGGGCCACCCGCTCTTCATCCTCCTCCTCCGGTAGGGTGCCCTGAAGCAGGTACACCTTGAATTCCTCGGTCCATCACCCCTCCTAAGGCTCGAGCGCGAGGATCAGATGGGCCCCTGAAGCCGGGCCACAGGCTGGGGCGCCCATGGTAGGTGCCGTGGGCAGCTCCTCCTGAGGCAGCACCGGCTCGGGAATGGGGGGAGCTGTTGACAGCCTGAAGAGCCGATCCTCAAAGACGCCGGGATCCTGGGGGAGGCGCCGGGATGCCCTCTTGGCGATGTCATACGCCTCCTTGTTCGTGCTGCGCGGTACGTGTTGCAACTCCACACCTAAGAATTTCTTCTCAATTTTGCGTACCTCCTCAAGGTATGCCTCCATGTGCTCGGCGTGTACTCCTTGTTGGAGAAGTTGACGAGGAGTTGGGAGTCACCCCTGATGGTGAGGCGCCTGACCCCCAGGGCAACCGCGGCCTTGAGCCCGGCGACCAGGCCCTCAAATTCGGCGATGTTGTTGGAGACCTTCTTGCCATGCTGGAACCAGAGTTGCATGGCATAGCAGAGCTTGTCTTGGGTGGGCGAGATGAGCACGGCTCCAGCTCCCGTGCCTTGTCGGGCGAACGTGCCGTCGAAGTACATGACCCAGCCATCAGGTGCTTCGTCTCCTAGGGTGAGAGAGCGGTCCTCACCCACTTCTTGGCTTGGTGTGTTAATCCATTCAGCCACAAAGTCAGCAAGGGCTGCTCCCTTGATGACTCGGGTGGTGCTGAATTCCAGCTGGAACGCCTGCAACTCAATGTTCCATTTGGCAACCCTTCCTGCGGCATTGGGGCTTCAGAGCACCCTCTCCAAGGGTTAGGCTTAGACGACCTTGATAGGGTGGCCTTCTAAGTAGTGGCGCAGCTTCGACGAGGAGTGCAAGGAGGAGCTTCTGTGGCATGGGGTAATGATACGTCTCCAACGTATCTATAATTTTTGGTTGCTCCATGCTACTTTATCTACTGTTTTAGGCAATATTAGGCTTTATTATCCACTTTTATATTATTTTTGGGACTAACCTATTAACCGGAGGCCTAGCCCAGATTTGCTGTTTTATGCCTATTTCAGTGTTTCGAGGAAAAGGAATATCAGACGGAGTCAAAACGGAACGAAATCAACTGGAGAAGTTAATTTTGGAAGGAAACTGAGGGAGTCCTGGATTAGGGGGTGTCCGGATAGCCGAACTATCACCGTTGGCCGGACTCCTGGACTATGAAGATACAAGATTGAAGACTTCGTCCCGTGTTCGGATGGGACTTTTCTTGGCGTGGAAGGCAAGCTTGGCGATACGGATATGTAGATCTCCTACCATTGTAACCGACTCTGTGTAACCCTAACCCTCTCCGGTGTCTATATAAACCGGAGGGTTTTAGTCTGTAGGACGAACAACAATCATACCATCATAGGCTAGCTCTTAGGGTTTAGCCTCTACGATCTTGTGGTAGATCTACTCTTGTACTACCCATATCATCAATATTAATCAAGCAGGAGTAGGGTTTTACCTCCATCGAGAGGGCCCGAACCTGGGTAAAAACATCATCTCCCTTGTCTCCTGTTACCATCCGCCTAGACGCATAGTTCGGGAACCCCTACCCGAGATCCGTCGGTTTTGACACCGACATTAGTGCTTTCACTGAGAGTTCCTCTGTGTCGTCACCTTTAGGCCCGATGGCTCCTTCGATCATCAACAACAACGTGGTCCAGGGTGAGACTTTTCTCCCCGGACAGATCATCATATTCGGCGGCTTTGCATTGCGGGCCAATTTACTTGGCCATCTGGAGCAGATCGAAAGCTACGCCCCTGGCCATCAGGTCAGATTTGGGAGTTTGAACTACAAGGCTGACATCCACGGAGACTTGATCTTCGACGGATTCGAGCCACTGCCAAGTGCGCCGCACTGTCTCGATGGGTATGATCTAGCTCTGCCGCCGAACAGTGCCCTGGAGGCCGCACCAGCGTCCGCTCCGACCCTTAGCTCGGAGCCGACTTCGCCGATCGAGGATGAGTGGCTGGACACCGCCTCGGGGGCTACGATCTCTACGACGATTGAGCCGAACACCATCCATGTCCTTTGCAAAGCCCATGACTCCGAGGTGCCGGACTCCTCTCTGGACTACGAACCTCCCGCGCCCCTCCCAATCAAATCCGATTGGGCGCCGGTTATGGAGTTCACTGCCGCGGACATCTTTCAGCACTCGCCCCTTGGCGACATCCTGAATTCACTAAAATCTCTCTCTTTATCAGGAGAGCCCTGGCCGGACTATGATCAGGATGGTTGGGATGCCGCCGACGACGAAATTCAACACCCGCCCACCACCCACTTCATAGCCACTGTCGAAAATTTAAACGACGTGCTCAATTTCAACTCCGAAGACATTGATGGTACGGATGACGATGTAGGAGATAACCACGAACCAACACCTACAGGGTACTGGACTGCCACCCCATCTCACGATGTATACATGGTGGATACACCTAAAGAAAGTGACGACGAGGAACAACGGGACGCTACGAAGGATAAATCCCTCGAAAAGCAATCAAGACGGCGACGAAAGCGCCACACAAAGTCCCGCCTCGACAAAGACGGCGGCCATACAGACCCAGCCACAGAGCAGGTCGAACCGGTGGACGACGAACATGCCATTGAACAACCGTCCGAACAGGACAACTTGGACAAACAACCCGTCCCCGGCGAAGATAACAGTCCGGACGATCTCACACCGGATAAGTTGTTGAAGCAGAAGAACCTCCACAAAAGGCTCGTCGCCACTGCGCGTAGCCTGAAAAAGCAGAAGCGGAAGATCAAAACACATAATTAGATGGAGCAAATTACTCAACACCGAAGACAAATACGGCGACAACCGCCAAACAAAGAGCTACCCAAAGCGCAAACTACTGCTCGAATTCGATGAGGAGGCCTTAGAGCCCCCGCAATCAAAGAACAAAGAGGCCGCCCGGTCGGATAGACGACCACATGACAAGCATAGAGCGGCAAGCGGCGCCGCACACAAGTCGGCACGCAATCCGCATAAGGATTCGCATCAAAAGGATGGCCCAGTTAGGTCCATCTACAGGCCAAGAAAGAAAGCTCTTCTAAGCAACGCAACACGCCAAATATCCGGACATCACGGCACACCCAAATATAGGGGAGCCGCACACCCCCTATGTTTCACGGATGAGGTGCTGGATCACGAATTCCCGGCAGGATTTAAACCCGTAAACATAGAGGCATACGACGGAACAACGGACCCGGGAGTCTGGATTGAGGATTACATCCTTCACATACACATGGCTAGAGGAGATGATCTCCACGCCATAAAATACTTACCCCTCAAGCTCAAAGGGCCAGCACGGCACTGGCTTAAAAGCCTCCCTGAAAATACCATTGGAAGTTGGGAAGAGCTCGAGGATGCTTTTCGGGCAAACTTTCAAGGGACTTATGTCCGCCCTCCGGATGCAGACGATTTAAGTCACATAACTCAACAACCCGGAGAGTCAGCCCGCAAATTCTGGAACAGGTTCCTCACTAAAAAGAACCAAATAGTTGACTGTCCGGACGCCGAAACCTTAGCAGCTTTCAAATACAACGTCCGAGACGAATGGCTCGCCAGGCACCTTGACCAGGAAAAGCCAAGAACAATGGCCGCACTAACAAGCCTCATGACCCGCTTTTGCGCGGGAGAGGATAGTTGGCTGGCAAGATGTAGTACCAGCGACCCAAGTACATCCGAAGTCAGAGATGGAAACGGGAAACCACGACGCAGCAAGGAACAGCGCCGGACAAGGGGAAACAGCCCGAAGAGCACGGCAGTCAACGCCGGATTCGAAAGCTCTCAGCAGAATCATAATAAACTGCCCCTCAAGGATAACAGCCACGAGCTATCCAACTTAAACAAAATCTTGGACAAAATATGCCAAATCCACAGTACCCCCGGGAAGCCTGCAAACCATACCCATAGAGATTGTTGGGTCTTCAAGCAGTCCGGCAAACTCAATGCCGAACACAAGGGGCTCGACACACCAAGCGAAGACGATGACGAACCCCACAAGCAGAGCACCGAAAAAAAGAATTTCCCACAAGAAGTCAAAACAGTAAACTCACTTCAAGTGACAAAAGGGAAAATCAAAATGGCGCCCATAGGAATACGCGCTGCATGGCCTATCCCAGCGGAGTCCCGACATTGGTTGACAAAACCAATTACCTTTGATCATCAGGATTACTCCGGACGTATCCGGAACGCAGGATGGACTGCCCTGATATTAGATCCTATAATTGACGGACTCCAATTAACAGAAGTCCTAATGGACGGCGGTAGTGATCTAAACCTGCTATATCAGGACACAATCCGCAAAATGGGGATAGACCCAACCAAAATTTGCCACAACAACACCTCCTTCAAGGGGGTAATGCCAGGCCTATATGCCCATTGCACGGGCTCCCTACTACTAGAAGTTGTGTTTGGCTCATCCGACAACTTCCACCACGAAAAGTTAACCTTCCATATTGCCCCATTCAACAGTAGTTATCAAGCACTATTGGGACATGAAGCTTTTGCCCGCTTCAACGCAATACCGCATTATGCATCTCTTACACTTAAAATGCTCGGTCCACGCGGCATCATCTCATTAAAGGGAAATATCAAGTGTTACTCGAGCATGGAAGAACGTGAGACTGCCTGGACAGTCACACACTAATCCGGCTCCACTAAACCAAGCACCTGAACAGGTCATTCGGACCCCGGACACGGCTAGACGAGTCCGGCGAAAACATATGAAGGCCTACTAGCCGCACACCCATGTACAAGGGGCTGCATGCATGTACAACAAGAGACAATAAAGCTCAATTTTATTCGCTTTTCGAATCGTACTCCTTTTATTTAATATAAAGTACATTTTTCGCACGATCTTTCTTCAACTAAGTTCTTCTCCTTTACAGATGAACACCGTGCTACACCCGTCCAGGATACGGCACAACAGAGACACAGGGGCAGACGTGCAGCAGGGACCCGTTGCAAGGATTCTTTTCAGATTAAGACCCTGCGTAAACCTTTTTTACTGTCTCTTGTTGATACACATCCCCCGATTTCTTGCTATAACCGAGGAGGAGGCTGGCGTTTTGGCATCGGTCGCGTCAAATTTTTTTGCGCGTACCTGGACACCAGGGGCTTAGGGCATTGTTCTGCCCGTTTTCATAAAGACCGAATACCTTAGGGAGTGTTCGGCGTCTCGAGTTAGGCCTTATATGCATCATCTCCGAATCATGTCTTTGGTCAAATGTTGGGTTTGCCCGGCTCTTGTGTTTTGTTGCCTTACGCTCCGCTCTATCGGCTAACGCGGCACCAGGAGAACTACTGCGATTGTGCCCGGGTTCGGCCTGACGAGCACCTCAGTAGAGAAAGCCGAAAATTGACTGTCATGATATAGCGTGAGACTGGTCAACCACTCGACGACCCACCGGAATGTTTAGAATTCCTCCGCATTAACGAAGGACCGTTTCCCGGTCAGGCACATACGCGCCCCGAATTCGGGAGAGTGCGGTGCCCCTAGGGGCTATATAGTAGCCCCACCATTGAACTCCTATGGCTAAGTGAAAGTGATAAAGCATTATAGTCCGCTTGCCTAGTTTGCTACGCTATCACCTCCTTTACAGGACCAAGACGTTGGATTAAGTGTGAAAATGCGCCTTTTTCGCAAACACCCCCGCACTATGTGCGTGGGGGCTGAAGCCGAAGACTGCCATCTTTCAGGTTATATACGCATATACATTAACGGCCGCACAGGAGGTATTTTAATACTTGAACGCACAAGTATAAAAAGCCCTTATATTATATTGAAACATTGTTTCACAAATCATACATGTCATTTGAACATAATATCCTTCGAGCACTGCGTCTCTATTAAACGAGCGCCCTGCAAGACTTCCTCAAAATAGTGCTCGGCGGGTACTCGGCTTCTGTCCGAATACTGGGATGCAACGTCGGTGGCCCTCATCTCCGCCCAGTATGTCTTGACACGGGCAAGAGCCATCCGCGCACCCTCTATGCATGCTGACCGCTTCATTGCACTAATATGCGGCAACGCACCAAGGAACTGCTGCACCAAGCCAAAATAACTCTTCGGCTCGGGCCTCTTCGGCCACAAATGAGTCATGGCATCCTTCATGGCAAGTCCGGACAACCTATTCAGCTCAGCCCATTCGGCCAAATGATCGGTCAATGGAAGCGGACGCTCTGGACTATGGAACTACGACCAAAAAAGCTCTTCCATTCCGTGATCCTTTTGGCCTCGGAAGTGTTCGGCCGCGTCTGCAGCACTCGCCGCCAAGTCCAGATAAGCGTCCTCCGCACCCCACAGCTGGCCCAACTGAGCATACTTAGGATCCGTGAATTTCCTCCACAGCAGAAAAGGCTCTCCAGCCGCAATATCTTCGGTCTGACGTAGCTCCTCTTTCATAGCTCTCATCGCAGAGCGGGCATCCTTGGCCTTAGTAGCGGCCTTTTTCAGGTCCTCTTGTTCCGCTCGACCTTCTTTTTCAAGAAGCTCACAATGGTCGGTAGCATTCTTCAACTTTACGGCCATCTCGGCCATTTCTTTCTTGCTTCGGCAGTGAGCAGCCTGTTCGGCTCTCAGCTCTTCGGCCGCTTTTAAGGCAGCCGCATCACTTTTTTGGGCTTGCTCCTTGGTTCGGGCAAGTTCCGCCCGAAGCTTCTCCATGGCGGCTGCACCATCTGCGTCAAGCATACATGTTGTAAGGCACAGACATTAAGCTACCTTACCGGGTGTCCACGGAGAAGCTGCATACCTTGTGATTCGTCAAGCCACTTATTGACAAGCGCGATGTCAAAATCCGCCACGTCAAGCTGCCGCTTTAGTTCGGTAAATTCATTAGTCCGGCTTGCCCCCGGACGCTTCGCCACCCACATAGGAAGAGCTCATATTATACCTAGGATTATGATCCTTCGTGCGCCGTCATTTTTGACAACGCACCGAGTCTCAGGGGCTACTATCTATACAGGGCGCATTCTATATGCCAAACTGTCAGAAGGTACATCATTTTGCGTACCTCAAAACCCGTCAGTAAACTTATGACGACTTCATGCAATCCGCTTTCAGCGGATGAAATCCTTTCAATCACCGTACCCATTAGCGCACGGTGATCTTCCGAGATAGACGCTCGCCCGAGCAGATCTTTCAGCTCCTCCGACCGTACACCAGTCGGTGCCGGACTCGTCCGATGGCCTTTTTCGAAGGCCGGACGCGGAGGGCTTTGAGGGGACATATGACTGCCTTCGAGCCCTGCCGGATTCGGAGAAACCCTCCATGATGACACCTCAGGGTCATTCGCCTCGCATGACGGTATGGCAGGCGGAGGCATTTCACTCTCCATCATCTCCGGATCGAGATCCCCTGAAGACGAGCTTTGCTGAGAAGGGATGAGATCCGAACTACAAGGAAAAATTTCGGTTATCTTCAGAAATAAAACAGGGATGTCTTTCATTTCAAGAAAACGCCCCTCTTTACTTACGGCCCGCTGGAGGGCTGATCTCCTTGGGGAAATAGTGCGGCCGGGGCATCTCCCGGCGCAGGACCCTCTGGCGAGGATTTCTCCCCCCGCTTTGAAGCCTTGGTCTCTGGATCTTCAGAAGCGGTCCTCTTCTCCCCTTGGAGGGAGGGATTCTCGATCCCTCCTTTCTTGATAAACTCCTTCGCGGAGGCAGTAGCTCCCCTGTTCCCCCCTTCGCCTTCTTCAAAAGGCGCATTCTCTAGCATCCTGGTTAACACAGGATCCAGCGTGGTCTCAGGGAGGGGGGCCGGACACCGGATCAGTTTTGCTTTCTCTATCCACTCCTGTTCAAGGGACAACTCTTTTAAAGGCAAGTTTATGATAGATATACGGATAGCATGTCCGGGTACATGACTACTTACTTGAGTATCCGGGCGATTGCAGCTCAGAC
Source organism: Triticum aestivum (assembly GCF_018294505.1). NCBI lineage: Eukaryota > Viridiplantae > Streptophyta > Magnoliopsida > Poales > Poaceae > Triticum > Triticum aestivum. Next base: position 436,539,460 of record NC_057798.1, read on the forward strand.
CTGCGTCCTCGGTCAAGTCCGGACACATTGCTCGTGATCTGAAGAACAATTGGTACATATCCACGAGCGTTACGCCCATAAAATGTTGGAGAGCTCGTGGTCCCTCCGGATTAAACTCCCACAGGCGGAGGGGGCGACGTTTGCAGGGCAGTGTGCGACGAATCAGCATGACCTGCGCTACTACAGCCTGATTGATCTCTCTCTCTAGGAGGTCTCGGATACGGCCCTGCAACAAGGTCACATCCTTGGATGGCCCCCAGTCGAGCCCTTTATTGACCCATGACGTCAGCCGCGGTGGAGGACCCGAGCGAAAGGCAGGTGGCGCCACCCATTTGGTGCCCCTGGGAGCGGTGATATAAAACCACTCTTGTTGCCACAGACTAAGCTCCTCTTGAAAAGAGCCCTCGGGCCATGGAGCGTCAACATTCTTGCTTATAACAGCCCCTCCGCACTCTGCCTGCTGCCCCTTGATCATCTTCGGTTCCACTTTGAAGGTTTTGAGCCACAACCCAAAGTGAGGGGTAATGCGGAGGAAGACTTCACATACGACAATGAACGATGAGATGTGGAGGATGGACTCCGGATCCAAGTCATGAAATTCCAGCCCATAATAAAACATGAGCCCCCTCACGAAGGGGTCCGTCGGGAAGCCTAAACCCCGAAGGAAGTGAGACACGAGCACCACGCTCTCACCAGGCTTGGGAGTGGGAATAACCTTCCCTTGGGCAGGCAGCCTGTGCGAAATTTTGCCGGTTAGGTATTTGGTGTCTCTTAGCTTTAGCACGTCTTCTTCCGTGACGGAGGAAGGCATCCACCGGCCTTGCAGGTCGGAACTGGACATCCTCGGAGGTCCGAAGCGTCTGAATCTAGAGCTTTGGGTGTTGGAACTCGAGGCAAGGGGCGGATTCGATTGAGATTGAAAGAAAGGAGCGGGCCTTGGTCTCGTTATAAATAGGTTGAATAGCAAGAGCCCTCCCCGTGACCGTTCGGGACTCGCCTTCGATAGAGGAGGCGCGCCAACGGGCACGACTGGGTTACCCACACCCGTATTGATGAGAATCCCGGAATAAGGGGACACGATCTCTGCTTTGACAAGACGTGCCAAAGAAACCGCCTCGCTAAACACGCTGAGGTGGGACAGAAAAACGATTCCAATAAAGGCTTGGCCGTGGTGTGATGTCACGCCGCAGAATACGTCAGCAAATTGAATTTGTGTAAAGATTATTCTTTCTACGGTGGTATGTGGAACTTATTTTGCAGAGCCGGACACTATCCTTGTGTTCAAAATCTTCTATGAAGTATTCGGAGGAGGAACCCGCCTTGCAATGCCGAAGACAATATGCGCGCCGGACTCGTCGTCATTGAAGCCTGGTTCAGGGGCTACTGAGGGAGTCCTGGATTAGGGGGTGTCCGGATAGCCGAACTATCACCGTTGGCCGGACTCCTGGACTATGAAGATACAAGATTGAAGACTTCATCCCGTGTCCAGATGGGACTTTCCTTGGCGTGGAAGGCAAGCTTGGCGATACGGATATGTAGATCTCCTACCATTGTAACCAACTCTGTGTAACCCTAACCCTCTCCGGTGTCTATATAAACCGGAGGGTTTTAGTCCGTAGGACGAACAACAATCATACCATAGGCTAGCTTCTAGGGTTTAGCCTCTTTGATCTCGTGGTAGATCTACTCTTGTACTACCCATATCATCAATATTAATCAAGAAGGAGTAGGGTTTTACCTCCATCGAGAGGGCCCGAACCTGGGTAAAAACATCGTGTCCCTTGTCTCCTGTTACCATCCGCCTAGATGCACAGTTCGGGAACCCCTACCCGAGATCCGCCGGTTTTGACACCGACAGAAACCAACTTGATGGGCTTGGAGTGCACGCCAGGGGAGTCCCGGGCTGCCCACGAGGGTGGGGGGCGCGCCCCCTGGGCGCGCCCCCCTACCTCGTGAGGAACCCGGAGGTCCACCGACATACCCCCTGCACCCATATATACCTATGTACCCTAAAACTTCCAGAACAGAAGATAGATCGGGAGTTCCGTCACCACAAGCCTCCGTAGCCACCAAAAACCAATCGGGACCCTGTTCCGGCACCCTGCCGGAGGGGGATCCCATCACCGGAGGCCATCTTCATCATCCCGACGCTATCCATGACGAGGAGGGAGTAGTTCACCCTCGGGGCTGAGGGTATGTACCAGTAGCTATGTGTTTGATCTCTCTCTCTCTCGTGTTCTCTCTCATGTTCCTCTATGGCACGATCTTGATGTATCTCGAGCTTTGCTATTGTAGTTGGATCTTATGATGTTTCTCCCCCTCTACTCTCTTGTGATGAATTGAGTTTCCCCTTTTGAGTTATCTTATCGGATTGAGTCTTTATGAGAACACTTGATGTATGTCCTGCCGTGATTATCTGTGGTGACAATGGGATATCATGTGCCACTTGATGTATGTTTTGCTGACCAACTTGCGGGTTCCACCCATGAACCTATGCATAGGGGTTGACACACGTTCTTGACTCTCTGGTAGAAACTTTGGGGCACTCTTTGAAGTACTTTTATGTTGGTTGGATGAATCTGAAATTGTGTGATGCATATGTATAATCATGCCCACGGATACTTGAGGTGACAATGGAGTATATAGGTGACATTAGGGTTTTGGTTGATTTGTGTCTTAAGGTGTTATTCTAGTACGAACTCTTTTATAGATTGATCCGAAAGAATAACTTTGAGGTGGTTTCGTACCCTACCATAATCTCTATGTTTGTTCTCCGCTATTAGTGGCTTTGGAGTGACTGTTTGTTGCGTGTTGAGGGCTTGTCATATAATCTATCTATGTTATTATTGTTGAGAGAACTTGCACTAGTGAAAGTATGAACCCTAGGCCTTGTTTCCTATCATTGCAATACCATTTACGCTCACTTTTACCGCTCGTTACCTTGCTGTTTTTATTATTTCAGATTACAAAAACCCATATCTACTATCTATTTTGCACTTGTATCTTCATCTCTTCGCTGAACTAGTGCACCTATACAATTTACCATTGTATTGGGTGTGTTGGGGACACAAGAGACTTTTTGTTATTTGGTTGCAGGATTGCTTGAGAGAGACCATCTTCATCCTACGCCTCCTACGGATTGATAAACCTTAGGTCATCCACTTGAGGGAAATTTGCTACTGTCCTACAAACCTGTGCACTTGCAGGCCCAACAACGTCTACATGAAGAAGGTTGTGTAGTAGACATCAAGCTCATTTCTGGCGCCGTTGCCGGGGAGGTGAGTGCTTGAAGGTATATCTTTAGATCTTGCAATCGAATCTTTTTGTTTCTTGTTTTAGCACTAGTTTAGTTTATAAAATAAAACTACAAAAAAATGGAGTTGAGTTTGTCTCATACGCTTCACCTTTTTAATATCTTTCGTGAGTATGATGGAAAGGATAATTGTGCTCAAGTGCTTGAAGAAGAAATCTATAGAATGTTTGGTACTAAATTTTTGAATGATGAGCATGATTGCAATGTTGTTAGTATGAATTCCTTGAATATCCATGATGCTTATGATATGCAAAGCCACAAGCTTGGGGAAGCTATGTTTGATGGAGATGATATTTTTTGTCCCCCAAGCTTTGATGAGCAAATTTACTATGATGAAAGCATGCCTCCTATCTATGATGATTATTGTGATGACACATCTGCTTTAAAGAATAATGATAACCATGAAACGTGTCATCTTGATCTTAATTTTCAATCACATGATAGTTATTTTGTTGAGTTTGCTCCTACTACTATTCATGAGAAGAAATTTGCTTATGTTGAGAGTAGTGAATTTTCTATGCTTGTAGATCATGAAAAGAATGCTTTAGGTGCTGGTTATATTGTTGAATTCATTCATGATGCTACTTAAAATTATTATGAGAGAGGAATATATGCTTGTAGGAATTGCAATAATGTCAAGTTTCCTCTCTATGTGCTTAAATTTTTGAAGCTATGCTTGTTTTACCTCCCTATGCTAGTTGATTATTGTTCCCATAAGTTGTTTGCTCACAAAATCCCTATGCATAGGAAGTGGGTTGGACTTAAATGTGCTAGTCATATGCTTCATGATGCTCCCGTTATGTTTCAATTCTTATCTTTTATGTGAGCATCATTGCCATCATCATGCCTAGCTAAAAGGCATTAAAGAAAAGCGCTTGTTGGGAACAACACAATATTTATTCTTACTGTTTTTGTGTGTCCACATGATTATGCTACTGTAGTAATAATGTTTTATAGCTTTTGTTTCAATAAAGTGCCAAGTAGAACCTTTGGGAAGACTTGGGTGAAGTTTATGTGATCTTGCTGTGAAAAACAGAAACTTTAGCGCTCACGAGATTAGCTGCCATTTTTTACTGGAGAGTGATTTTAGGTTTATTCTTTTTGCAGATGATTAATAGACAAATTTCGCAGGGCCATCAATTTATTTCATAATTTTCAGGGTTCCAGAATTATACGTTTGATACAGGTTACTACAGACTGTTCTGTTTTTGACAGATTCTGTTTTCTATGTGTTGTTTGCTTATTTTGATGCATCTATGGCTAGTATTAAGTGGTATGAACCATAGAGAAGTTAGAATACAGTAGATATTACACTAATATGAATTTAGAATGAGTTCATTACAGTACCTAAGTGGTGGTTTTATTTTCTTATACTAACAGAGCTTACGAGTTTTGTTTTGAGTTTTGTGTGGTTGAAGTTTTCAAGTTTTGGGTAAAGATTCGATGGACTATGGAATAAGGAGTGGCAAGAGCCTAAGCTTGGGGATGCCCAAGGCACCCCAAGGTAATATTCAAGGACAACCAAGCAACTAAGCTTGGGGATGCCCCGGAAGGCATCCCCTCTTTCGTCTTCGTTCATTGGTAACTTTACTTGGAGCTACATTTTTATTCACCACATGATATGTGTTTTGCTTGGAGCATCATTTTATTTTGTTATTTTTTGTTTTCTGTTAGTTAGAATAGTGTTTTGCATCTTTAGTTTCAATAAAAAAGTCAAGGATAGCCTTTGCCATGCTTATTTTGCTAGTTTGCATGTTGCTGTTTGAAAACAGAAAGTTTACCGCTGTTACAAAAATTGCCTAGAAAAGTCAGAGAACGGTCTAACGTTGAATCTTTTTGCATATTGAGATATGATAAATTTATTACAGTGGGAATTTTAGTTCATAATTTTTGGATTCAGGGAAGTATTGATACTCTTGCATTCTTTACAGAGTGTACTGTTTTGGCAGATTGCTGTTATGGTTGCATTGTTTGCATATGTTTGCTTGTTTAATGATTCTATTTGAGGATAGGAGTATTAAATATACAGAGGCATTTAGTATGCAATGTTGAATAATAATGTTAGTGATTTGTTACAGTACAAAATGATAAGGTTTTGCATTGGTTTATACTAACCTATCTCACGAGTTCTTGTTGAGTTTGTTGTGAATGAAGCCTTTGATAAAAAGAAGAGAAACCGTGATATGAGAGGAATTAAGGAGACACAGAAGTTCAAGCTTGGGGATGCCCAAGGCACCCCAAGATAATATTACAAGAAGTCTCAAGCATCTAAGCTTGGGGATGCCCCGGTAGGCATCCCACCTTTCTTCTTCAACAACTATCGGTTAGTATCAGTTGAGCCTAAGTTTTTGCTTCTTCACATGAGTTGTGCTATCCTTGCATTGTAGTTTTCTTTAGCTTTGCTTGCTGTTTGAATAATGTACCAAGATCTGAATTCTTTATTGAGAGAGAGCCATACATGAATTGGAATTTGCTAGAATACTCTATGTGCTTCACTTATATCTTTTGAGCTTGATAGTTTTGCTCATAGTGCTTCACTTATATCTTTTGAGCGTGATAATTTTTGCTCTAGTGCTTCACTTAGATCTTTTAGAGCATGGTGGTGGATTTGTTTTAAAGAAACTATCGATCTCTCATGCTTCACTTAGATTATTTTGAGAGTCGTTAATAGCATGGTAGTTTGCTTAATGTTAATATACTTGGTATTCAAGATATGTGAAACTTTCTTTTGAGTGAATTGAATACTAAGATAAGTTTGATGCTTGATAATTGTTTTGAGATATGGAGGTGATAATATCAAAGTCGTGCTAGTTGGGTGATTGTGAATTTGAGAAATGCTTGTGTTGAAGTTTGCAAGTCCCGTAGCATGCACGTGTGGTTAAAGTTGTGTAACAAATTTGAAACATGAAGTGTACCTGTCTTGTGCATCCTTATGAGTGGCGGTCGGGGTCGAGCGATGGTCTTTTCCTACCAATCTATCCCCCTAGGAGCATGCACGTAGTACTTGATTTTTGATGACTTCTAAATTTTTGCAATAAGTATATGAGTTCTTTTGACTAATGTTGAGTCCATGGATTATACGCACTCTCACCTTTTCGCCTTTGCTAGCCTCTTCGGTACCGCGCATTACCCTTTCTCACCTTGAGAGTTGGTGCAAACTTCGCCGGTGCATCCAAACCCCGTGATATGATACACCCTATCACACATAAACCTCCTTATATCTTCCTCAAAACAGCCACCATACCTACCTATCATGGCATTTCCATAGCTATTCCGAGATATATTGCCATGCAACTTCCATCATCATCATCATCATGACATACATTACTTTTGTCATATTGCCATTGCATGACCATGTAGTTGACATCGTATTTGTGGCAAAGCCACCATGCATAATTTTTCATACATGTCACTCTTGATTCATTGCACCATCCCGGTACACCGCCGGAGGCATTCATATAGAGTCATATCTTGTTCTAAGTTTTGAGTTGTAATCCTTATGTTGTAATCAATAGAAGTGTGATGATCATCATTATTAGAGCATTGCCCAATCAAAAAAATAAATAAATAAAAAAGGAGAAAGGCCAAAAAAAAGGAAAGGCCCAAAAAAAGGGGGTAATGCTACTATGTCTTTTTCCACACTTGTGCTTCAAAGTAGCACCTTGTTCTTCATGTAGTGAGTCTCATATATTGTGCTTCAAAGTAGCACCTTGTTATTCATGTAGTGAGTCTCATAAGTTGTCTTTTTTATACTAGAGGGAATTTTTCATTATAGAACTTGGCTTGTATATTCCTACGATGGGCTTCCTCAAATGCCCTAGGTCTTCATGAGCAAGCAAGTTGGATGCACACCCACTAGTTTTCTTTTGTTGAGCATTCATAGCTCTAGTGCATCCGTTGCATGGCAATCCCTACTCCTCATGTTGACATTAATTGATGGGCATCTCCATAGCCCGTTGATTAGCCTCATCAATGTGAGACTTTCTCTTTTTTTGTCTTCTCCACACAATCCCCATCATCATGTATTGCGTGAAGGTTGAATTTTTTTGAGATTATTTAAGTATGAAACAATTGCTTGGCTTGTCATCGGGGGTATAGAAGTTGGGAACATCTTTGTGTGATGAAAATGAAGCATAGCCTAACTATATGATTTTGTAGGGATGAACTTTGTTTTGCCATGTTATTTTGAGAAGACATGATTGCTTTGATTAGTATGCTTGAAGTATTATTATTTTTATGTCAATATGAACTTTTGTCTTGAATCTTTCGGATCTGAATATTCATATCACAATTAAGAAGATTTACATTGAAATTATGCCAAAGTATCACTCCGCATCAAAAATTCTTTTTTATCATTTACCTACTCGAGGACGAGCAGGAATTAAGCTTGGGGATGCTTGATACGTCTCCAACGTATCTATAATTTTTGATTGCTCCATGCTACTTTATCTACTGTTTTAGGCAATATTGGGCTTTATTATCCACTTTTATATTATTTTTGGGACTAACCTATTAACCGGAGGCCCAGCCCAGATTTGCTGTTTTATGCCTATTTCAGTGTTTCGAGGAAAAGGAATATCAGACGGAGTCAAAACGGAACGAAATCAACTGGAGAAGTTAATTTTGGAAGGAAACCAACCTGATGGGCTTGGAGTACACGCCAGGGGAGTCCCGGGCTGCCCACGAGGGTGGGGGGCGCGCCCCCCTATCTCGTGAGCAACCCGGAGGTCCACCGACGTACCCCCTGCACCCATATATACCTACGTACCCTAAAACTTCCAGAACAAAAGATAGATCGGGAGTTCCGCCTCCGCAAGCCTCTATAGCCACCAAAAACCAATCGGGACCCTGTTCCGGCACCCTGCCGGAGGGGGATCCCATCACCGGAGGCCATCTTCATCATCCCGGCACTATCCATGACGAGGAGGGAGTAGTTCACCCTCGGGGCTGAGGGTATGTACCAGTAGCTATGTGTTTGATCTCTCTCTCTCTCTCTCTCTCTCGTGTTTTCTCTCGTGTTCCTGTATGGCACGATCTTGATGTATCCCGAGCTTTGCTATTGTAGTTGGATCTTATGATGTTTCTCCCCCTCTACTCTCTTGTGATTGATTGAGTTTCCCCTTTTGAGTTATCTTATCGGATTGAGTCTTTATGAGAACACTTGATGTATGTCTTGCCGTGATTATCTGTGGTGACAATGGGATATCATGTGCCACTTGATGTATGTTTTGGTGACCAACTTGCGGGTTCCACCCATGAACCTATGCATAGGGGTTGGCACACGTTCTTGACTCTCCGGTAGAAAGTTTGGGGCACTCTTTGAAGTACTTTTATGTTGGTTGGATGAATCTGAGATTGTGTGATGCATATCGTATAATCATGCCCACGGATACTTGAGGTGACAATGGAGTATCTAGGTGACATTAGGGTTTTGGTTGATTTGTGTCTTAAGGTGTTATTCTAGTACGAACTCTTTTATAGATTGATCCGAAAGAATAACTTTGAGGTGGTTTCGTACCCTACCATAATCTCTATGTTTGTTCTCCGCTATTAGTGGCTTTGGAGTGACTCTTTGTTGCATGTTGAGGGCTTGTCATATAATCTATCTATGCTATTATTGTTGAGAGAACTTGCACTAGTGAAAGTATGAACCCTAGGCCTTGTTTCCTATCATTGCAATACCATTTACGCTCACTTTTACCGCTCATTACCTTGCTATTTTTATTATTTCAGATTACAAAAACCCATATCTACTATCTATTTTGCATTTGTATCTTCATATCTTCGCCGAACTAGTGCACCTATACAATTTACCATTGTATTGGGTGTGTTGGGGACACAAGAGACTTTTTGTTATTTGGTTGCAGGGTTGCTTGAGAGAGACCATCTTCATCCTACACCTCCTACGGATTGATAAACCTTAGGTAATCCACTTGAGGGAAATTTGCTACTGTCCTACAAACCAGTGCACTTGTAGGACCAACAACGTCTATAAGAAGAAGGTTGTGTAGTAGACATCAGGTAACATGCCCGCGCATCACGCAGTACGGTGCTGACAAAGTATATGGGGTGCTCGACAAGGGAGGAAGTGTCCGCCGAGTCTTGCTCCTCTTGAGGGGATGGAGTCTCAGGAGGCCTGTCCTCCAGGGGGCCACTGTTGCCTCAGGGACTGTCGGTGTCAAAACCGGCGGATCTCGGGTAGGGGGTCCCGATCTGTGCGTCAAGGCTGATGTTAACAGGAAGCAAGGGACACAGATGTTTACCCAGGTTCGGGCCCTCTTGATGGAGGTAAAACCCTACTTCCCGCTTGATTAATATTGATGATATGGGTAGTACAAGAGTAGATCTACCACGAGATCGTAGAGGCTAAACCCTAAGAGCTAGCCTATGATGGTATGATTGTAATTGTGATCAGCCTTCTAAGGACCAACCTCTCCGGTTTATATAGACACCGGAGAGGGCTAGGGTTTACATGGAGTCGGTTACAAGGAAGGAAATATAATATCTGGATCGCCAAGCTTGCCTTCCACGCAAAGGAGAGTCCCATCCGGACACGGGCCGAAGTCTTGAGTCTTGTATCTTCACGCTTCAATAGTCTGGACGTTGTACACAGTCCGGCTGTCCAGATACCCCCTAATCCAGGACTCCCTCAGTAGCCCGTGAACCAGGCTTCAATAACGATGAGTCTGGCGCGCAGTATTGTCTTCGGCATGTCAAGGCGGGTTCCTCCTCTGAATACTCCAAAGGACCTGTTACGACGAATAGTGTCCGGCCTCCAATCAATGTTGTGCTCCTCGGCTAGAGTGCCTCAGTAATGACCATCTCCACGTGTCGAGCGAATGCGAGGAGTCGTGGCATTTTTGCATTTGCCACCCTCGATCCTCCGGGCTGACCGTCTATTTGAAGGGACGGGGATTCTCAGATCCAAACCTCACTCTCCCTCCCAGAGCTAGCATCTGATGACCCACAAGTATATGGGATCTATCGTAGTCCTTTCGATAAGTAAGAGTGTCGAACCCAATGAGGAGCAGAAGGAAATGATAAGCGGTTTTCAGCAAGGTATTCTCTGCAAGTACTGAAATAAGTGGTAACAGATAGTTTTGTGATAAGATAAATTGTAACGAGCAACAAGTAACAAAAGTAAATTAAGTGCAGCAAGGTGGCCCAATCCTTTTTATAGCAAAGGACAAGCCTGGAAAAATTCTTATAATAGGAAAAGTGCTCCCGAGGACACATGGGAATATCGTCAAGCTAGTTTTCATCACGCTCATATGATTCGCGTTCGGTACTTTGATAATTTGATATGTGGGTGGACCGGTGCTTGGGTGCTGTTCTTACTTGAACAAGCATCCCACTTATGATTAACATCTATTGCAAGCATCCGCAACTACAACAAAAGTATTAAGGTAAACCTAACCATAGCATGAAACATATGGATCCAAATCAGCCCCTTATGAAGCAACGCATAAACTAGGGTTTAAGCTTCTGTCACTCTAGCAACCCATCATCTACTTATTACTTCCCAATGCCTTCCTCTAGTCCCAAATAATGGTGAAGTTTTATGTAGTCGACGTTCACATAACACCACTAGAGGTTAGACAACATATATCTTATCAAAATATCGAACGAATACCAAATTCACATGACTACTAATAGCAAGACTTCTCCCTTGTCCTCGGGAACAAACGTAACTACTCACAAAGCATATTCATGTTCATAATCAGAGGGGTAATAATATGCATAAAGGATCTAAACATATGATCTTCCACCAAATAAACCAACTAGCATCAACTACAAGGAGTAATCAACACTACTAGCAACCTACTAGCACCAATCCCGGACTTGGAGACAAGAATTGGATACAAGAGATGAACTAGGGTTTGGAGATGAGATGGTGCTGGTGAAGATGTTGATGGAGATTGCCCTCTCCCGATGAGAGGAGCGTTGGTGATGATGATGGTGATGATTTCCCCCTCTCGGAGGGAAGTGTCCCCGGCAGAACAGCTCTGCCGGAGCCCTAGATTGGTTCCGCCAAGGTTCCGCCTCGTGGCGGCGGAGTCTCGTCCCGAAAGGTTGCCTTCTATTTTTTCTCATCGAAAGACTTCATATAGGAGAAGATGGGCGTCGAAGAGCCACCAGGGGGCCCACGAGGTAGGGCGGCGCGCCCCGAGGGGGGGGGCACCCTCGTGAGCAGGGTGTGGGCCCCCTGGCCTTCATCTTTGGCAACGGTTTTTCTTTATTTATTTTAAGATATTCCATGGAGTTTCAGAACTTTTGGAGTTGCGGAGAATAGGTCTCCAATATTTGCTCCTTTTCCAGCCCAGAATTCCAGCTGCCGGCATTCTCCCTCTTCATGTAAACCTTGTAAAATAAGAGAGAATAGCCATAAGTATTGTGACATAACGTGAAATAACAGCCCATAATGCAATAAATATTGATATAAAAGCATGATGCAAAATGGACGTATCAACTCCCCCAAGCTTAGACCTCGCTTGTCCTCAAGCAAAAAGCCGATAACAATAAATATGTCCTCATGTTTAGAGGTAGAGGCATCGATAAAAATAAAATACGGGCATGAAGGCATCATGATTATTTCCATAACAACAACATAAATAGATTTTGTCATATGATTACTTATGTTCAAGTGATGATCTTTTCACAAAGCAAAAGTATGAATCAGAAACCTTATTGAGCACCAACAAATTATAACCTAAGTCATTGAAGCAATTGCAATTTTATCATAACATCGGAAAGAGTCTATGTCAGAGCTTAAAAGCAAGTCCACACACTCAACTATCACTTAGTCCTTCATAATTGCTAACACTCATGCAATACTTGTGGTTACGGAGTTTTAATCGGACACAGAGAAAGATAGGGGCTTATAGTTTTGCCCCACAACATTTTACCTCAAGGGTAATGTCAACAATAACAATCCATGCTCCCCTACATCCAATTATATATATATATATATATATATATATATATATATATATATATATCATGTTCTTTCCAAAATTCCAAGCTTGCCAAAGGATAAAATGAAAAAGGAAAGGTGAAGATCACCGTGACTCTTGCATAAGGTAGAGGATAATAATAAAAGATAGGCCCTTCGCAGAGGGAAGCAGAGGTTTTCATGCGCATTTAGGGTTGATGCACAAAATCTTAAGGCAAATGAACGTCACTTTATATTGCCCCTTGTATGTGGACCTTTATTATGCAGTCCATCGCTTTTATTACGTCCACAACAAGTTCGTACAAAGCTTATTTTCTTCGCACTAATAAGTCATGCATATTTAGAGAGCAATTTTTATTGCTTGCACCGATGATAACTTACCTGAAGGATCTTACTCAATCCATAGGTAGATATGGTGGACTCTCATGGCACAACTGGTTCAAGGGTATTTGGAAGCACAAGTAGTATTTCTACTTGGTGCTGAGAATTTGGCTAGCATGAGGGGGAAAGGCAAGCTCAACACGTTAGAGGATCCATGACAACATACTTTATCTCAGATGTAAGAAAACATAACTCATTATGTTGTCTTCCTTGTCCAACCTCAACTCTTTAGCATGTCATATTTTAATGAGTGCTCCCAATCATAAAAGATGTCAATGATAATATATCTATATGTGAAACCTCTCTTTCCTTATTAATTCCTATTAATTGCAACGATGACCAGAGCTATATTTGCCAACTCCCAACAACCTTTAGTCATCATACTCTTTCTGTGTGAAGTCATTACTTTCAATAAGATCAATATGAACTCTTTGATTCTTTTTATTCTTTTTCTTCTATTCACCCAAGATCATGGCAAAATAATCAAGCCCTTGACTCAACACTAATCTTTATTATATAGCTCATGGATTCGATTACAAAGAAGGATCATAAAGCAAAACTCAAAACTAGATCATGCCATAACTTCATTCTACTAAATCAAGATACTACTAAAAGGATCGAACTAAGAAAAACGGTAAAGATAGGAGTTGTGATGGTGATACGATACTAGGGCACCTCCCCCAAGCTTGGCAGTTGCCAAGGGGAGTGCCCATACCCATGTGATTATGTCTCCTTCTTTGTTGTTGGTGTAATATTCTTGGCGATGATTCCCCTCAAAATACAGTTCTCCTCCTCGAGCTTATTGACTTGCTGCTTGAGGTCCATTATTTCCTTGCGAAGCTTTCCTGTAACGGCTAAAGCTCCTTGCACCCAAGGGTGTTGCATAGCTGCGGGAGAACAAGAAACACTCCTCCTCATATTTTCATAGGAAAGAAATCTAACATTGGAAGGGATAACCGAGTTTGGAAAAGCTGAGCTCTGTAGTTCCCCCATCATAAACCCAGCTCGGAGGCGAGAGGTGACTTCTTGATCTTCCATGGAATCTAACCTCATCAGGTTAGCCTCCATCTCTTCCTTCGTTGCTGGCCCAAAGTGGTCAGTGTCGCTGTTTGCCCTTGGTTCCGGTGTCGGGTTAGATACCCGGCTCTCCCCGACTGACTCTTGAGAAGACATCTTGCTCTAATCTGCAGCAGCAACAACTCGAAACAAAACAGAGGATATTTGCATGATACGAGAGTCAAAACCTTCGGAGTATATATAATGAATTTTTACCGACCAAAATACGTATCGTGCAAGAAAACGGAGTCCGGAGGGCACACGAGGTGCTCACGAGGTAGGGGGGCGCGTCCAGGGGGGTAGGGCGCGCCCTCCACCCTCGTGAAGGCCTCGTGTCCTTCCTGGACTGCCACTTATTTTTCTATTTTTCTAATTATTCCAAAATAGAGAAATATTGCCTTAAAAATTGTTTTGGAGTCGGTTTACTTACCGTACCACATACCTATTCCTTTTTGGAGTCTGGAATGGTCTGGAAGGTGTCCCTTATGTATTCCTCCGGGGTTACGGTTTCAATAATATTGGTTTCAACATTTATAGGATTACCTGATATATAGTGTTTGATCCTTTGACCGTTTACCACCTTCGGATTTGTGCCTTCGAAGTTGTTGATTTTTATGGCACCGGAACGATAGAACTCCTCGATAACGTAGGGACCCTCCCATTTAGAGAGAAGTTTTCCTGCAAAAAATCTTAAACGGGAGTTGTATAGCAATACATAATCACCTACATTAAACTCATGCTTTTGTATCCTTTTGTCATGCCATATTTTAACCTTTTCTTTAAACAACTTGGCATTTTCATAAGCTTGGGTTCTCCATTCATCAAGTGAGATAATATCAAATAACCTCTTCTCACCGGCAAGTTTGAAATCATAGTTGAGCTCTTTAATAGCCCAATATGCCTTATGTTCTAGTTCGAGAGGTAAGTGACATGCTTTTCCATAAACCATCTTATACGGAGACATACCCATAGGATTCTTATATGCAGTTCTATAGGCCCATAATGTGTCACCCAATTTCTTGGACCAATTCTTTCTAGACCTATTAACAGTCTTTTGCAAAATTAATTTGAGCTCTCTATTGCTCAATTCTACTTGACCACTAGACTGTGGGTGATAAGGAGATGCGATTCTATGATTGCCATCATATTTAGCAAGCATTTTATGGAAAATACCATGAATAAAATGTGAACCACCATCAGTCATTAAATATCTAGGGACTCGAAACCTCGGAAAAATAACTCCCTTAAGCATTTTAATACAGGTGTTATGATCAACACTACTAGTTGGAATAGCTTCTACCCACTTAGTAACGTAATCAACAGCAACTAAAATATGTGTATATCCATTAGAGGCAGGAAAAGGTCCCATATAATCAAAGCCCCAAATATCAAATGGTTCAATAACAAGTAAATAATTCATAGGCATTTCTTGACGTCTACTAATATTACCAATTCTTTGACATTCATCGTAGGACAAAACAAACTTACGGGCATCCATGAAGAGAGTAGGCCAATAAAAACCAGATTGCAATACCTTATGTGCAGTTCTATCTCCAGTGTGGTGTCCTCCATAAGCCTCAGAGTGACACTTGCGTAGGATCTGTTCCTGCTCATGCTCAGGTACACAACGTCTAATAACACCATCTACTTCTTCTTTATAAAGATGTGGGTCATCCCAAAAGTAATGTCGCAAGTCATAGAAAAACCTTTTCTTTTGTTGGTATGTGAAGCTAGGTAGTATAAATTTGGCAACAATATAATTAGCATAATCAGGATACCAAGGAGTGCTACGAGATGTGCTTATGACATTTAATTGTTCATCAGGAAAGCTATCATAAATAGGTAGTGGGTCATCAAGAACATTCTCTAACCTAGATAAGTTGTCTGCAATGGGGTTCTCAGCTCCTTTTCTATCAACAATATGCAAATCAAATTCTGGCAGCAAGAGAACCCATCTAATGAGTCTAGGTTTTGCATCTTTCTTTTCCATAAGATATTTAATAGCAGCATGATCAGTGTGAATAGTTACTTTAGAATCAATAATATAGGGTCTGAATTTATCACAAGCGAATACAACTGCTAAAAGTTCCTTTTCGGTAGTAGAATAATTTCTTTGAGCATTGTCTAGAGTCTTACTAGCATAATGTATAACATTTAATTTCTTATCACCTCTTTGCCCTAGAACAGCACCTACAACATAATCACTAGGATCACACATAATTTCAAAGGGTAAATTCCAATCAGGCGGCTGAACAACAGGTGCAGAGGCTAATGCTTTCTTAAGTATTTCAAATGCTTCTACACAATCATCATCAAAGACAAACGGTACATCTTTTTCTAATAAATTAGTTAGAGGCCGAGAAATTTTTGAGAAGTCCTTAATGAACCTCCTATAAAATCCGGCGTGACCAAGGAAACTTCTTATACCTTTGATGTCCTTGGGACATGGCATCTTTTCAATAGCATCAACCTTGGCTTTATCAACTTCAATACCTCTTTCAGAAACTTTGTGGCCCAAGACAATATCTTCATTAACCATAAAGTGGCACTTTTCCCAATTCAAGACAAGATTAGTTTCTTCACATCTTTGCAAAACTCGATCAAGATTGCTCAAGATATCATCAAAAGAGGAACCATAGATGGAAAAGTCATCCATGAAAACCTCACAAATCTTTTCGCAAAAGTCAGAGAATATAGCCATCATGCATCTTTCAAAGGTAGCAGGTGCATTACATAAACCAAAAGGCATACGTCTATAAGCAAAAGTACCAAAAGGGCATGTAAAAGTAGTCTTTGATTGATCTTTAGCCGACACATGTATTTGAGAGAAACCAGAATAACCATCTAGAAAGCAATAATGTGTATGTTTGCATAATCTTTCTAGCATTTGATCAATAAAAGGTAAGGGGTAATGATCTTTCTTAGTAGCCTTATTTAATTTGCGGAAATCAATTACCATCCTATAACTTGTGATAATTCTTTGCGGAATCAATTCATCTTTATCATTAGGGACAACAGAAATACCTCCTTCTTAGTGACACAATGGACATGACTTACCCACTGACTATCAGCAACGGGATAAATTAGACCTGCCTCCAGAAGCTTGAGTATTTCTTTTCTTACCACTTCTTTCATTTTAGGATTCAAACATCGTTGAGGATCACGAACTGGTTTAGCATCCGATTCCAAATTTATTTTAGGTTGACATAGAGTGGGACTGATGCCCTTAAGATCATCCAGAGTATATCCAATAGCGGCACGGTGCTTCTTCAGAGTTTTCAATAATCTTTCTTCTTCATGCTCTGAAAGGTTAGCACTAATAATGACAGGATATATTTTCTTTTCATCAAGATAAGCATATTTAAGATTATCAGGCAACGGTTTAAGCTCAAACACGGGATCACCCTTGGGTGGAGGAGGATCCCCTAGGATTTCAACAAGTAAATTGTGTTGCAGAATAGGTTCCTGTTTAAAGAATACTTCATCTATTTCCCTTCTTTTATTCATAAACATATAATTTTCATGGTCTAGCAAATAGTGTTCTAAAGGATCACTAGGAGGTACGGCAATAGAAGCAAGACCAATAATTTCATCTTTACTAGGCAATTCTTCCTCACGATGTTGTTTACTAAATTTAGAGAAATTAAACTCATGAACCATATCATCCAAGCCAATAGTAACAACATTCTTTTCGTAGTCTATCTTAGCATTAACAGTATTCAAGAAGGGTCTACCAAATATAATGGGACAAAAGCTATCTTGTGGAGAACCAAGAACAAGAAAATCAGTGGGATATTTGGTTTTCCCACACAAGACTTCAACATCTCTAACAATTCCCATTGCAGATATAGTATCTCTATTGGCAAGTTCAATTGTAACATCAATATCTTCTAACTCAGCAGGTGCAATATCATGCATAATTTCTTCATACAAGGTAATAGGTATAATACTAGCACTAGCACCCATATCACATAAGCCATGATAATAATGATCTCCTATTTTAACAGAAATAACAGGCACGCCTACCACAGGTCTATGTTTATCTCTAGCACAAGGTTTAGCAATTCTAGCAGTTTCACCACGGAATTGAATAACATGCCCATCAATATTATCAGACAAGAGATCTTTAACAATAGCAATATTGGGTTCTACTTTGACTTGCTCAGGAGGAGTATAGGTTCTAATATTGCTTTTACGAACAACAGTTGAGGCTTTAGCTTGATCCTTCATTCTAACAGGGAAAGGTGGTTTCTCAACATAAGAAGTGGGAACAATAGGATCATTATAAGTGACAGTCTTTTCTTCAACTTTAATAGGTGTAACTACTTTTACTTCTATGGGAGGATGATATTTAAACCACTTCTCCTTGGGGAGATCAACATAAGTAGCAAAAGATTCACAGAAAGAAGCTACTATCTCAGAGTCAAGTCCATATTTAGTGCTAAACTTACGGAAAATATCGGTATCCATAAAAGATTTAACACAATCAAACTTAGGTGTCATACCTAACTCATTACCTTCGTCGAGGTCCCAATCTTCAGAGTTGCGTTTAACTCTATCCAATAAATTCCATTTAAATTCAATAGTCTTCATCATAAAAGAGCCAGCACAAGAAGTATCGAGCATGGTGTGATTGTTATCAGAAAGCCGAGCATAAAAACTTTGCATAATTACTTCTCTTGAGAGCTCATGATTGGGGCATGAATATAACATTGATTTAAGCCTCCACCAAGCTTGAGAGATGCTTTCTCCTTCGCGAGGCCAAAAATTATATATATAATTGCGATCACGATGAACAAGATGCATAGGGTAATACTTTTGATGAAATTCCAATTTCAATCTTTTATAGTTCCATGATCTCATATCATCACATAGCCTGTACCATATCAATGCGTCTCCCTTCAAAGATAAAGGGAAGGCCTTCTTCTTAACAACATCATCGGGTATACCTGCAAGCTTAAATAGTCCACAAACTTCATCCACATAGCGTAGATGTTCATCAGGATGCTTTGTTCCATCTCCTGTAAAAGTGTTAGCTAGCAGTTTTTCCATCATACCCGAAGGAATTTCAAAAGGAGTTTCATTTTCAATAGGTTTAGTAGGTTCAGTAGGTTGAGGAGCAACTCTTTGCTCTACTGGACGGGGTGAAGATACCCCGAACAAGCCCCTCACAAAATTACTTTCCATAGTAACAAGTGACAGAAAATTTCAGCACACTAAATAAATTTTTCCTTACCAAATTCCACCTACCAAAGGCGCTTCACTCCCCGACAATGGCGCCAGAAAAGAGTCTTGGTGACCCACAAGTATAGGGGATCTATCGTAGTCCTTTCGATAAGTAAGAGTGTCGAACCCAACGAGGAGCAGAAGAAAATGATAAGCGGTTTTCAACAAGGTATTCTCTGCAAGTACTGAAATCAGTGGTAACAGATAGTTTTGTGATAAGATAAATTGTAACGAGAAACAAGTAACAAAAGTAAATAAAGTGAAGCAAGGTGGCCCAATACTTTTTGTAGCAAAGGACAAGCCTGGAAAAATTCTTATAATAGGAAAAGCGCTCCCGAGGACACATGGGAATATCGTCAAGCTAGTTTTCATCATGCTCATATGATTCACGTTTGGTACTTTGATAATTTGATATGTGGGTGGACCAGTGCTTGGGTGCTGTTCTTACTTGAACAAGCTTCCCACTTATGATTAACCTCTATTGCAAGCATCCGCAACTACAACAAAAGTATTAAGGTAAACCTAACCATAGCATGAAACATATGGATCCAAATCAGCCCCTTACGAAGCAACACATAAACTAGGGTTTAAGCTTCTGTCACTCTAGCAACCCATCATCTACTTATTACTTCCCAATGCCTTCCTCTAGGCCCAAATAATGGTGAAGTGTTATGTAGTCGACGTTCACATAACACCACTAGAGGTTAGACAACATACATCTTATCAAAATATCGAACGAATACCAAATTCACATGACTACTAATAGCAAGACTTCTGCCTTGTCCTCAGGAACAAACGTAACTACTCACAAAGCATATTCATGTTCATAATCAGAGGGGTAATAATATGCATAAAGGATCTGTACATATGATCTTCCACCAAATAAACCAACTAGCATCAACTACAAGGAGTAATCAACACTACTAGCAACCTACTAGCACCAATCCTGGACTTGGAGACAAGAATTGGATACAAGAGATGAACTAGGGTTTGGAGATGAGATGGTGCTGGTGAAGATGTTGATGGAGATTGCCCTCTCCCAATGGGAGGAGCGTTGGTGATGACGATGGTGATGATTTCCCCCTCCCGGAGGGAAGTGTCCCCGGTAGAACAGCTCTGCCGGAGCCCTAGATTGGTTCCGCCAAGGTTCCGCCAAGTGGCGGCGGAGTCTCATCCCGAAAGGTTGCCTTCTATTTTTTTTCTCATCGAAATACTTCATATAGGAGAAGATGGGCGTGGGAGAGCCACCAGGGGGCCCACGAGGTAGGGGGGCACGCCCCCCCGGGGGGGGGGGGGGGCGCCACCCTTGTGAGCAGGGTGTGGGCCCCCTGGCCTTCATCTTTGGCAACAATTTTTCTTTATTTATTTTAAGATATTCCGTGGAGTTTCAGGACTTTTGGAGTTGCGCAGAATAAGTCTCCAATATTTTCTCCTTTTCCAGCCCAGAATTCCAGCTGCCGGCATTCTCCCTCTTCATGTAAACCTTTTAAAATAAGAGAGAATAGCCATAAGTATTGTGACATAACGTGAAATAACAACCCATAATGCAATAAATATTGACATGAAAGCATGATGCAAAATGGACGTATCAGCATCCAACAGAGCACTCCGCGAAAAACCATTCCAGCATGGCCGGCCGTTGCAGCTCTTCTGCTCGCCCTTCTCGTTCCAAGTTGGGGGATTGGGGGGAGTGTTCAGTTCCTCATAGCCGTTTGATAGAGTTCAAACCCAAGGGTTTCTCCCACCAGCGTTCATGGTCCCCGTCCGAGCTGGAATAGCCACTTATGACAGAGGGGAACAGGCTGAGGGATCTCCTAACCCATCTCCATAGGAGCGTATATGCGTCATCCCGCATCTGCTGAGGGGCGTTGGGTTCCCTATCCACCCGTTTCTTCGTGGGATCCTGGAGTTCTACGGCCTCCAGTTACACAACCTTACCCCTGCCTCCATTCTGCACATAGCGGGGTATGTCGCCCTTTGCGAGCTGTTTTTAGGCTGCGAACCACACTTTGGATTATGGAGGAAGCTGTTCTGCCTCGTTCCCACACCCAGTGAGAATCCCTATGTCAAGTGGGCGGGGCCGAAGTATGGTGCATCACCGAGACTGGATACCTGTCCGGCACTCCTGAGAAGGTACCAGAAAACTGGCCCTCAGAGTGGTTCTATATAGACGACGTTCCCCTCCCGGATCCAGTCCAGACAGGTGTCCCCAAGTTCAGCAATGCCCCGCCGAGGGCATGCTTAAGCTGGCGCCCCTGGGGCCATCAAGAAGAGGACACAAGGGAAATATACTTCCTGATGAACATGATAAAGCTACTGGCCAAATCTGGACTGACAATAGTTGAGGTCATGGCGATATGCATAAGGCAGGGAGTGCAACCGCTCCAATATCGGGGGAAGCCCATGTGACATTTCAACGGGGAAGACGACGCCACTTGTTGTGGCCGTAAGGGTCTGGACTCCGTTGCCGCTTTGGCAAGGATATTGTCCGATTTGTACAAAGGAGAAGAGGAGGAATTCCTTCGCATAAAAACGCGGGACGGATTCTCCACGTAAAACCCCCCAGAGTGGGTAAGTTGCCATTCTTTTCCCTGCTTCACTTACTCTAGTGTTCTTCTGCTAAGATTACTTGCATCAATGCTTCTCAGCAGGAACTGAGGAGGGCCGTAGAAGGAATCTTCAGCCCCTCCCCGCAACCAGAGGACCCTGGAAGGGCCATAGATCCCGGACTCAAAGAAGATCCGGATATCACTGTGGAGCTTGTCAACAGGGTATTTCATCAAGCGAGCTGGGATGGCGCCAAAGTGGCCATTACAGCCGACTATCCTGGACTGCTCCCTATGTCGCGGGTATGCCGAACTAAAAACCCTATCCTCCGAAGAGGATTCCCCTCAGGATTATGATTTACCCTTGAGGCGTCGTGCTATTCGCAGAGACGACGGTCGGAGCGCGGGGCCGAGCACCTAGGGACTCGTCAACCACAGGAGTCCGGATCGGGCAGGCTCAAGAGGAAGGCGGTGAGGGTTGACACACCGCTGCAGATGTAAAGTAATAACCTCTCCTGTGGTTTATAGTATTTGAAATATGACAGCACCCTTTGTGTCTGGCAGGAAGAGGAGCAGCCAGACTATGTTCGGGAATCCCACCAATCATGCCTCCACCAGCCAGGTTCCAGAACCGGCTTCGAGGGCGGAGGCGGACACGGGGCCAGAACCACACAGTTCTCCGACAGAGGACGCGGATATGTGTTCGGCCACGAACTCAGAGGTGGAAAGCGCCATGAATCACCGGTACCGGAGGGCCGTGCTTCGGAACAACATCTTTTCTTAAGAGGCTTTTAATGCCTTCAATTTGGCAGACGCATATGTCTGAGCTGCTCGAGGCGGGCTTGCCTAAGCGACGAACCAGTACACCAAAGATATACGTGTAAGAAAGTTTTGACAAGTATGTATAGCAGTAGCCCCTGAGACTTGAAATAGTTGGGACAACTGTTTGAAGGATCAATATATGCACAGGTCCTTGTGGACAAGAATGAACAATTGTCTCGGGAGCTGGAGGCATGCAAGGCCCAGCTGATGGATGCGGTAGCCAAGTTAGAGGGATCCCGGAAGGCCCCCTCTGGTAATATTTGTCTCCATTGTACGCAGATGTACCAGTTACTAAATGGCTGGTGTGGTTAGTCTAACAGAAAATTTTGCAGATAATCCCGGGGTGAATTCGGAGGGCGTAATGGATGACGACTCGCATCTCCAACGACAACTAAAGGCTAGCGAGCGCATCCTTACGTAGGTGACACAAGAGAAGAACAAGCTACAAGATGCTAATATTCGTCTGGACGTGGAATTAAAGGACGTCTGCGCTCAACTGACGGACTCCGTGAAGGAGAACAAAAGGCTTCGACGCGACATTTATGGTAAGAGCTCAACCGAACTGTGTGATAGTTCGGCGAGGAAGTTTTTTGAATTTTTTTGCTTGTAGGAATGTTAACGGGTCACCCTTAAGAGGAGATGCCCTCATCTGCAGGTGATATGCTGCAAGAGCTTTCGCAGTTGCACGAGCGTGCTCGGCAGGTGATGCACGACGTTGCTCAGGCCTTGTGGCCATCAAGCCTCCCGCCGAATGGCATGGGGGAGCTTGCGGACCTGCTTCAAGGAGCTCGGCAGTGCTTCCATCTGTGGAAGATATCAGCATGCCGGCAAGGAGCAAGAGAAGCCTGAGCAATGGTGAAGACGCGCTACACCAAGCTGGACCCGAACCATATGGCCGAAGTAGGACCAGCGGGGCCCAATGGGCAAGAAATTCCCGTAAGTCTGGTATATGACCAGGTAGCGTTAGCCGCTAACTATTCTCAACAGGATTGTAAGCTAGATAGCCTGTTAGATGGTATAGAGGAGGAATATAGTCAGTCCAAGTGACTGTGTAATTTATTGGGCATAAGTAGCCACTAGCCGGATTAAAATCATTTGTCATGGCGGACCTTTTCGCTTTAGCCCCCGGATCCTACAGTCCGGGGTGTGTCCGAATACCTGCTCAGTTATACAAAACCGGGGTATGCATGGAGACTAGGCGTATGGGTCATAAGTGCTTGAACAGACAAGTACCCAACTAGTTATGTTATATTACATGGATAGTAAGAAACATCTTCCAGGGAGAATAGTTCTGTTAGGGGTTCCTTTCCCTGGGTACGCATGCACCAATGCACATGTACGGACTGTGAAAGATGGCACATGATACAAAACTTCTGGGTTTTTTTGTTGTAACCAACGAATACATCCTTTGTTAACCAATCGAATATTCTCTTAAGGAAACTAGCTTTCGGCTTCACCCAGTCTGAGGTACACATCCGGCTTAACCGGCAGTAACAATCATAGAGGTGCTCCCCTTATGCCCTAGCCGAATTAACGGGAACGTAGGGCATAAACACAAGAGCCAGGCAACCCAGCTTGGCCACATCTTAACTCATATCGATGCATATAGTGGTGAAGAAAAGGCACATATGGACAAAGAACGCATATATGATGGGCAAAAAGCCATTTAAAGTAATTATGTCTAGCTTCCGAATAGGAAGCCCCCAGGTATAGCTTACACACATAGTACGGCCGGAGTGATCCGGAAGTCCGCATTGTATTAAATACTTTGTGTGAAGATAAAAAGGGTTGAGAAAGGAGAGAAAAGGGGTGGAGCATAATTAAAAAGGAGGGGTAAGGAGACGAACACTGAGTTCGGCGCTAGGCGTAGAATCTCCGGAGTCTGGCCACGTTCCATGGGTTCGGCTCGAGTCTGTTATTGGATGCATTACATAAACGGTACGCTCCTCCGGTGAGAACTTTGTCAATGATGAAGGGACCTTCCCACTTGGGCTTGAGTTGTCTTTCTTCTCCGGTAGGTGTAGAACGAGCTCGCCAATATTGTAAGTTTTGGCCCGCACTTCTCTGCTTTGATATCGTTGAGCCTGCTGCTGATAGAATGTGGAACGGGCTTTTGCGACATCGCGCTCCTCCTCCAGGGCATCCAAGTTATCCTGCCGATCTAACTTGGCTTCCTTTTCTTCGTACATGCGTACGCATGGTGAATCATGTATTATGTCGCAGGGTAGTACTGCTTCTGCACCATACACCATAAAAAATGGTGTAAATCCGGTGGTGCGATTCGGTGTGGTTCGCAGCCCCCAGAGTACGGAGTCGAGCTCCTCTACAGAGTGCGTATCCGATTCTGTTAAAGATCGCACTAGTCTGGGTTTGATGCCGCTCATAATGAGACCGTTTGCCCGTTTGACCTGGCCGTTTGTTTGTGGGTGGTAGACGAAAGCGTAGTCGAGCTTAATGCCCATTTTGCCGCACCAAGTTTTCACTTCATCGACTGTGAAATTTGAGCCATTATCAGTGATGATGCTGTGGGGGACACCGTATCGGTGTACGACCCCGGATATGAAGTCTATAATAGGTCCAGATTCGACCGTTTTAACTGGTTTGGCTTCTATCCATTTGGTGAACTTGTCCACCATGACCAATAAGTATTTTTTCTTATGGCTTCCCCCTTAAAGGGGTCCGACCATATCCAGCCCCCTGACCGCGAAGGGCCAAGTTATGGGGATTGTTTGGAGAGCGGTAGGGGGCATATGACTCTAATTGGCAAAGAGCTGGCAACCGACGCAATGTTGGACAAGGTCCTATGCGTCTGCTCGGGCCGTTGGGCAATAGAAGCCTATACGGAAGGCCTTGCTGACTAGCGCTCGATCCGCGGCATGGTGTCCGGCATGGATTTCAGCCAAGAGTTGCCGCCCTTCCTCTTCGGAGATGCACCTTTGGAGCACTCTGGTCGCGCTTTTCTTATAGAGTTCCCCTTCGTGGACCTTGTAAGCTTTAGAGCGCCAGACTATGCAGCGTGCTTCGTTTTGGTCTTCGGGGAGCTCCTGCCTATTTAGGTAGGCCAAGAAAGGCTCGGTCCACGGGGCAATTACGACCATGATTTCATGGGCCGAAGATGTTATTTCGGTGGCAGAGCCTCCGATTGTGTCTGATGGTTCGGAATTTGGGGGTGTGTTCGGATCCATGCTGGTATTGCTGGACTCCCCTTCCCATACTATGGATGGCTTGAACAGCCTTTCCAGGAATATGTTAGGTGGGACAGGGTCGCGTTTGGCGCCGATGCGGGCGAGGACGTCCGCCGCTTGATTGTTTTCTCGAGCCACATGGTGGAATTCGAGCCCCTCGAACCGAGCTGACATTTTGAGGACAACGTTATGGTAAGCCGCCATTTTTGGATCCTTGGCATCGGAGTCTCCGTTTATTCGTGATATTGTGAGGTTCGAATCCCCACGCACTTCCAGGCGTTGGATGCCCATAGAGACCGCCTTCCGAAGACCATGCAACAAAGCCTCATATTCGGCTGCATTGTTGGAGTCTGTGTAAAGTATTTGGAGGACGTACTGGACCGTGTCTCCGGTGGGGGGCGTCAGGACTACACCTGCTCCCAATCCGGCCAGCATTTTAGAGCCGTCGAAGTGCATGATTCAGTTGGAGTATGCGCCATACTCTTTAGGGATTTCGGCTTCCGTCCATTCGACGACAAAGTCGGCCAATACTTGTGACTTGATGGCCCACCGTGGTTTGTACATTATGTCAAACGGAAGGAGCTCGATGGCCCATTTAGCAATCCAGCCCGTAGCGTCGCGGTTGTTTATTATGTCATTGAGTGGTACTTCGGAGGCTACTGTGATCGAACACTCTTGAAAGTAGTGTCGCAGCTTCCGGGATGCCATGAAGACCGAGTATACTATTTTTTGATAGTGTGGGTATCGGGATTTTCATGGGGTGAGGACTGTGGATACGTAATAAACCAGCTTTTGGAGCGGGAATTTGTATCCCTCAACCTCTCGTTCGACGACGAGTACTGCGCTTACAACTTGATGTGTTGCCGCTATGTACAATAGCATAGGCTCGTCAATGTTCGGCGCGGTTAGGACTGAATTACTGGCCACTAGGGTCTTTATTTCATCGAGTCCGCCCGTGGCTGCATCCATCCATACAAAGTGTTTGGTGCACCGAAGGAGGCGATAAAGAGGCAATGCCTTTTCTCCTAGCCTGGAGATAAAGCGGCTCAAAGCGGCCACGCATCCGGCTAGCTTCTGGATGTGCTTGAGGTCTGTTGGTATAGCCAACTATGACAGAGCTCGGATTTTTGGTGGATTCGCTTCAATTCCTCTATTGGAAACAATGAAGCCTAGCAGTTTCCCCGATGGGACGCCGAAGACGCATTTTTCCGGATTCAACTTAATGTCGTATGTACGGAGGTTATCGAATGTGAGCCTCAAGTCATCTATCAGGGTTTCGACGTGTCCAGTTTTTATGACCACGTCGTCCACATATGCTTCCACTATTTTGCCGATTTGTTTTTCCAGGCTTGTTTGAATCATGCGTTGATAGGTTGTGCCGGCATTCTTGAGCCCGAAGGGCATAGTGTTGAAGCAAAAAGGGCCTATGGCGTTATAAAAGCTGTTGCAGCTTGGTCAGACTCTGCCATCTTTATTTGATGGTATCCAGAGTATGCATCGAGAAAACACAGCGAGTCGTGTCCAGCTGTGGCATCGATGATTTGATCGATGCGAGGGAGGGGAAAGGGATACTTGGGGCAAGCCTTGTTGAGGTGTTTGAAGTCGACGCATAGGCGCCAGGATTTGTCCTTCTTTGGTACTAATACCAAATTTGCCAGCCAATCCAGATGTTTAATATCTCTGATGAATCCGGCCTTGAGTAGCTTGGCTAACTCTTCCCCCATTGCTTGTCGTTTGAGCTCTAAGAATCGCCTTAGGGTCTGCTTGACCAGTTTGTATCCTTTTAGAATATTGAGGCTGTGTTCGGCCATTCTGCGTGGGATGCCTGGCATGTCCGATGGGTGCCAGGCGAAAATGTCCCAATTCTCGCGTAAGAAATCTCGCAGTGCGGCGTCCGTCGCGGGGCTCAGCTGTGTCCCGATGGAAGCTGTCTTCGTGGGATTTGTTGGATGGACCTGGAATTTGACTATCTCGTCTGCATGCTTAAATGAGGTGGACTTGGGTCGCTTGTCTAGTATCACATCGTCCCTATCCACAGTGGACCGCAGTGTTGTTAACTCTTTGGCTGCTAGGGCTTCAGATAATGCTTCCAAGGCTAGTGCTGCAGTTTTATTTTCGACGTGAAGTGCGACGTCCGGATCACTGGCTAGAGTGATAATTCCATTGGGTCCAGGCATTTTGAGCTTCATATACCCGTAATGGGGTACAACATGAAAGCTTGTAAACGCGCCCCGCTTGTCAGAACCCCGACTCAATGCCACATCTATCTAGCATGTAACACCTCATATCACTTTGCGGCCTCATGCACGGTATCCCCACGGGTGTCGCCTTACCTTTGCCCGGGACAGTTTGCGCCTTTTGGCACACGTATATGATAGTGTCGCTAGCATTCATATGATAAGGAGCCCGGGCTGACATGGCTAGTCGTAAACCCAAAGTGGCACAAACTTACAGGGACAGGCATCCATGACCCAGCATCGAACGTGTCGGTCATCAGTGAGTGAATCCAGGCTGCAGCACTGGGCTAGCAGGACTCCGGTGAACCGGGCTGTAGCGGGCTAACAGGACTCCGGTATTCATCGCGTGAAATTTCCCCGAAGGGACAGAAACAAGAACGAAGAAGGACACATGCCGGCCAGCCTAAGTGTTCCGGAGCAGTAGCAAGCTACCATGGCTCAGTGGAAGCACTAGGAGACATTTCCCGGTAAGAGAGGCTACTAAGGATAAACAACTAGATAGTCAGATCCCACACATACCAAGCATTTCAATAACATACACACAATATGCTCGATATGTGCAAATACAACATGGCATCACAACATCACTCTACAACTCAAGCATTTTATTCAATAGGCTCCGAGGAGCGAGATATTACAATCATGGGTCTCATGACCCAACATTCAGAGCAAACAAGTCAAGCACAAGCGGAAGCTTAACATGTTTGAGTACAGACATCTACAAAAGAAAAAGGCTGAGAAGCCTGACTGTCTATCAGATCCAGCCGAGGGCACAAGATCGTAGCTGAGGTAACAAGCTAAACGTCGAAGTCCACACGGAACTACTAGCGAGACTGAAGTCTCTCTGCAAAAAACATAAATTAAGCAACGTGAGTACAAATGAACCCAGCAAGACTTACATCATAACTAACTACATATGCATCATTATCAACAAAAGGGGTGGTGGAGTTTAACTGCAGCAAGCCAGCTTTGACTCAGTGGCCATCCTAAACTACGACTGCAAGTATCTCATTTGAGGTGGCGCACACGAGTCCACATATTCACCATATCAATACACCACTATGGATCCGCTCCCGTCTCCCTACGAGAACGCCATCCATAGCACTCACGCTTATCTTGCGTATTTTAGAGTATCCACTTTCACTTGTCTATGAACTGTACAGGCAACCCAGAAGTCCTTTACCGTGGACACGGCTATTCGAATAGATGATGTTAACTCTGCAAGGGTGTACTTCTTCACACATGCTCTCACCACTTACCGCCGTTTACACGACATGTAATCGACAACCTTCAAGCGGAAGCCCAGCGAGGGTGTCGGCCATGACCTGACTAACCACACAAGTCTCTCATCCAGGTTTATCGCATATTCGGGTTCCATCCGCAAGGAGATCCGGCCGGAGTGTCGCTCACGGCCCCAAACGATGTGTGTAGGGTTCCCAAGCCCACCATCCGGGTGCTACTTGGTACACCGGGCCACTGTGCCTAGTCTGTCCCAAGCCCACCTGTACCGGGTGCCACTTGGTAGACTACTAACACTACCTACAAACACCAGAAACTAGTTGCAACTCCTGGACAGAGATCAAGTTGATTAATAAGCCGAGAGGGGCCGAGTTACCGGAACCCAATGTGTGGTAGTAACTGTTCATGGATCACAAACACGGAACTCAGTTCCTGAGGACGGCTGCAATGAGACAACCCACCATGTACTCCTACATGGCCTCTCACCGCTACCTTTACCAAATCCTGTTCACACACTTAGCACTCAACAATAGGACATGTTCACACACCTCTGATTCATCCCCGATGAATCAGACCTGACTCAACTCTAAGCAGTAGCAGGCATGACAACCAAGCATGAATGAGTAGGCACAACAGGGCTCGAACAACTCCTACTCACGCTAGTGGGTTTCATCTATTTACTGTGGCAATGACAGGTCATGCAGAGGATAAAGGGGTTCAACTACCGCAGCAAGTAACAGTTGTATCGTTGTTGTCCTAATGAAGTAAAATAGAGCAGGAGCGAGAGAGTGCGATTGTATCAGAATGAACAAGGGGTTTTGCTTGCCTGGCACTTCTGAAGATAGTATAGTTCTTCATCGGTGTCATCGATCACATCGTCGGTACACGTCTACTGAGAGGGGACAAACACCGGCAACAGAGAAAGAACACAATCAATGCAATGCAACAATATGATGCATGAGTGTGACATGGCAATATGCTGTGGTTTGAGCTAATGCAACTAGCAGCAAGTTAAATGGAATTGGTTTGAATCCAAGATTCAAATTCAAACTCCATATGTGAGGGTTTAAATGCCATTATATGATTTGTGCTAAAAAGCAGCTATAAGTTGTTCTAACATGCATGAAAATGGTACAGATGGATAGATTGGATTTTTCTGATCATTTTTCATATATAAATTATTTGATTTGGAGCTACGGTTGAATTTCTATGAATTTTAGAAGTTTTGACTATTTTCTGAAATTTCCTGAATAAACTTAAATCCAGAAAAATGCTTTATTGCGTCAGGGTGACGTCACTGTGATGTCAGTAGTCAACAGGGTTGACCCAGGTCAAACCTGACCAGTGGGGTCCACTGGTCAGTGGCACAGTGCTGTTCAGTGTCAATGACAGGTGGGGCCTGGTCAACGTTGACTTGACCAAAGTCAAAGCTGACACATGGGGTCCATGCAGATTAGCACTAATCTAAACAGGTAGTTAGACTTAACTAATTGGCCTCAGGGACCCACATGTCATCGGCGCAGGCACTAACTAAACGAGTTTAGCGCCTAAACTAATAGCGCCACGTCAGCTGCCGGCGTTTAACCGCCGGCGACCTTAGATCGCGGCGGCGTCCACGTCGGGATTGCGCTACGGGCCACGGTTTGGGGCGTGGTTGGGTTCTATGGAGAGCCGGGGTTGAGCCGCGTCTTTGGGTGGTGGAGCTGGACCAGATGGTCGCCGGAATCAACGCCGGCGATGAGGTTTGCGGTGGCCGGAGCTCGGGCGAGCTCGGGGTCGTCGCTAGGATGCACGGCAGGAGGTGCGGAGCGGTGCTACGGGCTCCTGGGGACACGGCGAGTGCGGTGAAGTGCTCGGTTGCGGCTATAGGTGTCGGTGGCCACGACGGCGACATGGCTGGGCGGCGGTGAGCTCTCGGGTCCGGTGGAAATAACGGCTAGAGCGGCCAAACGGCATGGGAAGAAGAGGGGAACGAGTCAGCGACTCACCGCGAGTCCAACGAGCGCGGGGCGAGGCCGGGGACGCTCTGTGGGCGGCGAATCGAGCAACGGCGGCCGTCGGTGCAGAGGATGAACATGGCGTCAAGGACGGCATTGCAGGGCTTCCGGCAGGGCGTGTCTCGGTGGGGAGGAAGAGGGGTCGAGGCGGAGCTTCTGAGCGCTTCGGCGAGGCGAGGTGGAGGCAGTGGCCGCGGTGGTGGCGAACGGCGGCGACGAACCCGCTCGGGTGGTGCGAGGGAGAGAGCCGGAGGAGGAGAGGAGCACGGGAGAGAGTGAGAGGGGCCAGGGGGGCTGCGGGGTGGCGCCGAGGAGAAGATGCAAGGCGTCGCGGTGGCCAGGCGACGCAGGCAGACAACCTGGTGGCGTGGCGCCCGCGCACGCCGGCGTGCTCCTCTCTGCCTGCCTGGCGAGAGGAAGCAGGTGGATGGCACGGGCCAGCACAGTGCTGGGCCGGCCAGTGAGCTGCCAGGTGGGCTGGCTGGGCTGCCAGGTGAGCGCCAGGTAAGCTCTCCCTCTCTTCTGTTTCTATTTTTCTTTTGTTCTGTAAGTTTGTGGCATTACTAAAAATATCTAGGCACTTTCAAAAATCACCAAACTGTGCATGCCCAATGTTTAGAATATATCCAACATGGAACATTTTGGTTTGGGATTATTTGGACATTTAAAATATTTTATAGAATTTAAATGTCCAAATTCAAATACTTATGATTTAATTCAGTGACCTTAGGATGACCTAAAAATCTGTGCATCACTTCTGACAGTGGTTTAGGACCAATGCAAAGGTGATGAACATTTTAGAAGGGCATTTCAGGTTCATTGGAAATATTTTTAGTAAACCCTAATTGGATTCAGAGGGTTCTGGGGGTTCTGTCTTCCCCATTTCAAATTTCATAAAATTTAAACATGATGCATGTATGCTAAAGCAAAAACAAGCAAGGCTTGAACTGGGGATGTGACAACTCACCCCCACTAAACAAGAATCTCGACTCGAGATTCAAGCGTTGGGTAAGACGAAGGGGAAACTCAACCTAACACAATCTTCATGATCCAGGTTTCCCTTCATAAGAACATTGATTCGATCACCATTATTGACTCGATGTCTTCCTCCAGGAACTCCTACCAACATGACCACGAGAGGGAAAAGAAACTCTAGAAGGATCGATCTTCTCAAAGATCGAGCAACTCATGATCAACTCACTGAATGAGACATAGAAACATCTCACGAGCTAAGACGCGAAGCACACATCCATAGGAATGGGGTGAAGCAGAGGACGAAGGTTCACTAGGTGGACAACAATTTTCACGCTTAAGAAGGTGGTGAACGGTTGTCAACGTAGCGAGGAGTTGAGTTGCCATGATACTATAACGAGACATCTTAGGGATGGTGACTCGTAGATATATTCCTTTAAGTGGCAAAAAGAATTACCTTTGATTCAGAGATCATTGAAACTCTTTATACTAGCCTAAGGCAATTCTCGAGCGATCGTTTGGAGGGTTTCGTTAGAATGGCATACCCGAATTAGAATGATGATGTGGATTACCTTGTTGAAAACAACACAAGGGATGATTTTGCTTGTGCATTCTCTCAAGAACTTGAGCATCCCCATATTCATCAAGATTTTACCAACATCCGTGTCAAGGATCCTGGCAACACAACATACTACCATGATGAACAACAATGGACGATGCAGAAGCATAGGAAGATAACAGCTTCTCAGATTTCACCTTTGCGAGGCTAAGGAAACAAAATCTGGATGATCGACCGAGAGACATTTAGCACTTCGCTTCTAATGTTCCCCTTGATGTGCTAGTGTATCCCATTCATATGGTTTGATATCTAGCACATCAAATAAAGGTCGGACTTCGGGAGCACAAGAATCCATAAGGAATAACTACGGAAGTAAATCCTGCGAAATCCTTATGGGGAGGTGGCCAACTTTCTCAATCAAGATACTACAATATTAGGTCTTTTGGGTGGGTGGTGTTGGCCACGACAACCACTTTACCGGGTTACAAAGAGACCAATATTATAGTACTTTGGAAAACATTCCAACCATCATGTCTGCCTGAGATTCAGATCTGGCTGGTGTCAGGATATTCTAGACTCATCAAGTCTAGAAAGAGAAAAGAAAGTTTGCAACACAAATCGATGAGATGACGTTGCGAGATTCTCGGGAAATGAACCACGATAGCAAGCTCCAAAACATGAGCTGGTTCTGCTATACACATGTGAACACGTTGTCCCAGACAAGCATGACCACATAGTAGTCTTACAACGGAACACTACCGAATTCTGGTTTGGAACCGTCATTGGAATAACAAAGTCTTGTGCATATACCTTTGGGTCCTTAAGGGTTAACACTCAAGAACTTCTTTTCCTTGAACAATTCAATCAGTGGCTTGGTGTGCTAGGGAATACATATGGAGTGGAGGTAATTAATCTACCAAACCATAGAATACATTCGCACATGCATGACTGACTTGGGACGATTCCAGAGGAAACAAAACTAACTTTCTCGAATTCATGGCGACAAGTTGCACCAATTGCACATGAATTAGAGGAAGTCACTTCTTTCATCCAAGCATATCCTTCATGAACGAAACACGAAGATAATGCTTACACAAGTTTCCGACACTAGCATGATATTCATCATGAATTATGGAGGAGATAAAATGCTGCTGATGGGCTCAACAACAATTCATCAGAATTTCCATATCACTGGAATTCCGCCATTATGTGAACAAGGTGATAGCATTGGTCAGACCAAAGAATATAATGGTGTATGCTCGAGGAAAAACCATGAGTAAGACAACATTACAAATATCGTTGGTTCTGATTTGATTTGACAATAGCCCATACTCAAATCAAAGATTGGATAAGATAATAGATCCAACAATTGACCATGAGGATCTACCAATGATGATATCATCTTTCTTCAAAACACACCAACACCAGGATATCCCTTTGAAACGAACTAAGTTAGGTAAGCTTTTATCTTCCAACTCTCCAAGTTGTCGTTTAGCTTATCCAACTAGCTCAGGGTATCCAACACGGATTCTTGGAGAAGGGGTGGTTACAAGGAACCAACTTGGTCACGAGCTCAACATAGCGGTCAGGTGCCAACCTGGTGATACTTCCGAGAAGATAATCGGAAAATCACGAACCACCGATATGCTATTAAGCTCGAGAACAATCTTGCTTTCCAGGGCAAGACGATGTGAGCAAATAAGCAAGGGATTGAATAATCCTAACTCATTGATCAGAGGGTGCACCGGAAATAAGGACTAGGTAGCACGAACAATCTTAGAATGATGATTCCATAACCAACACACTAAGAATGAGATTTTCGTCCATTAATCACTAAGCAACATGGTTGCTAGGAGTATTGATTTCACACATCATAGTTAACCTGTCGGCATTCCGGTTGCAACAACACGGAACCGAGGAATGAACAATGATGGCAAGAAGTATTACCGCGTCAAGAATTCATAAGAGGTGGTGCAATTCTCATGACACTCTTGACATAAAGATGGTAACACTCCAAGGTAGAGCAGAGCAGAAGCTGGATTGGCATTTTGATCTGCGGAATACAATTGCTTTGACCCAATCCTAGATATGGATGAGGTTCTGGAGTTTGTTTCTCCTAGTCATCCTGAATAGAACAGCTTGACGGACCACAAGAATAATAAGCATCGATAACACAAATGCATAATCACTCCTGACTATCAATTGATAGACAAGGGCCAGAAAACAACTAAAGAGGGACAGCTCAAAAGAACATATGATTTTCTGAGTTGTGAATGCATAGATTAGCATGTCGAACGAGTTCAACATATTTCTTCCGGACAACCCATGCGGAAAGGTAGAGCTGGCAGAGTCACAATTATGAATGGAGAACTCCTCAAGAGTACTCTGATTGTGATCCTTCGGTTTAGCGAGGAACTTCTGCCATAAGCGGGTCATAGTATTTGGAAGAAGGAAAAACCACGGACCTCGAGGACTATCGCAAAGTTACTAATATTCTAAAGTAACTAGCAAACACTATCAACATGAAGTAGGTAGGATGAATCTCGGGTTCAAGAACCCAGGAATAGAATACCTACTACTAAGTGGCATCACGGGATGCTTTCGAGAATAAAGGCCAGAATCATCACACTAGGACACACATCATGGCTAGATTACTAGATGATCCCCTAATACACCTAGGGTCATAATAATAGCTCCAACATATACGTCGAGGCAATAGAGTACCTCAACTCACCGTTTAGTGCGGTTAACCTGGCCAGAAAGGTCATGGAAAACAGAGGGAAAGATTTTGCAATTGCATCAGATTATTTGGAAACCTGGGATGACTCGGACAACATAACGGCTGTAAATGCTCAAAAGATTGGAGACATGCTACAAAAATGGTGGCATAGCCACTCAGAAGCACAATATCAAGGTTTCGAGATCAACTATGAATACAGAAGATAGTAGAAAATTAACTCAAGCTTAGAACCATCAATCCTATAGGACTACGGATTAGTAACACATGATCCTGATAGAAAGAAGAGAAAGCCTAGTTCCTTAACCCCGTAGGAAAGATAAGATGACTCGGATCAGAGGGCATGAGGTATAAGGAGTAAAAAGAGCCTTACGTTCCATCCCACAATCAATTCCCTTATATAACTAAAGAATTTCTAGACTCGACTTCGACCAGTTTGGCTTGGTAAACCTACAGGCAGTCAAGCTCTGATACCAAAGCTGTCAGGACCCCGACTCAATGCCACATCGATCTAGCATGTAACACCTCATATCACTTTGCGGCCTCACGCACGGTAGCCCTACGGGTGTCGCCTTACCTTTGCCCGAAACCGTTTGTGCCTTTTGGCACACGTATATGATAGTGTCGCTAGCATTCATATGATAAGGAGCCCGGGCTGACATGGCTAGTCATAAACCCAAAGTGGCACAAACTTACAGGGACATGCATCCATGACCCAGCATTGAACGTGTCGGTCATCAGCGAGTGAATCCAGGCTGCAGCACTGGGCTAGCAGGACTCCGGTGAACCGGGCTGTAGCGGACTAACAGGACTCCGGTATTCATCGCATGACATTTCCCCGAAGGGACAAACACAGGAACGAAGAAGGACACATGCCGGCCAGCCTAAGTGTTCCGGAGCAGTAGCAAGCTACCATGGCTCAGTGGAAGCACTAGGAGACATTTCCCGGTAAGAGAGGCTACTAAGGATAAACAACTAGATAGTCAGATCCCACACATACCAAGCATTTCAATAACATACACACAATATGCTCGATATGTGCAAATACAACATGGCATCACAACATCACTCTACAACTCAAGCATTTTATTCAATAGGCTCCAAGGAGCGAGATATTACAATCATGGGTCTCATGACCCAACATTCAGAGCAAACAAGTCAAGCACAAGCGGAAGCTTAACATGTCTGAGTACAGACATCTACAAAAGAAAAAGGCTGAGAAGCCTGACTGTCTATCAGATCCTGCCGAGGGCACAAGATCATAGCTGAGGTAACAAGCTAAACATCGAAATCCACGCGGAACTACTAGCGAGACTGAAGTCTCTCTGCAAAAACATAAATTAAGTAACGTGAGTACAAATGTATCCAGCAAGACTTACATCAGAACTAACTACATATGCATCATTATCAATAAAAGGGGTGGTGGAGTTTAACTGCAGCAAGCCAGCTTTGACTCGGTGGCTATCCTAAACTACGACTGCAACTATCTCATTTGAGGTGGCGCACACGAGTCCACATATTCACCATATCAATACACCACTATGGATCCGCTCCCGTCTCCCTACGAGAACGCCATCCATAGCACTCATGCTTATCTTGCGTATTTTAGAGTATCCACTTTCACTTGTCTATGAACTGTACAGGCAACCCAGAAGTCCTTTACCGCGGACATGGCTATTCGAATAGATGATGTTAACCCTGCAGGGGTGTACTTCTTCACACACGCTCTCACAACTTACCGCCGTTTACACGACATGTACTCGGCAACCTTCAAGCGGAAGCCCAGCGAGGGTGTCGGCCACGACCTGACTAACCACACAAGTCTCTCGTCCAGGTTTATCGCCTATTCGGGTTCCATCCGCAATGAGATTCGGCCGGGGTGTCGCTCATGACCCCAAACGATGTGTGCAAGGTTCCCAAGCCCACCATCCGGGTGCTACTTGGTACACCGAGCCACTGTGCCTAGTCTGTCCCAAGCCCACCTATACCGGGTGCCACTTGGTAGACTACTAACACTACCTACAAACACCAGAAACTAGTTGCAACTCCTGGACAGAGATCAAGTTGATTAATAAGCCGAGAGGGGCCGAGTTACCGGAACCCAATGTGTGGTAGTAACTGTTCATGGATCACAAACACAGAACTCAGTTCCTGAGGACGGCTGCAATGAGACAACCCACCATGTACTCCTACATGGCCTCTCACCGCTACCTTTACCAAATCGTGTTCACACACTTAGCTCTCAATAATAGGACATGTTCACACACCTCTGATTCATCCCCGATGAATCAGACCTGACTCAACTCTAAGCAGTAGCAGGCATGACAACCAAGCATGAATGAGTAGGCACAACAGGGCTCAAACAACTCCTACTCATGCTAGTGGGTTTCATCTATTTACTGTGGCAATGACAGGTCATGCAGAGGATAAAGGGGTTCAACTACCGCAGCAAGTAACAGTTGTATCGTTGTTGTCCTAATGCAGTAAAATAGAGCGGGAGCGAGAGAGTGGGATTGTATCGGAATGAACAAGGGGGTTTTGTTTGCCTGGCACTTCTGAAGATAGTATAGTTCTTCATCGGTGTCATCGATCACATCGTCGGTACACGTCTACTGAGAGGGGACAAACACCGGCAACAGAGAAAGAACACAATCAATGCAATGCAACAATATGATGCATGAGTGTGACATGGCAATATGCTGTGGTTTGAGCTAATGCAACTAGCAGCAAGTTAAATGGAGTTGGCTTGAATCCAAGATTCAAATTCAAACTCCATATGTGAGGGTTTAAATGCCATTATATGATTTGTGCTAAACAGCAGATATAAGTTGTTCTAACATGCATGAAAATGGTACAGATGGATAGATTGGATTTTTCTGATCATTTTTCATATATAAATTATTTGATTTGGAGCTACGGTTGAATTTCTATGAATTTTAGAAGTTTTGACTATTTTCTGAAATTTCCTTAATAAACTTAAATCCAAAAAATGCTTTATTGCGTCAGGGTGACGTCACTGTGATGTCAGCAGCCAACAGGGTTGACCCAGGTCAAACCTGACCAGTGGGGTCCACTGGTCAGTGGCACAGTGCTATTCAGTGTCAATGACAGGTGGGGCCTGGTCAACGTTGACTTGACCAAAGTCAAAGCTGACACATGGGGTCCATGCAGATTAGCACTAATCTAAACAGGTAGTTAGACTTCACTAATTGGCCTCAGGGACCCACATGTCATCGGCGCAGGCACTAACTAAACGAGTTTAGCGCATAAACTAATAGCGCCACGTCAGCTGCTGGCGTTTAACCGCCGGCGACCTCAGATCGCGGCGGCGTCCGCGTCGGGATTGCGCTACGGGCCACGGTATGGGGCGTGGTTGGGTTCTATGGAGAGCCGGGGTTGAGCCGCGTCTTTGGGTGGTGGAGCTGGACCAGATGGTCACCGGAATCAACGCCGGCAACGAGGTTTGCGGTGGCCGGAGCTCGGGTGAGCTCGGGGTCGTCGCTAGGATGCACGGCAGGAGGTGCGGAGCGATGCTGCGGGCTCCTGGGGACACGGCGAGTGCGGTGAAGTGCTCGGTTGCGGCTATAGGTGTCGGTGGCCACGGCGGCGACATGGCTGGGCGGCGGTGAGCTCTCGGGTCCGGCGGAAATAACGGCTAGAGCGGCCAAACGGCATGGGAAGAAGAGGGGAACGAGTCAGCGGCTCACCGCGAGTCCAACAAGCGCGGGGCGAGGCCGGGGACGCTCTGTGTGCGGCGAATCGAGCAACGGCGGCCGTCGGTGCAGAGGACAAAGATGGCGTCGAGACGGTGTTGCAGAGCTTCCGGCAGGGCGTGTCGCAGTGGGGAGGAAGAGGGGGTCGAGGCGGAGCTTCTGAGCGCTTCGGTGAGGCGAGGCGGAGGCGGTGGCCGCGGTGGTGGCAAACGGTGGCGACGAACCTGCTCGGGTGGTGCGAGGGAGAGAGCCAGAGGAGGGGAGGAGCACGGGAGAGAGTGAGAGGGGCCAGGAGGGGCTGCAGGGTGGCGCCGAGGAGAAGACGCGAGGCGTCGCGGTGGCCAGGCGACGCAGGCAGTCAGCCTGGTGGCGTGGTGCCCGCGCGCGCGCCGGCGTGCTCCTCTCTGCCTGCCTGGCGAGAGGAAGCAGGTGGCTGGCACGGGCCAGCACAGTGCTGGGCCGGCCAGTGGGTTGCCAGGTGAGCGCCAGGTAAGCTCTCCCTCTCTTCTGTTTCTATTTTTCTTTTGTTCTGTAAGTTTGTGGCATTACTAAAAATATCTAGGCACTTTCAAAAATCACCAAACTGTGCATGCCCAATGTTTAGAATATATCCAACATGGAAAATTTTGGTTTGGGATTATTTGGACATTTAAAATATTTTATAGAATTTAAATGTCTAAATTCAAATATTTATGATTTAATTCAGTGACCTTAAGATAACCTAGAAATCTGTAAATCACTTCTGACAGTGGTTTAGGACCAATGCAAAGGTGATGAACATTTTAGAAGGGCATTTCAGGTTCATTGGAAATATTTTTAGTAAACCATAATTGGATTTAGAGGGTTCTGGGGGTTCTGTCTTCCCCATTTCAAATTTCATAAAATTTAAACATGATGCATGTATGCTAAAGCAAAATCAAGCAAGGCCTGAACTGGGGATGTGACACCGCCCTAGAAGGGTGTGGTATCCGCTGCTAAAAGGAGCCACCTGGAATGTGATTTCTTCGGACCTATAATTCTGAGGGTGCCGAATACCGCATCGAGTGTGATTTTTCCCGCACACCGCGCTTCCCGGGTAGGGATAATTCCCCTGAAGGTCGTGCCGCTTTGCTCAATGCGGCTTTTATCAATTTCCATCTTGCTGAGTGTTTCTTCATAAATCGGATTTAATCCGTTTCCGCCGTCCATGAGTACTTTAGTGAGCCAAAAGCCATCCACGATCGGGCTAAGGACCAGAGCGACTGGTGCCCGGATAGTCTGGAATCGAGGTTCATCATTGGCATTAAAAGTTATAGAAGTGTTGTTCCAGGGGTTTATCTTTGCCACAAGGTAAATTTCAGCGGAGCTTCGACGAGCTCGCTTGCGCCTATTGTTCGAGGCAAAAGTCTCGAAGACTGTTAGTACCGTATTGTGTTCGCTGGCAGGATGTTGTTTCGCTTTATGGCCTACAAGAAGATCCTCGCCACTTTTTGCCACCTGCCGGAGTATCCAACATGCCCTAAGGCTATGAGTTGGTATTGTATCCGGAGCACTGTGGAGCTTACATGGCCCGTCGAGCCATTCTTCCAATACGGATCCCCGCCCTGGGGTGAGCCTTGGTTTCTTGGGGATTGGATCGAATGACTTATGGGAGTTTGTCCGTTTAGTTCGGACAAAGGTCTTGGTGAGAGCTGTACAATCCCAAAATTCCGTTTGGGTTTTCCAAGCGCTCCCCATCGCACAGTACTTCTGTACTATGACTGCCAAGTCCGCGAAGCATACTATGTCACGGCGGCTTATAGCATTGAGGAGCCCTTCATCCGTGCAGTTTTTGCAGAAGAGTGAGACCATGTTCTCCTCGCGGCAGTCCCTGACCTTGTCAAGCGCAAGGAGGAATCTAGCCCAGTTGTGGTGTACGGTCTCTTGGGGTTCTTGCCTGATGTGGGAGAGACAGTTTAAGTCCAGGTAAGTGTTGTTAGCAGAATCCGGATTTTGATCCGATCTAGCGCCCAAGGGCACGGGCGGTTCCGAGCTTAATAGCTCAGAATCCGGAGTGTTGCCCAATTTCTTCAGCCCAATGCCCGATTCTAAGTTCGGGACCTGGGTCAGGTTTTCCTTTGAGCAAGTCGGCTCAAGGAGTTCGGTGATCCGAACATAATTTGTCCTCAAAGTTGAGGGGCGATCCGCGTGTGGTTCCTCCAGTGTTGCTATCTCATGGGTGGCCGGCGGGGACCTGATGTCCCTTCGGTCGGGTTTAAGCCCAATCCAGTCGTAGTCTGTAGCGTCTCCTAGAGCGGCGATGCGATCCAAGAGTTCATTAAGGGAGGAGAGCTCCATTGGATCCATCTATTTGGCAAGTTCCGAACTGACGCGAAGGTTATGATTGACGACCCGAGAGGCCATCGTCGGCGCTACTGCCGATGGGGCGGCCATGATAAAGCCGCCGAGTCGGAGCGTCTGGCCTACAGCCAGAGCTCCCTCCGAGATAATGTCGTCCTTGACGATGAGACGAGCCATCGAGCCCTGCAGCGACATCACCGAGGAACTCTCAATGAAAGCACCAATGTCGGTGTCAAAATCGGCGGATCTCGGGTAGGGGGTCCCGATCTGTGCGTCAAGGCTGATGGTAACATGAAGCAAGGGACGCAGATGTTTACCCAGGTTTGGTTCCTCTTGATGGAGGTAAAACCCTACTTCCTGCTTGATTAATATTGATGATATGGGTAGTACAAGAGTAGATCTACCACGAGATCGTAGAGGCTAAACCCTAAGAGCTAGCCTATGATGGTATGATTGTAATTGTGATCGGCCTTCTAAGGACAAACCTCTCCGGTTTATATAGACACCGGAGAGGGCTAGGGTTTACATGAAGTCGGTTACAAGGAAGGAAATATAATATCCGGATCGCCAAGCTTGCCTTCCACGCAAAGGAGAG
Organism: Triticum aestivum; assembly: GCF_018294505.1. NCBI lineage: Eukaryota > Viridiplantae > Streptophyta > Magnoliopsida > Poales > Poaceae > Triticum > Triticum aestivum. The sequence continues at coordinate 436,581,310 of NC_057798.1, forward strand.
TCCCATCCGGACACGGGCCGAAGTCTTGAGTCTTGTATCTTCACGCTTCAATAGTCCGGACGTTGTACACAGTCCGACTGTCCGGATACCCCCTAATCCAGGACTCCCTCAGGGGCCGCGACCTCAGGAGCCCCATCTGCTGAGGGTGCGGCCATGGCCTCAAGCACGGTGTCCTGAGGTCGCGGCGCCTTAGACGGGTGAGTGGCCCCATGCCGCACACCCTTGGCTGCATGTTCCTCGTGGACTGTCACCAGCGCCGCACTGGCTGAGTGTGGCATGGCGGCCAGGTAAAGCACTAGGGGCTCAAGAGGGTGAGGTGCTACCATCACCGGTGGGCTAGTGTGGTACTTCTTGAGGTCTTGGAAAGCCGCGTTAGCCTCTGGAGTCCATTCGAATGGGCCCTTTCTCTTCATCATCTTGAAGAACGGGAGGGCGCGCTCGCCTAGCTTGGAGATGAAGCGCCCAGGCAAGGTCACACGGCCCGCCAGCTTCTGCATTTCCTTGAGAGTTTGAGGTGGGATCATCCTTTCTATCGCCTTGACCTTCTCTGGGTTGGCCTCAATTCCTCTGTCCGACACCAGGAACCCCAATAGCTTGCTAGACGGGACACCGAATACACACTTCTCAGGGTTAATCTGCAACTTCACCTCGCGCAGGTTGGCAAACGTCTCCCCCAGATCTCCAACAAGGGTTCTTGCCTCCCAGGACTTGACCACTATATCATCGATGTAAGCCTCTGCGTTCATCCTGAGATGCTTGCCCGAGGAGATGTGCATCAACCGTTGGAAAGTTTCTCCTGCATTGTGCAATCCAAATGGTATGCAGGTGTAGCAATACATCCTGCACTGGGTCAAGAAGGCCGTCTTTTCTACATCTTCCACCTGCATCATGATTTGATGATAGCCTGAGAAGGCATCCAGGAAGCACAATAGACCGCACTCGACGGTGGAGTCGACGATCTAGTCGATGCGGGGAAGAGGGAACGGATCCCGAGGGCAAGATTTGTTCAGGATCGTGAAGTCAATGCACATGCGCTCTTTCCCGCCCTTCTTGGGGACGATGACTGGGTTTGCCAACCACTCCGGGTGCTGCACTTCCCGGATAACGCCGGCCTCCTGTAGCTTGTGGGTCTCCTGGACGATGAACGACTGCTTCTTCAGGGCTTGCCGTCACGCCTTCTTCTTCACAAGGCATGCGTGGGGGCACACCATGAGGTGGTTCTCGATCACCCCCCGCGGGACACCCACCAGGTCTGTTGCTTGCCACGCAAATACATCCTTGTTCGCACGGAGGAAGCTGACCAGCGCCTCCTCCTCATCCCGGGGGAGGCCAGCGCCTATGGTGAAGGTGTTGGAGATATGCCCTAGAGGCAATCATGTATGATGATATTTCCTATGTGTTTATGAATAAAGATAGTCCTTGGACATTATCAATGATGTGTATCAGCAAGTACGTGACTTGTTTGTGGGACTATGCATTGCATGATGACTGTCCTAAAAGGTCCCTAGTCGAAAGGGCTGTGTGGACGCGCAACTGACTAGACTAGCATATGACACGGTCGATGGCTTGGTCTCCCTAGCCATGGAGCATTGGATGCTAACCAGATAATATGGACTTCGAAAGTTCTAGTCGGATTCGACGTAGTCGGATCCGAGTCGAGATAAAGGTTTGAGTCAGACAGACCCAACTATGAGACGCATCTATATGTCATCTGTGAGTCTCTAGTACAACATACGTTCTATGTCCTAAGACTTGAGCTGGCGCATGTACTCGGGATGGTGACAGACTTGCTTTGGGCCGACCAAACGCTACTCCATGACTGGGTAGTTACAAAGGTAGGTTTCGGGTTTGTCCAGTCCCATGCTGTGAGACATGGTTTGCCCCTCCGATCAGGAGAGATATACTCTGGGCCCCTCGTGTGATCCGACCAGTATAAGCATGGCCATGCGACAAGGATTATGAGATAATCCGGATAGTGGTCGGTATCAATGGAATGAGAAAGAGGTCGGGCTAGCACAAGGATGACAGTCTCGCCTTGAGCCCGACAACACATATCGTGAGGCAAAGGGAATAGAAATGTGATACGTTGTATAGGTTCGCCTAACCAGCTTCATAGTCTACTTGGTGGTCGGCATGCCTTGCTAGAGGCCGCTACCAGCTGAGCAGGTCGGAGGTGATCCGACCTGCGACCAAGCCGACTTGAACCTAAGGGGTCGCGCGCTTAAGGGAAGGAACCTATGAGGTCGGATCCGAGGACACTGGTCGGATGTGATCCGAGCTATATTCGGATTGTGGGCGAGTAAACATGTTGGCTTTAGGGTCCGTGCGAGGCCCAAGTGTTGAGCCCGCGACGGACGCCTATATAAAGTGGAAGTGCGGCACACTCATGCGTTTTTGATTGCTTCGGCATTGCGACTAGGGTTTGTGTGTTGCAAATAGCCACCTCCACTCGCTACCGACTGTGTGATCGGACCTAGCAGTCCGCTGCATGGTGTTCCTCCTGCACGCGCGGATACCGTTAGAGGCGGTGCACTTGCGCCACTCCAGCAAACTTGTACGTGGGATCGGACGACCGACTGTTCGAGGGAGATCGGACGAGGAGGAGACGATCCACGCGGACGTGCTGCCCCAACTCTTCTTCCGCTACACAACACTACACGTCTAGTGGTAGTGAACTGTGATCATATATAATCATGGCATGAATATTAAGACATAAGTGATTCAAAGCAATAGTCTATAATTTGACATAAAGACACCAATACTCAGGCATCCCAACAAACAATCATGTCTTTCCAAATAGTTTATCATGCACAACCCCGATGACAAGCCGAGCAATTGGTTCATACTTTACGCGCTTCAGCTTTTTCAACTCCCATGCAATACATGTGCGCAAGCGATGTATATAGCACTATAGGTGGAATAGAGTATGATGATAGGGGTAAATATAGAGAATACAAAAAAGTAAGAAAGTCTCAACTCGACGTGGCTAACCAACGGGCTATGGAGATGCCCATCAATTGATATCAATGTGAGGAGTAGGGATTGCCATGCAATGGATGCACTAAGAGCTATAAGTGTATGAAAGCTCAATATGAAAACGAAGTGGGTGTGCATCCAACTTGCTTGCTCATGAAGACCTCGGGCATTTGAGGAAGCCCATCATCGCAATATACAAGCCAAGTTCTATAAGGAAAAATTGCCACTTGTATATGAAAGTGACTAAATAGGAGACTCTTTATATGAAAAACATGGTGCTACTTTGAAGCACAAGTGTGGTAAAAGATAGTAATAATGCCCCTTCTCTCTTTTTTTTTCATTCTTTTTCTTTCTTCTTTTTTTTTCTTTCATTGTCCAGAGTCTCATCCTGACTTGTGGGGAATCATAGTCTCCATGATCCTTTCCTCACTAGGACATGCTCTAATAATGAATAATGATGATCATCACACTTCTATTTACTTATAACTCAAAAGAAATAAAAATTACAACTTGATACCTAGAACAAAATATGACTCTATATGAATGCCTCTAGCAGTGTACCAGGATGTGCAATGATCTAGCATAACAACGATATCAAAAAATGAACAAGCCATGGAAATACCATGCTAGCTATCTTACGATCATGCAAAGCAATATGAAAATGAATACTCAAGTCATCAAAACAGAGGCGGTGGAAGTTGCATGGCAATATATCTCAGAACGGCTACGGAAATGCCATAATAGGCACGGTAGGTATGGTGGCTGTTTTGAGGAAGATATAATAAGGCTTATGTGTGATAGAGCGTATCATATCACGGGGTTTGGATGCACCTGCGAAGTTTGCACCACATCTCGATGTGAGAAAGGTCAATGCACGGTACCGTAGAGGCTAGCAAATTGCGGAAAGGTAAGCGTGTGTATAATCCATGTACTCATATTAGTCATAAAGAACTCATATACTTATTGCAAAAGTTTATAAGCCCTCTAAGCAAAGTACTACTACATGTGCCCCTAGGGGGATAGATTGGTAGGAAAAGACCATCGCTCATCCTCAACCGCCACTCATAAGGAAGACAATTAATAATAAATCATGCTCCAACTTCATAGCATAACGAGAGACTATACATGCATGCTTCGGGAATCACAAACCTTAACACCAATATTCGTACTAACCACAACTGTTTGCTAGTACCTCCCACTTATTATCATCTCTATATCGCAAAACTATTGCGAGGAATCAAACATATCATATTCAGTGATCCATAAGTTTTATGTAGGATTTCGTGACTATCCATGCAATTGACCAATTCCTGTTGACTCTATAAATAGATATAAGTGAAGCAAGAGACTTTAATTCTTTCTACAAAAAAATCATGCTCTAATAAATATAAGTGAAGCAAGAGAGCATTCTACAAATAACGGTTTTCTATGTGAAGAGAAACAGGCAATCCAAACTTCAAATGATACAAGTGAAGCACATGAATCATTCTACAAAGCCATACCTGAAAGATATAAGTGAAATGCAATGAGCATATATAAATCAACCATGGACTATCTCATACCAGCATGGTGCATGAAAGAAAAGTGAAAACTAAATGCAAAAGACGCTCCAAGATTTACGCATATCACGTGAACGAAACGAAGACGAAAACATACCGATACTTGTTGAAGAAAGATGGGATTCCTTCCGGGGCATCCCCAAGCTTAGACGCTTGAGTCTCCTTGAATATTTACTTGGGGTGCCTTGGGCATCCCCAATCTTGAGCCCTTGCCTCTCCTCCTTCTCCTCATATCGAGACCTCCTCGATCTTTGACCACTTCATCCACACAAAACTCAACAGAAATACTCGGTAAGATCCGATAGTATAATAAAGCAAATCACTACTCTAAGTACTGTTGCAAACCAATTCATATTTTGTTTTTGCATTGTAGCTACTGTAATATAACTTTTCCATGGCTTATATCACCGATAAAAATCGATAGTTTGATCAAAACAAGGCATCAAAAACAGAATCTGTCTTAAATAGGACAGCCTGTAGTAATCTGAACACTACCATACTTATGTAACTCTAAAAATTCTGAAAAATTAGGACAAAATAAACAATTTTTATAGCACGACTGTGCAAAAAGTTTCAGAACCTTTTGACGTTCCAGTAAGAAAATGTAAATTCACGCACTACAGCCAAAGTTTCTGTTTCTGCACCGCACATACCAACAAACAATCGAATCATCCTAAAGGCAAATCTTGGCACATGATATAGTACAATGGATTTGTACAAGGGGATAATTATTTTTGTTGAAAAGTTTCTGTAATTAAGATTTACAAAGTTTCCATGGGCATGAACAAAGTTCAAGGCTAGCTCCCACTTTCACAATGCTCATCCCTCTCACTTTCACTTTTCTTTTTGTGAAGTTTTAAGTTCCCCTCTATATTTTTTTGTTTTAAACTTTATAAAACCACTCAACAGAATAAAACGACTCTCTAAAACTTCTGGGTTGTCTCCCTGGCAGCGCTTTCCTTAAAGCCATTAAGCTAGGCATAAAGTGCTCAAGTAATCGATTGTCATGACCCCGATCCTAAGTCACACCGATCTAGCATGTAACACATCATATCACTTTGCGGCCTCACGCACGGTATTCCCACGGGTTCCACATTACTTGGCCCGGGACCATTTGCGCCTTTTTGCTCATGTATATGATAGTGCCGCTAGCATCCATATGACAAAGAACCCGGGCTGACATGACTAGTCGTGGACCCAAACTGGCGCTAACTTACAGGGACATGCATACATGACCCAACAACGAACGTGTCGATCAACAACTTGTGAACCCAAGTCATGGCAAGCTACATGGACTTAAAGGAACAATGTGTGACATTTCCCCGAGGGGACAGACACATGAACGAAGAAGGACACATGCCGGCCAACCTACGTGTTCCAGAGCAATAGCAAGCTACCATGGCTCACTGGAAACACTAGGAGACATTTCCCGGTAAGAGAGGCTACCAAGGATAAACAACTAGGTTGTCCGATCCCACACATACCAAGCATTTCAAATCATACACACAATATGCTCGATATGTGCAAATACAACATGGCATCACAACATAACTCTATGACCCAAAGTATTTATTCAATTGGCTTCGAGGAACCAAGTATTACAAACATGGGTCTCATGACCCAACATTCAGAGCATACAAGTCAAAAGCACATACGGAAGCTTAACATGTCAGAGTACATACATCTACAAATGAAAAAGGTTGAGAAGCCTGACTATCTACAAAACCTTGCCGAGGGCACAAGATCATAGCTGAGGTAACAAGCTAAACGTTGAAGTCCAGCGGAACTACTAGCGAGACTGAAGTCTCTCTACAAAAACATAAATTAAGCAAACGTGAGTACAAATGTACCTAGCAAGACTTACATCAGAACTAACTACATATGCATAATTATCAACAAAGGAATGGTGGGGTTTAACTGCAGCAAGCCAACTTTGATTCGGTGGCTATCCTGTACTACGACTCCAAGTAACTCTTTTGAGGTGGCGCACACGAGTCCACATATTCACCATATCAATACACCACTATGGACCCGCTCCTGTCTCCCTACAAGAACGCCATCGATAGCACTCACACTTATCTTGGGCCTTTTAGAGTATTCACTTTCACTTGTCTGTGAACTGTATTGGCATCCCAGAGGTCCTTTACCGCGGATGCGGCTATTCGAATAGATCATATTAACCCTGCAAGGGTGTACTTCTTCACACACGCTCTCGCCACTTACCACCATGTACACGTCATGTATATCGGCAACCTTCAAGTGGAAGCTTGGCGAGGGTGTCGGCTATGACCTGTCTAACCACACAAGTCTCTAGTCCAAGTTTATTGCCTATTCGGGTTCCATCCGCAAGGAGATCTCGCCGGGGTGTCACTCACGACCCCAAACGATGTGAGCAGGGTTCCCAAGCCCACCATCCGAGTACCACTTGGTACACCGTGCCACTACACCTAGTCTTTCCCAAGCCAACCTATACTGGGTGCCACTTGGTAGACTACTAGCACTACCTACAAACACCAGAAACTAGTTGCAACTCCTGGACAGAGATCGAGTTGATTAATAAGTCGAGAGATCTTGGAGTGCCCGGAGCCCAATGTCTGGTAGTAACTGTTCATGGGTCACAAACATAGAACTCAGTTCCTGAGGACGGCTTCAATGAGATAGCCCACCATGTACTCCTACATGGCCTCTCACCGCTACCTTTACCAAATCGTGTTCACACACTTAGCTCATACAAAGTAGGACATGTTCACCACTTTCCAATTCATCCCCGATGAATCAGACCTGACTCAACTCTAAGCAGTAGCAGGCATGACAAACAAGCATGAATGAGTAGGCATAACAGGGGTCAAACAACTAGTGGGTTTCATCTATTTACTGTGGCAATGACAGGTCATGCAGAGGAAAAGGGGTTTCAACTACCGCAACAAGTAACAGTTGAATCGTTGTTGTCCTAATGCAGTAAAAGAGAGCAGAAGCGAGAGAGTGGGATTGTATCAGAATGAACAAGGGGCCTGGCACTTCTGAAGATAGTATAGCTCTTCATCGGTGTCATCGAACTCATCGTCGAAACCATGTCTATCGAGAGGGGGGCAAATACCGGCAACAGAGAAGGAAACACAATCAATGCAATGCACAATATGATGCATAATCATGACATGGTAAAATGAAAGTGTTGGGCTAATGCAACTACAACCAGACGGGTTTGAGTCATTTTGAACCAAAGGTTCAGTCCCAAACTCAAATCATGAATATGAATAGTGCCTTATCATGTTTTGCACTAAACAGCAAGGTTAAGTTGCTTAAACATGCATAAAACCAATACAAATGGTAAGATTGGATTTTTCTGATCATTTTTCATATATAAATATTTACATTTGGAGTTACAAATTAATTTCTATGATTTTTAGAAGTTTAGAGCATTTTTTGAAATTTATAAATCATTTCTGATTTATTTTAATTCCAGAAGGGTTTTACTGCATCAGCATTGCATCACTGTGACGTCAACATGTCAATAGCGGTCAGCCAGTTCAAACCTGACCAGTGGACCCCACTGGTCAGTGACCTAGTGTCATTTGTGTCGCTGACGGGTGGGCCTAGTCAACGGCCACGTCAGCAGGGTCAAAACTGACGCGTGGGGCCACTGTGGTTAGCTAATCTTAAGAAAGAAATAAATCAAGTTTAATTAGGCAGCAGGGCCCGGCTGTCAGTGACCTAGGATGTTAATTAGTTAGTACTAATCTGGTGGTTAGCCTAATTAAGCCAGCGCCACGTCAGCCCGCCGGAGTTGGCCGGTGGCGACCAAAACCACGGTGGAAGCTCGCGGAGACGCTGCTCCGGCAGCGGTTCGACGCGCTAAGGGCACCAGGTTGTAGTCCTTCCTCCCGCGCATCCAACGGAGGTGGCAGGGGGGCGCAGGGTCACCGAAGTTGGCGACGGCGTTGAGCCGAGCAGCTGCCGAAGCCACGGGCACAAGGCAGGCGTCACTGCGGTGCACGGGAAGGCCAATCGAGGGCTTCTACGGCTTCCTAGGGACCTAGAGAGGACGCGGGTGCTACGGAGATGAGCGGAAGAGCTCAGGAGCACGAGGCTCGCCGGCCATGGCGATGGCCGGAGCTCGATGCTCGCGGGGCGACGACTAGAGGGCGCGGGAACAGCGGTATAAGTGGGAAACGCAGCAGCAGCTCACATCGGTTCGGTGGAGAAGGACGGCGGGGTCGAGGAGGACCTGGAGCAAGCGAATCGACGGCAGCGGTCGTCAGTGCCGAAGCTTGAAGACGACGAAGATGTCGGCAATGAGGGGCTCCCGAGGTCGTGGCCATTGGCTTGTCGACGTGTGGTGATGAGGCGGAGCCGATGGGCACGCTAGCTTTGTGAGGGAGGCTCTGTGGGCGAGGCGGCAGTGGACGGCAGTGATGGATGCATTCGGGTCCGAGGTGCGGAGCGAGAGGGAGAACAGCAGGGAAGGGGATGAGCACGAGAGGGAGTCGAGAGAGGCCTGAGGGGGTGCGTGGCTTCCGTAGCGGCGCCGGGAGGCAGCAGGCAGGCAGGAGGTGGCGCTGTGCATGCATGCGCACCCGCGGGCACACGCCCCTGTCCTACTATCCTGAGGAGGAAGACGACAGGGAGGGCGCTGGTGGGCTGGGCCGGCCGGCTACAGTGCTGGGCCAAGGTAAGTGACCAGGTGCTATCTCTCTCTCTCTCTCTCTCTCTCTCTCTCTCTCTCTTTTCTTGTTACCTTTTCTAATTTCTGTTTTCTGTTCTGGTGTAAAATAAATTCTAAACCATTTTAATAATTTTTGTAAATTATTAAATGGCTTGTTAGAATATATACTAAGCCACTCACAAACTTTCAGAATTATTGGAGTTATATTTAGTATATAATAAATATAAATCTGATGAAATAATTATTGGATTAACTCAAATGCCCAAAATAAATATCCCCAAGACTCCAAAAATATTGGTTTGAATTTTACCTCTTGCCAATATTTTTATAGAATAACAGGAACATTTTCTTGGACTCATTTGAGAAGATTTTAATGTTGATTATTCTTGAAGTGGTTTATGAGGGTTTCAACTAACCTCAATTCAACTTTCAAAAAAATTAGACATGATGCATGATGATCAAGCAAAGTCAAACAAGGACTGATCTAGGGCTGTGACAACTCACCCCCACTAAACTAGAATCTCATCCCGAGATTCAAGACGTTAGGTAAGAAGATAGAGGGGACACAAAGCTGGCACAAAATTCATGATCCAACTACCCTTCTCAAAGATGTTGATCCATTGCATCATATTGGTCTTGACGTCTTTGTTTTTGGCATCTTCATCCAACACGAGGAAAGAGACAACTCTGCAAGGATGGATTGTCTTAATGACCACAAGATCAACCTACGGAATGAGATGTAGAAACATCTCTTGAGCTGAGACATGAAGCATACATCTAGAGTGATGGAGTGAAACAGATGACGAAGATTCACTAGATAGGTAATAGTTCCACACTTAAGAAGGTGGTGAACGATTGTCAACTTAGCGAGGAGTTGAGTTGCCATGATTCTATAACGGGGCACCTCAGGGAAAGTGACTCATAGAATTATTACCTTAAGTGGCAAAAAGAATTACTTTTGATACATGGATCATCGAAACTCTCTAAGCCAGCCTAAAGTAGTTCAACAACAATTGTTTGGCGGAGTGCGAAGGAATGGCATACTTAGGCTAGAATGGATGATGTGGATTACCTTGTTGAGGACAATGCAATGAATGATTTTGCTTATCTTTAGAAATGGACGGAACCCAAGGTAGGATGGCACAATGACGGTTCAAGATGGGAACAAAATGCTAATGCTGGGAATGATTCTAGTAACTGGGGAGAAACTCAACAATAGAGAGTGATTCCACTGTTTGAGAGGTTATGACATAATTGTAGAAAACCGAGAGTGAATCCCAATTACTACCAACGATAAAACCTAGTGCTTGCACGTGCTCTCAAGAATTTGAGCATTTCCATCTTCATCAAAGTTTTACCAACATCCGTGTCAAGGATCCTGGCAACACAACATACTACCATGATGAATAGTGATGGATGATGCAGATGCAAAGGAAGACAACACTTTCTCAGATTTCACCTTAGCGAGGCCAAGGAAACAAAATCTAGACGATTGACCAAGAGACATTTAGCACTCCGCTTCTAATGTTCTCCTTGATGTGCTAGCGTAACTTTGATATCTAGAACATCAAGTAGAAGGTCAGACTTCGGGAACTCAAGAATCCATAAGGGATAACTTCTGGAGTAAATCCTACAAAATCCTTATGGGAGGTGGCCAACTTCCTCAATCAAGATACTACAATAATAGGTCTTCCGGCTGGGTGTGTTTGCCACGACATCCACTTTACCGGGTTTCAGAGAGTCCAATATTATAGTTCTTGGGAATCGTTCCAACCATCATATCAGCCTGAGATTCAGATCTGGTTGGTGTCAGAATATTCCAGACTCCTCAAGCCTAGAGAGAAAATTGAAAGTTTGCAACACAGATTGACGAGATGACGTTGCGAGATTCTCGGGAAATGGACTACGGTAGTAAGCTCCAAAACATGAGCTGGTTCTGCTACAAACATGTGAAAACGTTGTCCCAGACAAGCATGACCACATAGTAGTCTTATAACAAAACACTACCGAGTTCTGGTTGGGAACCATCAACGAGGATATCGGAGTCCTTACATAAGTCCTAATTAGCTCTTATGAAGGAACTCCTTCTCCTTGAATAAATCAGCCAATGGCTTGGTGTACTAGGAGATACATGTGGAATGGAGGTAGCGAGCCTGTCAACCATAACATACTTTGCACATGCATGACTGACTTGGGATGGTTCCAGAGGAAACAAAACAATCTGTCTCAAACTCATGGAGACAACTTGCACCAAATGCCCGTGAATCAGAGAAAGTCACTTCTTTCATCCAACACATATGCTTCATGAGCTAGCATGAAGAAATGCTTTCAAAAGTTCCCAACACTAGCTTAATGTTCAACAAAGTCATGGAGAAGATAGGAATGTCTTCGATGGGCTCAACAACAATTCATCCAGATTTCCATATAAATGGAATTCCACAATTATGTGAACACAGTGATAGCATTGGTCAGACCCAAAAGATATAATGGTGTATGCTCGAGGGGGCATCTACAAGTAAGACAACATTATGAACATCGTTGGTTCTGATTTGATTTGACGATACCCCATGATCAAATCAAGGATTGGACAAGACAATAGCAACGACAATTCATCACGAGGATCAGTCGATGAAGATATCATCTTTCTTTAACACACACACACACACACACACACACAAAATAACCCTTTGGGGTGAATGTCGGTGTCAAAACCGGCGTATCTCGGGTAGGGGGTCCCGATCTATGCGTCAAGGCTGATGGTAACAGGAAGCAAGGGATACAGATGTTTACCTAGGTTCGGGCCCTCTCGATGGAGGTAAAACCCTACTTCCTGCTTGATTAATATTGATGATATGGGTAGTACAAGAGTAGATCTACCACGAGATCGTAGAGGCTAAACCCTAAGAGGTAGCCTATGATGGTATGATTGTAATTGTGATCGGCCTTCTAAGGACCAACCTCTCCGGTTTATATAGACACCGGAGAGGGCTAGGGTTTGCATGGAGTCCGTTACAGAAAGGAAACACAATATCCGGATTGCCAAGCTTGCCTTCCACGCAAAGGAGAGTCCCATCCGGACACGGGCCGAAGTCTTGAGTCTTGCATCTTCACGCTTCAATAGTCTGGACATTGTACACAGTCTGGCTGTCCGGATACCCCCTAATCCAGGACTCCCTCAGTAGCCCGTGAACCAGGCTTCAATGACGATGAGTCCGGCGCGCAGTATTGTCTTCGGCATTGCAAGACGGGTTCCTTCTCCGAATACTCCAAAGAAATTATTGAACACTCAAATCGTGTCCGGATTCACAAGATGATCTTTACACACCGCTGTAGAGAGAAAGATATTTCACAAATGCAATCTGCTGGCAACTTTTTCTGATGACGTGACATGTTATTACGGTCAGATCATTATTCGAACCGTTTTCCCACTACCAGCTACAATGCATATTACGAGGCGGTTTCTGTGACATGTCTTGTCAAAGCAGAGATCGTGTCCCCTTATTACGGGATTCTCATCAATACGGGTATGGGTAATCCCACCACGCCATTAATCGTGGCGCTTGGGAAACAAGCGATTCCCAACGGGTAAGTGGGGAGGCGCCCCGCTTTCGGCGCCTCTATAAAGGGATAAGATTTCCCCATTTTCACCCACGCCTTCTTCCTCCTTTGCCCATTCTTGCCCCCTCGAGCTCCAGCGCCCAAGCCCAAGTCTTCTCCGCACAGCTAAACATGTCCAGAGCAGGAGGCAAGTGGGTGGCTTCCACCGTCAAGGAGAAGCACATCACAAATCTTTGGGTGGCCGGATACTTGGCCGCAGACATAGCGCACCGGCTACCGGATGCTGGGCAGGTCATTCCAACCCCAGGACCCCATGAGAGGGTCCTATTCGTCGCCCACTTCGTCCGTGGACTGGGATTTCCACTCCATCCCTTCGTCCGCGGGCTCATGTTCTACTACGGGCTAGATTTCCATAATCTAGCCCCGAACTTCGTCCTCAACATCTTGGCGTTCATTGTCGTATGCGAGGCCTTCCTCTGCATCCGACCTCACTTTGGCCTATGGCTGCAAACCTTCTGCGTGAAGCCAAAGGTTGTAAGCGGCCAACAAGCGGAGTGCGGAGGGGCCATGGTGGGTAGAATGCCTAACGTCACATGGCTCGATGGCTCCTTTGCGAAGACCATTAAAGGGTGGCAATTGGGGTGGTTCTACATCACCGAGCCGCGCGGCGCCAACTGGGCAGCGGCCCCCGAGTTTCGATCCGGAGCCCCCATGTGGCTCACCTCTTGGGAGAAGAAGTGCCTGTCCTGGGGCGATTGCACGGAGCTGGCCGGACTCCAGACATGCATCAAAAGCATGATGGACAAGAACATCAAGCTTGTCAACGTGATCCAGGTCATGCTCGTTCGCCAGATCCTGCCCTGTCAGAGGCGGGCAGTCAATCTGTGGGAGTTCGTCCCAACCGAACACCAGACGCTCCGGAAGCTCTACAACATGACACACAAAGGCGCATGAAAGGTGCTGTTCAAGGCCTCCGAAATACCTCTTCCCACATCCGAGGACCGCGGGCTTCACACCGCGCGGGCTCCTAGGCCGGTGAGTTCTCAGACTACCATCGGACCCAGTTCTTCCCAATATATTCATGGGAGTGCTTTAAGTAGTTGTGCATATTTGCTTCCGGACTATGTGGAGACAGCAGAGCATGTCTACTGTCCGGCTCCGCTGCCAGAAGGCCTAGCAGATGCTCTCTTGACGGAGATGCTGGTCCCGGCACCGTACAAGGTGCTGGAGAAGAAGGCCGAGAAGAAGGCTCCGGGGACCCGAAAGGGTCTCCGACGTAAAGTTGTGTCAGAAGCCTCATCCGAAGACGACGAGGCGGACTCCTCCCATGAAGGGGAGGAGGAAGAAGAAGACACCCCATCCGAAAAGGACGAGGGGCCCGAGGAGGCGGACCAGGGGGCCGGAAAAGGCCCTCGGCGCAAGGCCGTCATACCCCTGTCGTCTGATGACGACAAGACAGATTCCTTCGCGGAGGCGGGGGGAATCAAGAAGAAATTCCTCCTCCCCGTACTGGGGAGGGGAAGAAGAGAAAAGCCGCCCCGGAGGGGGAGGCTGGGGCGTCCAAGAAGGGGAAGGTGTCCCTTCCGGACTACTCCGCCACAGCCGCTCATAGTGAGGAGGGGTGGCTGCCCAGGGGGAAGCCCCCCGTGCGATCGTAAGTGTTCGCATTCTATCATGATTTCACTTCATAGTTTTTGTATTTATAATGCTGAATATATGTGCAGTCCGGCTAGGGATCACCCCGAAGTGTCTTCTTTCGGGTCCCTGAGTGATTCGGTGATAAATTCGCTTCCGACGGCCACTAACCCTCAACACGCGGATGACACGGAGGTGTTGTCCCGAAGGCTCCCGAAGCGGGGGGGGGGGTGACTCTGGCTACGCCCCAAGGCGGGATTCCAGATGTCGGACACGCGGGGTTCAAGATCCCCGCGGATCCTGTCGATGAGAGCCATGGCCAACCAATCTCTCAGCCGAACACAATTCCGGAACCTTCGATGGTTCCGGACTCAGGCGGGCGACCCCTCGTTAGGGAGGGCGAGCCATCTGTGTTGCGGACTTCCGCTGCACATGAGGCGCCGGATTGTCTGCTGGAAGCACTTCGCGGTGCTTCCATGGATGAAGAGCACCGTAATCTTATGAGTACGGTGATTCGGAAGGTTTCATCCGCCAAAAGCGGACTAACCGAAGCTTGCACCAGCCTCCTAACAGGCTTTGAGGTAAGGAATAAATATGTGCAAAATTACCACCCGATAGGTAGTAGCCCCTGATACTCTGTTTGGTGTTCGGAAAGAAAAGCCAAACAGAGGGTCAATTATAATTCGTAGGAGTCTAATGAGAAGTATTGTTGTAAATAAGCATGCTGTGCTGCTTGCTGCTGCTGCCCGTACTGCCGAGGTTGCCGAACTGAAACGGGACCTGGAGCAGGCGCAGGGAGATCTTGACCTCACGAAGAGGCAGCTCGAAGAGAACAAGGGTATGTGATTCCCTCTCTTATGCATTTGAGGATACTCAAAATTTGTGAGCCTAACACCTAAGTGTCATGACTGTGTAACAGGGGCCACCGCTGAAGTGCCATCCCTGAAGAAGGCGCTGTCCGAGGCCGAAGACAAGGCGGCCTCGGAGTGTAAGGAGCGCGAAAAGCAAAGTGCTAGGGTGGGCGAGGTACAACAAGAGCTCCTGGACCTCGGCAAGAAGTGCGAGTCCGTGGAGCATTAGCTGAAGGTGAAAGAGGCCGAGCTTGCGAAGGCCCTTGTAAATTTGAAAGACGCCAAGGCCGAAGCCGGGAAAGCACAGTAGGAGATCAAAGAGGCCAAAAAGATAGCAGCGGGTAAGAAGTTCTCCAGGGACATTTGCAGATCTTCCATGCAGCGTATCAGACGCTGCGGAGTTCTACCGTGCCCAGGAGGGGAGCTCAACGGAGAAGCTGTTCTGGTCCCAGTATGATGGGGCCAAACATCCGATGCCTCTGAGCGACCAACTGAAGCAGTTGGTCGAACTCCCAGGGCGGCCGAGCTGGCTATGAAGGGCTTCATAGTCCGGATGTGGCCGGGTGAGCTCCTGCCCAGTAGCTACTTTGGCTGATCAAGCGGATGGAGGATGCTTGTCCGCGGCTTGAGGTGATCAAGTGATCCGTTTGCATCGAAGGTGCCTGTCGGGCCTTTGCCCGCGTCAAGGTGCATTGGGGCAAGCTGGAGGGCAAGGCGCATCGCCATCCCGAGCTGTACTATGATGGCGTGATGAAGGGTGCTCGTCTCGTCGCCGATGAGTGTACCAAGGACGCCATTTTAGAGTGAATTCACTTCTGTCATGTTTGTAATATAAAGACAAAGTTACTTGTGCTATGTAGCGCTTTTGTTATTTAAAATATTAACTTCTGTGTGACTGTTTATAAAATTCTGAAAGTAGGCCAGTCATCGGCTTCCTCCCCCACATAACTAGTACTGGGGTGTTCGTGGAAAACCCGGACACTCTTTATCCAAATGCTTGGTCCCTTAAGGAGGTGTCCGGCGCAGCGAACAAGGCAATCGGACTATGCGGCTTTATAACTTTCACTTAGCCATAGAAGTCTACAATTTTAAATTTCGGCAAAGCCCCTAGAATCTGGAAGGCCGAATCGGGGCGCTATACATGCCTAGATCGGACGAAGCCGATTTATCACCTAAAGCGGAAAATCTTTAAGGATTTTAAGACCTCTCGAACAGCGACCATCTCTCGCCACATCATGCCGATCAATTTTTGGCTTTCTCTACTGAGGTGCTTGTCCAGAAGAACTGGGACACAATCGCAGTAGTTCTCCCTGCGCTACCTTAGCCGATATAATGGAACGTAAGGCACCAAAACAAGGGAGCCGGGCTATCCCAACTGTAGACCCAAGACATGATTCGGAGCTGATGCATATAGTGCTATAAGTTCGGGGTGCCGCACTGTTGAAAGTGTTCGGAGTTTATTTGCCATATTACGGTGCGCCATGAGAAGCCCCTGGCAAACTGACCGTACCAAGGTGTACGGATGCAATACCAAATAAACATTTATAAGAGAAGAAAAATGCTCAAATAAGGATAATAAGCTGACACTATATATAATCTCCCATTGACGAAAAATACGTTTAAGCATATGTTTACAATGGATGCATTAAGCAGAGATAAAAATAGGACTATTTGACATGTCCTATCCAGGGGCAGGCTGTGTACACCGTCTGTTGCCTCCTTGGATGTCTCTCCCATATGAGTCCGGCAATTCGGCTCTTCTGAGGATGCTGCACTAACGCGGTGTCCTGAAATGTAAGAGGAAAAGAGTATGAAGGTATTTGGTGGTTACCCACACTATTGGCTGAGTCGTTGATGCACCTCCGCCTATGCCCATGGTATCTTGAGTGTGTAATTGTGTACGCATTGCACAAATGCTGCTTTGAAGGGGCTTGAGCAGAGGCCGGACTGCTAATCACGCTCTTGATGATCCTATTGCGGGGTGCTCCGGACTCGCTTGACTGTGCTCGATGTTGTCGCCGGATTGGTTTGTCGTAGTAGGCCGCATTGTACTTCTACCACGAGGGCTGCCGTATGCTCTTCTGTTCGAAGGGAGCGGTCCATATTTCCATTGACAGTGATGACCCCGCGCAGTCCTGGCATCTTGAGCTTGAGGTATGCATAATGTGGTACCGCACTGAATCTAGCGAATGCGGTTCGTCCGAGCAGTGCATGGTAGCCACTGTGGAAAGGGACGATGTCGAAGATTAGCTCTTCGCTCTTGATGTTGTCCGGGAATCCGAAGACCACTTCTAGTGTTATAGAGCCCATACAGGGGCCTCTACTCCAGGAATCACACCTTTAAAGGTGGTTTTGGTGGGCTTGATCCTTGAAGGATCAATGCCCATTTTGCACACTGTGTCCTGATAAAGCAGGTTCAGGTTGCTGCCGCCGTCCATAAGGACTCACGTGAGGTGGAATCCGTTGATGATTGGGTCTAAGACTAATGCAGCTTAGCCGCCATGATGGATGCTACTAGGATGATCCCTACGATCAAAGGTGATCGGACAAGCTAACCATGGGTTGAATTTGGGGACATCTGGCTCCATTGCATAGACGTCCCATAGTGCTCGCTTCCGTTCTCGCTTGGGGATGTGGGTGGCGTAGATCATATTGACCATTTTCACCTAGGGGGACTTTCTTTTGTCCCCCCGTGTTCGGATGCCGGGGCTCTTCGTCATCGTCGCTGTGCAGACCCTTGTCCTTGTTTTCGGCGTTTATCTTGCCGGCCTGTTTGAACACCCAACAATCTCTATTGGTGTGGTTGGCTGGTTTGTCTGGTGTGCCATGAATTTGGCACGAGCGCTCCAGTATGCGGTCCAGACTGGACGGTCCCTGATTATTTCTTTTGAACGACTTTTTCCGCTGTCCGGACTTAGATCCGCTGAATCTGGCGTTGACTACCGTGTCTTCAGTGCTGTCATCGTTGTTCCTTCTCTTATGTCTATTGCACCGTGGCTTGCCGTTAGTATCGTGGCCATCCAAAGTGCCGGAATGTGGCGTGGTGCCGCTACGAGCCAACCCGATATCCTCACCCGCACAAAAGCGGTTCATTAGTGTTCTGAGAGCTGCCATGGACTTGGGTTTTTCCTGGCCGAGGTGTCGAGCGATCCTCTCGTCATGGATATTATGCTTGAAAGCCGCCAGGGCTTCGGCGTCCAGACAGTCGACTATTTGGTTCTTTTTAGTAAGGAACCGAGTGCAGAATTTCCGGGCTGACTCTCCGGGCTGTTGAGTAATGTGGCTCAGGTCATCAGCGTCTGGCGGTCGCACATATGTGCCCTGGAAGTTATCGAGAAATGCGTCTTCCAGGTTTTCCCAACTGCCAATGGAATTTGCTGGCAGGCTATTTAACCAGTGCCGGGATGGTCCTTTGAGCTTAAGGGGGAGATACTTGATGGCGTGTAGATCATCTCCGCGGGCCATGTGAATGTGGAGAAGGAAATCTTCGATCCATACTGCGGGGTCTGTTGTGCCATTGTATGATTCGATGTTTACAGGTTTGAACCCTTTTGGGAATTCATGATCCATCACTTCGTCAGTGAAGCAGAGGGGGTGTGCGGCGCCTCTGTGCTGGGCTATGTGGCTACGCAGGTCGGATTGGTCTTGATTGCTGTGTTCAGCCCGACCGGACTTATTGATGATGTATCCGGTGCGACGGTCATCATCGCGCGCTGGGGCGCGCCTCCGTGATCCGTAGATCGATCTTGGCTGTCCTACTTTGTTTTCCAGAATATCTTGCCGGTCTCGCCTGTTGCCCTGGGCTGTAGTGTATCAGCGTGGGGGTGCGAGCTGGTATCCGGGCTGATATCCCGTTTTATCCTGGCCACAGGGTGGCCGGTCAGCCGTTTGGCATTCGAGTCCATATTCCTCGGCCGCTAGGACTTCACTCCATCTATCTGTGAGCAGATCTTGATCAGCTTGGAGTTGCTGCTGCTTCTTCTTTAGGCTCCTCGCAGTGGCTATAAGCCTACGCTTGAAGCACTCCTGCTCTACGGGATTCTCAGGCACGCCGAATTCGTCGTCGCCGAGGCTAATCTCGTCTTCGGAGGGGGGCATGTAGTTGTCCTCCTCCGGGTATGCGTCCGTCGCCTGTTCTTCTGGGCTGACCTGCTCATCTTCCTATTCGGCCTGCTCAAAGGCGGGCTGGTCAGGGTCATATTCTTCTTCGGCGCCATCCGGGTTATTTTCATCTCCGGGGCCGGTATTGCTGTGGCGGGGCTTGGAGCGGCGCCGACGACACCCATGCTTTGCTTTTCTTCCCGAGGGGTTATCCTCTGTTGCCTCGTCGCCATTAGTTTCCTTCGGAGTGTTCACCATATAAATATCATATGAGGAGGTGGCTGTCCACCGCCCCGTGAGCGGTGGCTCCTGTAATTCTCCTGCATCGTCATCCATACCGTCGATGTCTTCGGAATTGAAGTCAAGCACATCAGTTAAATCATCGATCGTGCCAATGAAGTGGGTGGTGGGTGGGCAACAAATTCCGTCACCGTCCGCTTCCCACTCAGGCCAGACATAGTTCGGCCCAGAGTCTCCTGACAAAGAGAGTGACTTCAATAAGTTCAGCATGTCGCCAAAGGGCGAGTGCTGAAAGACGTCCGCCGCGGTGAAATCCATCACCGGAGCCCAACCAGGTTCGGCGGGCTCAGGGACGCGCGGACTGGAACCTACAACCTGATATGAATCTGGGGTCCGGAGTCACAGGCTCCCTCAGAAGTGAGACCCGTGTCAGCTCCATCACCGATGAGGGTACGGCCTGCGGGGTGGGGTCCAGCCCTCCATCCTTAGGCAACGCAACCTGCCCCGGATTTAGATCCGGGGCTTCTGCCGGGGTGATATCCCAAGCATCGTCTGACGGTAGGTCTAAGCCGTGCTCATCGTGCCTGTTCAGCGCTCCTCGTGCTGGCCTGATTCCGTTGAAGATCAAGTCTCCACGAATATCCGTTGTGTAGTTCAAGTTTCCGAACCTGACCTGGTGGCCAGAGGCATAGCTATCGATCTGCTCCAGGTGGCCAAGCGAATTGGCCTGCAGTGCGAAGCCGCCGAACACGAAGATCTGTCCGGGGAGGAAAGCCTCACCCTGGACAGTGTTGTTGATGATGATTGAAGGAGCCATCAAGCCTGACAGCGACGACACAGAGGAACTCTCAATGAAAGCACCAATGTCGGTGTCAAAACTGGCGGATCTCGGGTAGGGGGTCCCGATCTGTGCGTCAAGGCTGATGGTAACAGGAAGCAAGGGACACAAATGTTTACCCAGGTTCGAGCCCTCTCGATGGAGGTAAAATCCTACTTCCTGCTTGATTAATATTGATGATATGGGTAGTACAAGAGTAGATCTACCACGAGATCGTAGAGGCTAAACCCTAAGAGCTAGCCTATGATGGTATGATTGTAATTGTGATCGGCCTTCTAAGGACCAACCTCTTCGGTTTATATAGACGCCGGAGAAGGCTAGGGTTTACATGGAGTCGGTTACAAGAAAGGAAACACAATATCCGGATCGCCAAGCTTGCCTTCCACGCAAAGGAGAGTCCCATCCGGACACGGGCCGAAGTCTTGAGTCTTGTATCTTCATGCTTCAATAGTCCGGACGTTGTACACAGTCTGGCTATCCGGATACCCCCTAATCCAGGACTCCCTTAGTGAACTAAGTGGATTAAGCTTTTATCCTCCAACTCTCCAAGTTGTTGTCTAGCTTAACCAATTAGTTCAGGGGTATCCAACACAGATTCTTGGAGAAAGAATGGTTTAGTGGAAAACCAACATGATCACGAACTCAACATAGCGGTCAGGGAACAACCTGGTAATACTTCCGAGAAGATATTCGGAAAACCACGAACCACCGATATGTTACTAAGCTCGAGAACAATCTTACTCTTCTGGGCAAGACGATATGATCGAAAAAGGAAGGAGTTAACATAACCCAAACTCAGTGATCGAACGGTGCACCAAAAAAAGGACTAGGTAGCACAATCTATCCTAGGATGATGATTCAATAACCAACATGCTAGGATTAAAATTATTGTCCTTTAACTACCAAGCAACACGATTGCTAGGAGTATTGATTTCACACATCACGGTTCACTTGTCGGTATTCCGGTTGCAACAACATGGGGACCGAGGAATGAACAACGATGGCGAGAAGTATCACTGTATCAAGAGTTCATAGGATGGTGTGCAATTCCCATGGTATTCTTGATATATAGATGGTAATACTCCGAGGTAGAACAGAGCAAAATCTGGATTAGCATTTTGATCTGGAGAATACAACTGCTCTGACCCAATCCTAGAAATGGACGAGGTACTAGAGTTTGTGTCTCCTAGACATTCTGGAATAGAATGGCTTGACGAACCAAGAGAAACGGCATCGATGAACCTGAATGCACACATGCTCTTGACTATCAACTGATAGACGGGATCAGGATACAACTAGAGGGGGACAACTCAAGGAACTTATAATTTTCTGAGTTGTGAATGCCTAGATTAGTATGTCAAACGAATTCAACATATTTCTTCCAGATAGCCCATGCAGGAAGATAGGACTGGCAGAGTCTCGACCATAATGGAAAACTCATCAAGAGCACTTTTGTTATGATCTCTCGGTTCGAGAGAGCTTCTGCCAAGGATGGTTCATGGTATTCGGAAGAATGATATACGATGGACCTCTAGGACTATCGCAAGGTTACTAATATCCTAAAGGAATTAGCAAACACTATCAACATGAAGTAAGTAGGGTGAATCTCGGGTTTAAGAACCCAGGAATAGAATGCCTACTAACTAAATGGCATCAAGGGATGCTTTCTAGAATGACTGCCAGAATCTTCACACTGGGAATACAAAACATGGCTAGATTACTAGGTGATACTCTAAGACACCTAGGGTCATAATAATAACTCCAACATATATGTCGAAGCAATAGAGTACCTCAACACAGCCATTAGTGTGGTGAATCTGGTCCAAAGGAACATCGGGAACGGAGAGAAGGGATTTGCAAATGCATCAAAGTATTTAGAAACCTAGGATGACTCGGATAGCATAACGGCTGTAAAAGCTCACAAGGATTTGAGACACCCTGCAAAAATGGTGGCATAACCACTCAGAAGCACAATATCAAGGTTCTAAGACCAACTATGAACACACGGAAGTAGTAGGAACTGAACCGAGGCTTGATCCATCAATCCTATAGGTCTACGGATTAGTAACACGTGATCCTGATAGAAAGAAGAGAAATCCTAGTTTTCTTAACCCCATAGGAAAGATTGGATGACTCGGATCAGAAGGGCATAAGGTAAAGGAGTAAAAAGAGCCTTACGTTCCCATCCACAATCAATTCCCTTACATAACTAAAGAATTTCTACACTCAACTTCGACCAGTTTGGCTTGGTAATCCTACAGGCAGTCAGGCTCTGATACCAAAGCTGTCAGGGCGCCGATCCTAAGTCACACCGATCTAGCATGTAACACATCATATCACTTTGCGGCCTCACGCACGGTATTCCCACGGGTGCCAGCTTACCTGGCCCGGGACCGTTTGCGCCTTTTGGCTCACGTATATGATAGTGCCACTAGCATCCATATGACAAAGAACCCGGGCTGACATGACAAGTCGTGGACCCAAAGTGGCACTAACTTACAGGGACAGGCATACATGACCCAACAACGAACGTGTCGATCAACAACATGTGAACCCAAGTCATAGCAAGCTACATGGAATTAAAGGAACAACATGTGCCATTTCCCCGAGTAGACAGACACAGGAACGAAGAAGGACACATGCCAGCCAGCCTAAGTGTTCCGGAGCAGTAGCAAGCGACCATGGCTCAGTGGAAACACTAGGAGACATTTTACGGTAAGAGAGTCTACCAAGGATAAACAACTAGGTTGTCAGATCCCACACATACCAAGCATTTCAAATCATACACACAATATGCTCGACATGTGCAAATACAACATGGCATCACAACATAACTCTATGACCCAAAGTAGTTATTCAATAGGCTCCGAGGAACCAAGTATTACAAACATGGGTCTCATGAGCCAACATTCAGAGCATACAAGTCAAAAGCACATGTGGAAGCTTAACATGTCTGAGTACACACATCTACAAATGAAAAAGGCTGAGAAGCCCTACTATCTACAAAACCTTGCCGAGGGCACAAGATCGTAGCTGGCGTAACAAGCTAAACATCGAAGTCCACGCGGAACTACTAGCGAGACTGAAGTCTCTCTGCAAAAACATAAATTAAGCAAACGCGAGTACAAATGTAGCCAGCAAGACTTACATATGCATCATTATCAACAAAGGAATGGTGGGGTTTAACTGCAGCAAGCCAGCTTGGACTCGGTGGCTATCCTGAACTACGACTGCAAGTAACTCTTTTGAGGTGGCGCACACGGGTCCACATATTCACCATATCAATACACCACTATGGACCTCCTCCCGTCTCCCTACGAGAACGCCATCCATAGCACTCACACTTATCTTGCGCCTTTTAGAGTATCCACTTTCACTTGTCTATGAACTGTATAGGCAACCCAGAGGTCCTTTACCGCGGATGCAGCTATTCGAATAGATCATATTAACCCTGCAGGGGTGTAGTTCTTCACACACGCTCTCGCCACTTACCGCCATGTACACGTCATGTATCTCAGCAACCTTCAAGCGGAAGCCTGGCGAGGGTGTCAGCCATGACCTGACTAACCACGCAAGTCTCTAGTACAGGTTTATCGCCTATTCGGGTTCCATCTGCAAGGAGATCCGGCCGGGGTGTCGCTCACGGCCCCAAATGATGTGAGTAGGGTTCCCAAGCCCATCATCCGAGTGACACTTGGTACACCATGCCACTACACCTAGTATGCCCCAAGCCTACCTGTACTGGGTGCCACTTGGTAGACTACTAGCACTACCTATAAACACCAGAAACTAGTTGCAACTCCTGGACAGAGATCAAGTTGATTAATAAGTCGAGAGAGCTTGGAGTGCCCGAAGCCCAATGTGTGGTAGTAACTGTTCATGGATCACAAACACAAAACTCAGTTCCCGAGGACGCTTCAATGAGACAACCCACCATGTACTCCTACATGGCCTCTCACCGCTAACTTTACCAAATCGTGTTCACACACTTAGCTCATACACAGTAGGACATGTTCACCACTTTCCAATTCATCCCCAATGAATCAGACCTGACTCAACTCTAAGCAGTAGGAGGCATGACAAACAAGCATGAATGAGTAGACACAACAGGGCTCAAACAACTCCTACTCATGGTAGTGGGTTTCATCTATTTACTGTGGCAATGACAGGTCATGCAAAGGAAAAGGGGGTTCAACTACCGCAACAAGTAATAGTTGGATCGTTGTTGTCCTAATGCAGTATAAGAGAGCAGAAGGGAGAGAGTGGGATTGTATCAGAATGAAAATGTTTTTTTTCTTGCCTGGCACTTCTGAAGATAGTATAGCTCTTCATCGGTGTCATCGAACTCATCGTCGATGCCATGTCTATCGAGAGGGGGGCAAATACCAGAAACAGAGAAGGAAACACAATCAATGCAATGCACAATATGATGCATGATCATGACATGGTAAAATGAGTGTGTTGGCCTAATGCAACTACAACTAGATGGGTTCGAGTCATTTTGAACGAAAGGTTCAGTCCCAAACTCAAATTATGAATTTGAATAATGCCTTATCATGTTTTGCACTAAACAACAAGGTTAATTTGCTTAAACATGCATGAAACAAATACATATGGTTAGATTGAATTTTTCTGATCATTTTTCATATATAAATCTTTGCATTTGGAGTTACACATTAATTTCTATGATTTTTAGAAGTTTAGAGCATTTTCTGAAATTTATAAATCATTTTTGATTTATTTTAATTCTAGAAGGGTTTTACTGCATCAGCACTGCATCACTATGATGTCAGTAGGTCAACAACAGTTAGCCAGGTCAAACCTGACCAGTGGGGCCCACTGGTCAGTGACCGAGTGTCATTTGTGTCGCTGACGGGTGGGGCCAGTCAACGGCCACGTCAGCACGGTCAAAACTGACGCGTGGGGCCACTGTGGTTAGCTAATCTTAAGTAGGAACTAAGCCAAGTTTAATTAGGTAGCGGGGCCCGGCTGTCAGTGACCTAGGAGGTTAATTAGTTAGTGCTAATCTGGTGGTTAGCCTAATTAAGCCAGCGCCACGTCAGCCCGCCGGAGTTGGCCGGTGGCGACCAAAACCACGGCGGAAGCTCGCCGGAGACGCTGCTCCGGCAGCGGTTCGACGAGCTAAGGGCACCAGGTTGTAGTCCTTCCTCCCGCGCATCCAACGGAGGTGGCAGGGGGGCGCAGGGTCACCGAAGTTGGCGACGGCGTTGAGCCGAGCAGCTGCCGAAGCCACGGGCACAAGGCAGGCGTCACTGCGGTGCACGGGAAGGCCAATCGAGGGCTTCTACGGCTTCCTAGGGACCTAGAGAGGACGCGGGTGCTACGGAGATGAGCGGAAGAGCTTAGGAGCACGAGGCTCGCCGGCCATGGCGATGGAGTTGGCGACAGTGTTGAGCTGGGCGGCTGCCGAAGCCACGGGCAAGACGCATGCGTCGCTGCGGTGCATGGGAAGGCCAACCGAGGGCTTCTACGACTTCCTAGGGACCTGGAGAGCATGCGGGTGCTACGGAGACGAGCGGAAGAGCTCGGGAGTGCGAGGCTCGCCGACCATGGCGATGGTCGGAGCTCGATGCTTGCGGGGCAACGGCTTGAGGGCGCGGGGAACAACGGGAAAAAGGGGAAACGCAGTAGCAGCTCACAGCGGTTCGGTGGAGAAGCACAGCGGGGTCGGGGAGGATCTAGAGCAAGCGAATCAATGGCGGCGGTCTTTGGTACGTAAGCTTGAAGACGACGAAGATGCCGGCGATAAGGGGCTTCCAAGGTTGTGGCTGTTGGCTTGTTGATGTGTGGTGATGAGGCGGAGCCGATGGGCACGCTAGCTTTGTGAGGGAGGCACTGTGGGCAAGGCGGTAGTGGATGGCGGCGACGGATGCGTTCGGGTCCTAGGTGCATGATACGTCTCCAACGTATCTATAATTTTTGATTGTTCCATGCTATTATATTACCCGTTTTGGATGTTTATGGGCTTTACTTTACACTTTTATATCATTTTTGGGACTAACCTACTAACCGGAGGCCCAACCAGAATTGCTGTTTTTTTGCCTATTTCAGTGTTTCGAAGAAAAGGAATATCAAATGGAGTCCAAACGGAATGAAACCTTCGGGAGCGATCTTTTTTGGAACAAACGCAATCCAGGAGACTTGGAGTGGACGTCAAGCAGCAAACGAGACGGCCACGAGGGTGCCCGGTGCACACTAGGGGGGTGGGCGCACCCCCCACCCTCATGGGCCCCTCGTGGCTCAACTGACCTACTTCTTCCTATTATATATATCCACGTACCCTGAAAACATCCAGGAGCACCACGAAAAACTATTTCCACCGCTGCAACCTTCTGTATCCGCGAGATCCCATCTGGGAGCCTTCACCGGCTCTCCGCCGGAGGGGGAATCGACCATGGAGGGCCTCTACATCATCTCCAAGGCATCTTCAATGAGTTGTGAGTAGTTTACCACAGACCTTCGGGTCCATAGTTATTAGCTAGATACAAAGTTCTCCTCGATCTTCTTGGAGATCTATTCGATGTAACTCTTTTTGCGGTGTGTTTGTCGAGATCCGATGAATTGTGGGTTTATGATCAAGTTTATCTATGAGAAATAATTGAATCTTCTCTAAATTCTTTTATGTGTGATTAGTTATCTTTGCAAGTCTCTTTGAATTATTAGTTTGGTTTGGCCTACTAGATTGATATTTCTTGCAATGGGAGAAGTGCTTAGCTTTGGATTCAATCTTGCGGTGTCCTTTCCCAATGAAAGGAGGGGCAGCAAGGCACGTATTGTATTGTTGCCATCGAGGATAAAAAGATGGGGTTTATATCATATTGCTTGAGTTTATCCCTCTACATCATGTCATCTTTCTTAATGCCTTACTCTGTTCTTATGAACTTAATACTGTAGATGCAGGCAGGAGTCGGTCGATGTGTGGAGTAATAGTAGTAGATGTAGAATCATTTCGATCTACTTGTTGTGGACGTGATGCCTATATACATGATCATGCCTAGATATTCTCATAACTATGCACTTTTCTATCAATTGCGTGACAATAATTTGTTCACCCACCGTAATACATATGCTATCTTTAGAGAAGCCACTAGTGAAACCTATGGCCCCCGGGTCTATCTTTTATCATATAAGTTTCCAACCTACTTTTATTTTGCAATCTTTACTTTCCAATCTATATCATAAAAATACCAAAAATATTTATTTTATCTTATTATCTCTATCAGATCTCACTTTCGCAAGTTACCGTGAAGGGATTGACAACCCCTTTATCGCGTTGGTTGCGAGGTTCTTGTTTGTTTGTGTAGGTACGAGGGACTTTTGAGGAGCATCCTACTGGATTGATACCTTGGTTCTCAAAAACCAAGGGAAATACTTACGCTATTTTGCTACATCACCCTTTCCTCTTTAAGGGAAAACCAACGCAGTGCTCAAGAGGTAGTAGTGCGGAGCGAGAGGGAGAGCAGCAGGGAAGGGGATGAGCATGAGAGGGAGTCGAGAGAGGCCTGATGGGGTGCGTGGCATCCGTAGCGGCATCAGGGAGGCAGCAGGCAGGCAGGAGGTGGCACTGCGCGTGTGTGCATGCCACGGGCACACGCCCCTGTCCTACTGTCCTGAGGAGGAAGACGACAGGGAGGGCGCTGGTGGGCTGGGCCGGCCGGCTACGGCACTGGGCCAAGGTAAGTGACCAGGTACTATCTCTCTCTCTTTTTTCCTGTTACCTTTTCTAATTTTTGTTTTCTATTCCGGTTTAAAATAAATTCTAAACCATTTTAATAATTTCTATAAATTATTATATGGCTTTTAGAATATATACTAAGCCACTCACAAACTTCCAGAATTGTTGGAGTTATATTTAGTATATAATAAATATAAATCCAATGGAAATAATTATTGGATTAACTCAAATGCCCAAAATAAATATCCGTGAGACTCCAAAAATATTGGTTTGAATTTTACCTCTTGACAATATTTTTATAGAATAACATGAGCATTTTCTTGGACTCATTTGAGAAGATTTTAATGTGGATTATTTCTGAAGTGATTTGTGAGGGTTTCAACTAACCTCAGTTCAACTTTCGAAAAATTTAGACATGATGCATGATGATCAAGCAAAGTCAAACAAGGACTGATCTAGGGCTGTGACATGGATCCACCAGGATCCCAAGGTATATCAAGGCCAATTTTAATTAGCAATGATTTGGCATTTAGTACTGAGCACAAAGCAGCATATATCAAGAAATGATGAAGTCTAACTCTCTTCCTATGCATCGGCATGTCATACAAGAACAATTCATGCACATCAAGTAAAGGCCAATACATAGCATAAGCAGTTTCTTGCAATTTTATCATGTTGGAATCATAAAGAGGTGGAGATGTATTTCCTCTCTCATAATAATTGCAAGCAGGATCAGCAAGCACATGCATATTACATTCATCATAATTATCATGTGCAACGGTAAAAGGCAACCCATCAATATAATCCTTAATAAGAACAAACTTCTCCGATATAGTGTAGTTTAGAGAAGTCAAAAAGATAATAGGACTATCATGTGTGGGTGCAATAGCAACAATTTCATTATTAATATAAGGAACCATAGCAAGTTCATCTCCATAAGCATAATTCATATTGGCATCACGGCCACAAGCATAGCAAGTGTCAAGTTCATCAAAAAGGGATATTTCAAAAGAATCAATAGGATCATAACAATTATCATAGCATTCATCCTTTGGTAAGAACGAAGCGAGATTAAATAATGTATGAGTTGAAGAGTTACTCTCATTAGAAGGTGGGCACGAGTAGCTAATCTGCTCTTCCTCCTTTTGTTCTTCACTCACTTCATCATCTTCTTCATCCAATGAGCTCACAGTTTCATTAATTCCTTCTTCCATAGACTCCTGCAAAATATTACTCTCTTCTTGGACAGAGGAGACTTTCTCAATAAACACATCAATATCATGATTGTATTTATAATTATCATAGCAATATTTAAGGATAGCAAAATTTTCAGGTCTATAAACTGAATCATCAAAATCTTCAAACTTTTCAAACAAATATTCAATTTCGTATGCACCCTTAAAAGCAACAAATTCTTCTATTCGTTCCACATCATAGTAATCATATCTACCATTAGCATACGATGCTAAGGTTTCATTATAGTTAGATTTACATGAAAAGGGAAGGTGTGGAGCATTCATCCTAGAGCAACAAGTATAATCATATCTCAAGCATAGCTCCCGAGCCATGCAACATAATGAATTTGATCCGATAACAATTCCCTTTATGAGTCAAGCGATAATCCCTAAAGTATTCACGTTGATCCAACATTACTCCCATTATATAGTTGAATGGGGTTTTCTCAGGATTATCAAAGTAGTGCATAATATCTTTCACATAACAAGCATCGAGGGTTTTAGGAGGTTCCCCATCTCCATGAGTAGCAAGTACAACTATTTTTTTTGGTGTTTCGTGTTCCATATCCATAACTAAATATAGAGAACAACTTAGAACTGAAAATAAAAACTACTTAGTGATAAAGCAAAACAAGCACACATGAGAATATTCACCCCATGCTATTGCTCCACAGCAATGGCGCCAGAAAAAGGTCTTGACAACCCACAAGTATAGGGGATCGTCTATAGCCTTCTTCGATAAATAAGAGAATATTCGCTCAAGTTCTATCGACCCCCGATACAACTCTACGCACACTTGACGTTTGCTTTACCTAGAACAAGTATGAAACTATTTTGCAAGAATAAAACTACGAGTACTTTGCGAGAATAAAACAATGGATAAATTTCAAGGTAATAAAAGTGGATAGATTTTGTCAACAAGAAAGTCATTTGTCCCTAGGCAACCAATAACAAGTACCAGTAATCATTCTTGTAATTCTATATGAGGGAGATGCATGAGGTAACATACTTTCTCTACTTGGATCATATGAACTTATGGTTGGAACTCTAGCAAGCATCCGCAACTACTAAAGATCATTAAGGTCGTGAAACCCAACCATAGCATTAAGTATCAAGTCCTCTTTATCCCATACGCAACAACCCAGCCACTCGGATTTAAGCTTCTGTTACTCTCGCAACCGACCATAAGCGAATTATGAACGTATTGCAACACCCTACAGTGGGGATCCCTCACGTTTGCACGAGACAGAGGCCAGCATAGGACAACACCATAAATAAAATATACAATCATACTAACCAAGATCACGATTAACCCATAGGACAAAACAGATCTACTCAAACATCATAGGATAGCCAAATATCATTGAGAAATAATATATGGAGTTGAGCACATGTTTAAGTAGAGATTATAGCGGGGAGAAGGGGTTACACCGCTGCATAGAGGGGGAGAGAGAGTTGGTGTTGACGGTAGCAAGATTGTTGATGTAGATTACCGTCACGATCCTTGCCCCGGTGGTGTTCCGGTGCCACTGGGAGAGAGGGGGAGAGAGCCCCCTCCTTATTATTCTTCCTTGGCCTCCCCCTAGATGGGAGGAGAGTTACCCCTCTGGTCCATGGCCTCTATGGCGGCGGAGGGGCAGGAGCCCCTCCGAGATTGGATCTCCCTCTCTGTTCTCTTCTGTTTCGCGTTTTTCTAGATCTGGCCCTTCACGGTTTCTTAAATTCCCGAAGACCCGTAACTCCAATTGTGCTGAAATTTTTACATGATTTTTCCATAAGTTATCTTTCTTGTGCCAGAGAAGGGCCCCAACCGACCTTCGTGGAGGGCACAAGATACTTGGGTGCGCCAGGGGGTGCCCGACGCGCCCTGGTGGTTTGTGGTCACTATGGGCCCCCATTTGCGTTGATTCCACCTCCCAAAACTCATAATTATTCCAAAATAATTCTACGTAAACTTTTATCACTTTTGGACTTTGTTTGATATGGATTTTCTGCGAAACAAAAACATGCAACAAACATGAACTGGCACTGGGCACTGGATCAATAGGTTAGTCCAATAAATCATATAAAAAGTTGCCAAAAATATGTGAAAGTTGTATAATATTGGTAGGAAACAATCAAAATTATCACTTCAAAAAAAGACACATCCGTGACATTTTCGGCCGAACGAATTTTTTTCTGTCATACTTATGACACTTCTATGACGATAATTGTGACAAAACCCGGTATCGCCATAGATGTGGTGGGCTCCTACTTCTATGACAAAAAATGATGACAGAAAATGGGATTTTCGTGCTGGGCGGGACGGAGACGCAGCTGCATGACATTCTTTGGGCCGTCCATGACGGAAAAAACTATGGTAGGAGCGAGGGCGAGGAAAATATCGGGGAGTTTCCGGTTACGGTGGGTGGTCGAGGGCTGAGCGACGCGCGTTTCTCTCGTACCGTACGCGCGTGGGTGCAAGGCGTTGGGCTCTAACTGAACCCAAGCAAGGCGTCGCCTAACTGAACCCGAGCGACTGCACTACAGGCTACACATTACTGAACCTGAGCGATCGAGCGTTTCCTTCGCTACTGCTGCTAACTGAAGCCGATCGATGCTACCTCTGGATGAATAGTTAGTGTGGTTGGGGGGTTTGGATGAACAATGCGTGTTGCTGGGGGGTTTGGATGAACAGTTCCCGGTGGGGGTGGATGAACAGGACCCCGATCGATCGAGCCGGTTAGGCTGGATGAATAGGACCCCGTGGAGGGCTGGATGAACAGGACGACCCCGTGGAGGGCTGGTTGAACAGTAGCTGGTGGAGGGCTGGATGAACAGTAGCCCGTGGAGGGGTGGATGAACAGGAGCCCGTGGAGAGGGCTGGTTGAACAGTTGTCGGTGGAGTAGCGCGTGGTGGAGGCTGGAAGAACAAGAGCCCGTGGATGAACAATCATAGGTGGAGGCTGGTGGAGGTCGATGGTGGATGAATAGTAGCCCGTGGAGGCTGGAGGAGGTCGACGGTGGAGATGAACAATATCCCGGGGAGTCCCGTTTTGCAGTACGCCACACCCCTCCCGATGAACAGGACCCCTGTTTCGACCGTAGCGCTCCAACACAAGTATGTTTCCTCTGTTTTGCGGTACGCCACACTCCTCCCGATCAACAGGACCCCGTTTCGACCGTAGGAGGTCCAACGGAAGTCTGTTTCCTCTGTTTTGCGGTACGCCACACCCCTCCCGATCAACAGGATCCCATTTCAAACGTGGCCGGTCGAACACAAGGCCATTTCCTCCGTTCTGCGGTATGCCAGGCCTCATTTCCATCAGCTGTTCCGTCCAAGCCGGTTGGCTCCCACGCATTCCGTTGCCTCCCGATGAACACGACGCATTGCGTTGCCTCCCCATGAACATGACGATGATGAAGTTTCTCCGTTCCAACCCAACCATATACATGAGCCCTGGCCGTACGTATGCGCGAGTAGGCATTCGAGACCCCGCCCGTATGTACATACGTGGCCGTATTTACTTTCTTGCACCCTAGCCGCTGTACGTACGTGTACATGCTACGTGCGCGCCTCTACTACGACACGTGCGTGTCTACATCGACCATTATGTACGTACACGTTCGCGACCAGAATGACAATGCTACGTACGCTTCGACCAGGTGGGTCCCGACTATCAGGCACTTCCTTGTGTGCGAAGATGTAGCTGGTGGGTCCTAGCAGTCTGGGGGGCGAATCATTTTTTTGCCCGTAATATGGATGAACTTCCTTGCATGCAAAGATGTAGCCGGTGGGTCCCAGCAGTCAGGGGGCGAATCATTTTTTTTGCCGGACGCACTTCCTTGCGTGCAAAGATGTAGCTAGTGGGTCCCAACAGTCAGGGGGGAAACAATTTTTTTCGCGAAATATGGTGGCCCATCCGGTGGGTCCCTGCTGTCAGGTGGAGGAATAATTATTTTGCATGTAATAAGGAGGCACTTCCTTGCGGCCGCCGCGGACCCAGCTGTTAGCCTCTCCACGCATAGTACTCTTCCGATGGAAGTCATTCCTTGACCACGTTGAGCACGCTGCGCCGAGAGCACCGGGGTGGTGGACGACGGCAAGGCCTAGGAAGGGGATGACGCGGAGCCGGGGAAGACGCGGCAGTGGAAGCCCGTGCGAAGAGGAATACGAGGGTTCACTGGTTTGGCTGTGGTGTGAGGCTGCCATCGCCGCAGGGCCTGGACAGTGGTGGGAATAGTAGGGTGCGGTGAGGCCTCCGCGGCAGCAAGCCGACCACGGGAGGCAGGAGCATGCGGCACGACCGGTGCTGCTTTGGGCGGTTGGAGTAAGAAGACCAGAGGTTGAAGAAGCACTACAACCGTTGGATGGACATCATATGGTCACTGGAGCTAGAATCATTCATATTGACTAAGTTGACAAAGCCCTCCATCCCCATCAACTTAGTAGGCCCACAAGTCAGCCTCCCACCAAGGTGGGTCTCAGCTAGTAGGGGGAGTATTCATTTTTTTGTGCGCAATAAGGAGGCACTTCCGGTGGGTCTGAGTTGACAACGGGGGGAACATTTTTTTTGTGAAATACAGAGGCCCTTCCGTGGGTCCCAGCTGTCGGGTAGAGGAATCATTATTTTGCGTGTAATAAGGAGGTATTTCCTTGTGGGGGCCCCTACTGTCAGCCCCTTCTGAATGCTGTTGTTTGTTGACCATGTTGACCTCGCCGCGCCGAGAGCACAAACACGGTGGATGAGGGCGAGGCCCAGGAAGGTAACCACCCGGAGCCGATGAAGCCACCGCAACGGATGCCCACGCTGAGGGGAGTATGAGCGTTGACTGATCGGCTGCGGGGTGAGGCTGATGTCGCCGGAAAATAACATGATGTGTTGGTGGTTAGAGGGATGGCCTGGCGGCAGCACAGCCAGCCACGAGAGGAGGGAGCAGGCAGTCCCACCGGCGCTGGTTTGGGCGGCTGGAACAGGAAGATTAGAGATTGAAGAAGCACGGCGGCCGTTGGATGGACATCCAACAGTCACTGCTCTGTGTTGACTAAGTTGACAAAGCCTTGCATACGCGTCAATTTTTTTAGGACAACGTCATCGTCAACCTAGTAGGCCCAGAAGTCAGCCTCCAAATCTGTGGTAAACAGCATACAACTCATTAGCCATTATTTTCAATAATTTACAACCCATCTGCTAATTCTTAAGGATATTTGAAGCCCATATTCTTTTTATTAGCATTACAGACCATATATTCTGGGCACTGCTAAAACATTCAACGAAATTTTGCATATTTCGGTGGGGTCCGAACTCTTTTAATCACGAAATTTCGAGTCACGTTAAAAATAATTTTTAAAAAATTATATCAAAATAAAATTCAAAAAACAATTCTTCGCAAAAAAATGAATGATATTTAGAATCTTAACTAGCAAGATGCCCGTTCGTTGCACGGAACATGAAGATGCATTTGTATGAGTAGTTTATCTTGTGGGAGAAAAGATGATATTTTAATGTAATTGCCAGTTGGCTTTGGTTTTTATAAGAGTAGCGAGTAGAGAAATCCTGAAAAATGATATTTTAATGCAATTGCATGTTGGCTTTGGTTTAAAAATTTACAGCCCATTTCTTACAATTTATAGCCCATTTTCTGGGGAAGCCCATTTCTTACTACTTACATCCCTCCTCGTCTTGAAAGATTTGCAGCCTAGCAGGGCTGAGAAAAGCAAGTAGGCCTCAGTTTTGTTATTCTCCAAAAAAATAACTGGGCTAGCCATTTTCAGAAAGAAAAAATATATCAACTGGGCTCGTCATGTGCTTAATAAAAGCGTAAGCGTGGGCTAGACGGGCCACAGCCCCTGCACAGCGCGCAGTTGAGCTCCATCTCTGAAACTAAAAAACAAGTGGGTGAGCTGTTGGGTCCTGGTGTTATCCGCTCGTTGTGTAATTTTCTCGTTTATTGACTACATTGACAATGGTGTGGGACCTAGTTGTCAAACAATTAGGAGGAAGTATTTTTTTTTTGGCTTGTAATAACGAGGCACCTACTTGTGAAATGCAATGACCCTGGTGGGTCCCTACTATCAGCCTCTCCACATACAGTCATCGACTGATTCCTCTTGGTTGTTGTTCATGTGGAAGATGCAACAGTGTAGTGGCAGGTGGAGGGGAGGGCAACAACATGCAACTCAAGCATACAAATGGTACAAAAAGCCCAAGGATTAATTTTTCATCAAATTTTTAGACAAAACCTAGATTGAACATGGCAGTAACATCTAACCCAACCACTCTTTTTTGCAGTCACAAACAAATGGATCGATCTGATCCATAAAATCAACATCCTGTGCAAAAAAATTTATTTCAGGATGACTACAACTTGTTGTAAATAGAAGCCGAGCACGTTTAGAAGCCCATTTGTCCACCTGAAACTTCTTTTTTTGCTGTTCAACATGTCCGTACGTGAGAAATCTCTTGCGGTAAAAATTAAGCCTCATGGACAATAGTAACCTCGCATTCAACATGAAGAATGTGACAAAGCTTCTGTTTGCCTGGTTGGATGCATATCCTTCCATCGTTATTGTCCTCAAATGAATGTCATGAGAACTAAGAAAATCCCGGTGCTTCTTACGCCACCGATTGGTTATATGTTTTGCTCCATGTGGTTGTGCCTAAGTAGATATGAAGATTAAAAACAGTAAGGTCTGAAAAAAGAGTATGTCGAAAGAACGATAGCTGAACAGCTAATTCTAGTACAATATATACGGGCTTTCAATGTGCATGAAATCATCACCTCTATATATAAATTCTCCATAGATCGAAAGCATCGCAGCAAGCCAATTATTATGTTCTGGTCAAAACTAAACATTCTGATATATATGATCTTGACAGAATCCAGCAGCATTGATAGGCTATCAATGGATGATCTCTTCATTGAGCACATAACATAATATTAGTACCCAAAGTGTACTCCAAGATGATATAAAACTTATGCGCACAAATGAAAAATGCAGCTTATGATTACAAATGTGTAGATGATAATATACGGTACCTGAAAAAGTGAGGAGCCAAACACCAACTCCTTGTGATCATTAAATGGGTCATGAATTACATCCAAGTTCTCCAGTTTGGGCGCAGAGACGACAGTTATTTGTGAAGGTCTATAACAATTATCAAGGAGCAACCATTGAAGTGAAGGGGCATCTTCGTCGATGAGCTGCTGTCCTTCAAAACAAATCCAATGCTTTTAAGGTGAGGCGACTTTATTTAGAGATACAGATTTCTATTCCCAAAACAATCAGCAAGCGCTCCAGGGCAAGGCAACTGGAGTGGGTGATGCTATGCAGTGAGGCCTCCGACAGATAAACCACCACAAGCGAAAGTTTTTTTTAGTAGTGGGAGTCGAAGCATTTGTACCAAATCGTCTGGTAGATGGCACCGGGCAAAGATGGCGGTGTGGAGAGAGGAGGAAAACCACGAGATGGACAACGATGGTGTGGGCACGAATTCTTGGTGTGTTCATGGTATGAAACTTTTGTGGTAATGGTACAACTCAAACTGCTGGAGTTTTCCAAATTCAGGGGATGTCAGCCAAGCATCCACTGTGCCGTGTATGGACAGAAGGTAGTGTGTCGAGATGCAGAGGCATTGAATGGGGCCCTGCTGGTGAGAGGAGACGATGGCTATGAGGAGATCAAATTCAGGAAGGACAGATATCTGACGACAGTCGAGATTGAGGGGCGCGGTGTGCCATAGAGTTGAGAGGACTTGTGTGCGGCAACAATCGTTGGTGGGGCGAAGCGAGATGATCTCCTCAAGGATGACGTCTAGGAGGGCGCAGATGCGGTCCACTGGAGATTCTACTGGTTCCTTAGATCTGGGTGGGGGGGGGGGCTCGCCGTTTCTCCCCATGCTACCGGGTGCGGGATCTACAACTGGCGTCACCACTGGCGGGAACCTCATCTTCTTGGCGCTGGGGCCAGCCGACTCCATTTTCCTTGTGGGCGTCGCGCCGAGCTCACGGGTTTGAGTAGAGTAGCCAGAGACGAGCCTAGTGGCAGTGCAAGTGGGGAAGAAGGAGGGATGGGGATTTCTGTAGGAGTGGAAGAAGAGGAGCAGGCGTTTCCTGTACGAGTGAGGAAGAAGGTGAGCAGGGGTTTTCTGGACGAGTGAGGAAGATTGGGGAGCTGGGGGAATTGGGGGGAGACAGAAGCGGGAGAGCGAGCTGTTTGTATTTATAAGGCCCGCTGCACTAGCTACTCGCTTTTTCCCAAGAATCGCTCTCTTCTTTTGCGTTGCTGCATTGGAGCTGGCACATGGACTTGGCTAACTGGCCATGCATGCAGGATGCATGTGCCCGCCGGCCACTGCATGCGCCTGGTTTGTTACTAGGCCTATTTAATAGGGTGGTTATGGAGTAAATTAAGGAGATTTATTTTCTCTATGTGCATCTTTTTTTGAGCGAATCTGTGTGCATCTTCTTGGTCTTAGCAATTGCTTCATGGGCCTAATAAACCCGGACGGAGGGAGTATAAGTGGAAGCGAGGGGGAAGGAGGGTTTTTCTAGGATTTCCCCCTCTTCAATAAATATGGGTTTCTCCTCGTAAAAAACAAAAACAAATGGGCTTTAAGATGGATAGGCTTTTGTATCGTCCCAGTCGGCTGCCCGTTTTCGTACTGGAGGGCCTTGTGCTAGAGGCAGCCCGAGACACTCTCCAGCTTATTGCCCATTCGAAAGAAAAAAAGAGACGCCTCCAGCTTATGGCTACTCATCGGTAACCTTTTTCAACTTGGCATCCACCAAATTAGAGGATGCGGTACTGGATGCAGACACTCCCATTAAACTAAGCTTCAGAAGATATAGTATGCGTACTAACATTCAAAAGAACAAAAGTTCAGCATGTTTATGCATCTCAATGATTCACCATACTATAACCAATACAAAGCTGTGAGAAGGTGTGGAAATAAAGAAAATCGGTCGATGCTTCTCTAAGCAAAGGGCTTCCCTGCGCACGCATTAATTTCTTGGGCATGCTTGTTTCTTCTCAATGTTGCGAGCACTTTGAGCATGTTGGAACTCCACAGCTAGCTAGCTGCCTCATCTTGCAATTGATGCTGACACATTTGCGGCAAACACATGAGGCAATAGAGATGACTCAACATGAGTCCATATTGTGGAGTTCCCCTGAAATCATCTTCATTATCCTGAATCTGAAAAGATAGAAAAACAGTAGCTATACTTAAATGGTGTTGCAAAACAATAGCACATATCAATAGCTCGGCATGACAAAACACGATCATCTGGACGAAGGGGGTACTGACCTGCCTGAGGAAGATCATATATAATTTCATAAGTCCTTGGTTGATTTCCACCTTCGGCTGCACTGCTTGTTTGCTCCTCCACACATGGCAGGATCGTTCCGCACTGCAATTAGAAAGTCAACGTACGAATAAGCTAATTTCATCTTGCGGTGGTCATTGTACCTAGTTACGAATGTAGGAATACTTGGAGCACCATGAGGTTAGCTGACAACAGGTAGATGCAGCCATATAAATTTTGTGTGGTGCCACCAAAATTGAGGTTTTTACCCCTTCCCGTTATGAGAATTCTTCTTGAAGTTTGTAGAATGTGACGGCTTGTTCTTTGCATCAAACTTGCCTTTCCCCTGAGATTTATTCTTGTTGTTTTGGGGCTGGTTGGGCTGGAAGTTCTTCTCGTGTACCATGTGGGCACTAGAAGCTCCCTCAGTGACCTGAGCACGTGTGTCTTTTGCTCTCGCCTTCTCTTCAAAATCAAGAGTGCTAATGAGATCCAAAATAGAAAACTCATGTCTCTTGTTTTTCAAAGAAGTAGGAAAATCGTTCCACGAAGCTGGAAGCTTGGCAATGATGGTCCCAGCAACAAATTTGTCCCGGAACACACACTTAAGGTACTCAACTTCCTTAGAGAGTGACTGTACCTCATGAGTCTACTGAACAGCAGAGCGCTCATTAGTCATCTTGTAGTCACAGAATTGCTCCATGATGTACAACTCATTACCAGCGCCCGAGGCCCCAAATGTGGCCTCGAGCGCAGCCCACATGTCTTTGCCGCTGTCAAATGACATATATGAATCCACAACGGAATCGTCAAGAACACTTAGTAGGGCGCCTTTGAAGAGGGTATCCATGTTCTCAAAAGCTTCCTGCTGTGTAGGATTAAGATCGCCCTTAGGCTTACCCTTAGTGGCGTCATAGCAGTACACGATCTGAAACCAATATACTGCTCTTGTGCGCCACCTTTTATATTGCACCCCCTTAAAAGTAGGCGGCTTCAAAAGCGCAGCAAAACCACTCGGAGTAAATTGCCTATAATTAGGTTTTTGGATTGGATTGTTGAATATATGAGCAATTTACTATGAGATTTAATCTGAATCAGCAATAAATAGATCCTGACAACAATTGCAAACATCAAAGTAATGATGCGGACTAAACCAGGAGGACAGAATCACATACTATACAGCGGGAGCAGAACCGTTGTGGTTGATGTTGTCACTCATGTCGTTGATGCAGAGATTACCGAGGTCGGGGAAGAAGGCTGTTGTTGAGGAAGTCATCGCTGGCAGCAGTCATAGGAGTGTGCTCCGCAAAAACCTGATCGCCCCTCTCCCGTACAGGATCATGAAAGGCGGGGTACGGAGGACTACTGTCCCTTCTCGCGGTGCACGCCGGAAGGAGGGCTAGAGAAGAATTGCGTGGAGGCGCTAAGATCTAGAACAGTGCGAAACCATATGATAAAGCGGCGGCTAGTGTGGAGCATGCCAGGTCGGTCGTGCGAGTAATACCAAGTATAATAGTAGGCCTTTGGCCCCCAAACCCCACGTCCAAGTCAATAATAGCCCCACAAAGGTTTGTCTAAAAAAGGAGTAATTAAGGCATCCGTTAGTCCCTTTAGTATAAATACTATATCATTAATAATGGCCTCACCTTTTGTCTCACAAAGTATGTTGGGGCTCCTACTACAACCGGCTACAAGTTTACAATTCGCTTCTCTTCTCTCTCCTCTTCTCTCTCCTTCAACTAAGCACAAATACTATATTTAAATCCTTATAGCCTGCTTATGTCATCTAATTGTTGTACTTGCTCTAAAGTTACTCTCCACTGTGTAGTCTGAAATGCCGGGCGTGCAGCGGGTGGTGCCCTCGGTCGGCGCGCCGCTTCAACAGTGGAAGCAGTGAGAGGTCGCGTCGCCCTGACTTGCCATTAATGTGGAGAGGCAGGCTCAGCTGGCGGCAGGCGAGAAGCGCGCACGGGAGGGGGTAGGGTTTTTTGTTGGGCCAAGAAGGTGAGAAGCCAACTTGGTATCGGTCCAGATGGGGAAATATCATGTGCTCCCATACTCACTAGTACTGTAATTTCATGCATATGACACTAGTCTATGTTATTATTCCCTCCTTTCTGGTTTATAGAGATGTTTAGAGTAACATAGTAATATGTTACAATATAATTTACTCCCCATTATGACCAGCCTTGGCCTCTCCTAGTGCTCCACCATGTATAGCTACTAAGCCTGTCACGTAGGCATAAAATATGATGATGCAAGTTAATTAAGAATAGAGAGAGAGAGAGAGAGAGAGAGAGAGAGAGAGAGAGAGTAGTTTGGTGACCACAGGAAGAAACGGTGGAAAGACAGTTTTGAGTCTATAGCTAATATTAAATGAAGCAAGCTTAGCAACAATAAACTAAGCACCTATGCATTGGAGACTTGAGTTACTAAGCCATTGAATGCACTTAGCACCTCATCTAAGCACATCTAAGCACTTAGCACTTAGCACCCCCTTGACCGTGGACCTTGACGGTGTACGTCACCTTGTGTCTCATAATTTTCCTCGTCATCATCTGAGTCCTAGAAGATCTCACCCACATCATCATTAGGCATGCAGCCGCCTTGATAGACAACATGCACAGAAGGAGTAGAGGCGACTGGGGACGCACCACGTCGTGGGCACTCCATACGTGCTCGTGTGCGTGCAGCATGTGTGTTTTTCCATCGGTGCTACTCCCTCCGTTCCAAAATAGATGACCCAACTTTATACTGAAGTTAGTACAAAGTTGAATCATCTATTTTGAAACGGAGGGAGTAGCTCTAAGGCCGGGGCTACGGTCGTCTTCGTCTCCAACTAGTCGTTGATCAACGATGGCAAAGAGGTGCTGCAAGAGATGCGTAGGCGCCATTGTATGCGAGCTTCGCCGTAGCACGATGGATCGGACATCGCCGCAGATGGCGCACGCCTCCATGCAGCCAAGTGTGTGCGCATGCATGTGTTATTCACGTGCATTCTGCGGCAGAGTGTCTATGCATGCACGTGTTGTGTACGTGCGTTTTGTGCTCCATGCTGTGCGCGTATGTGCATGAGTTGGATCAGATGGAGTTAGTGCGTTGGTGTGTGTACATGCGTGGCTGCATGCGTCCTGTACATGCGTGGCTTTTTGCATGGTTATCAATGTAAACTATAAACCATCTTCAACTTAGCATCCTGATGTATCATTTTTAGTGGTTAGCAAAGAGTTCATGTTCTTTTATTTGTTTATAGGTGGGAAGGCGGCAAAAAACAGGGGAAAACATGCAAGGTTCCTTGCAGACGCTCCACCGCGAGGTTCCTTGCTCCTTTTCGGTCGCCGGGAATCTATGTTCTTCAACTCTTTTCTTTTACGTGAGCTTTGTTCATCCTTTTGCCAACACGCGAGACATCTAGCATCAAGGAGGAGGTGTCATGCAAGAAAATGGAGATAATCAGATAAGCAGTGCGTAAGTGAGTCATGCATTTCGATGGCACCCACTACACAATATTTTTTCTCCTCGATGGCACGTGAATAGTGCATGTACTCAACGAAGGAGCACGGGATGGTAGCCATGACATGATCAGCCCTTTTTTGGACAGAGTACATACTAAATAACTTTGATGTGTCCCGTCAACTCGCAGAACGAGTAGAAGCTTGATTACGCCTTCTCCCTTGCCAACGCGTGCACGGTGGCTCGCAACACGAGGAGAAACTTTTGCTTACAAGCAGTGGACGTGCAACAGTTCATTTGGTGTCAGATTGCCAGAAGTACTACTGTAGAAACAACGACTTCCGGAAGAGGCAAAGAGATAAGCGCAAGGTCACCTACTAACCTTAGGCTAGGCGTAGTGGGAGTAACATAAGTAGGGGATCTCCTTTTTTTTATTCTAGAAACAACCACACGCAAATATTGAGGTGCTGGTTACGTAGAACAAATTTCCTGGAGTCCGTGCTCAGCCCTCCTCTATCTCTCTTCTCAGCCAGCCAGTAGACGCATGGAGCCCATCATCTGTTTTCTCATATGCGGTCCCACATGTCAGTGAAAACGCAAGAGGACCCACTGAACCTGCACATCTTTCACCTCGACGTGCTGGTGATGAAAAACAAATCCAATAAAGATCTTTGGTGGCCGCTTTTGGAGTTACTCAAGAGTAATAAGATTCTATTTACAGTTTAACCCAAGATAAACATCACGTGGCTTCAACTACCACTCTATTTTCTTGCATGACACAACCTGGATGCTGGATGTCCCAAGTGTCGGCAAAAGGAGGAAGAACTCGACCAAATCTTCGTTTGTGCTGTCGGATTAGACTAGTTGTGCTAACTTAATATTTTATTGTGTAGAATGGATGCAAGTTTTGGGATTGGGAAGAAGAGTACATCGATATATTGATAGAGCGCAATTTAGTAGATGTTCTAGCACTTTTAGCTAGCACAGAGGCTAGAGATGAGACTAGTGCACTTGTTGATAGAATAGAGGCTAGACATGAGACTAGATGCGAGGAAGCAACGCCTACTTCTTTACACTCGAAGAAGAAAGAAGCACGCAAGATCAAGCTTCTGCAGATCAACAATGAATGCATCAAGAAGGCACTAATCCAACTTACAGGAGCAGTTATGGAAGTTGGATACCTTCTAAAATGTATTCTTGTGGTTCTTGTTTTCTTTGGTCTTGCTTTTCTAGTCAAATTTTGTTGATGTATTTCCATGTACCAAAAATCAATGATGAAAAAAAGATATGTGTTTGCAAAGAGAAATGTACGCGGCCGGGATGCGTCCGCGCGTTCGGCGCACGGCCACCACATCCGAGAAATGGCCCGGACACGACCCCATTGCCCTACCCAAACGGACAGAGTCTGGGCAAAATGGAGGTCCGTTTGGGGTCCTGCATTGGAGTTGGCCTTACAAGTGGGACCGCGGTTGAGGAAACCGACTATCGACAAACCCCCACCTCGCCTACCACACGATGGCTGAGTTAGAGAAACGACGAGGTTGAAGAGATTTCTGTAGCACAAACTCCAAGAAATATGGTGTCTGATGGAAGTCGTGTTGGTGGCGTGTGCCATACTCCTAGACGTGAATGTTTGTTCTGGCCCATGCCACCCTACTAGTACTATATATTAGTAGTATCGAGGATTCGAGGTGCTGCTTACGTACAACGAACACATTAACATATGGCCCACCTCACACTGTGGCCAAATTTCCTGGACTCTGTGCTAGGTTAAAAAGTGTTCTTTGTGAGGGTGGGTGGCTGGTCTCAAGTTTAAAACTTGTTGTGTTACGTATACATAGACGTAGAGATAGTGCAACAGTTCTGAAATTTTGAACCCAAACATCAGAGCAATTTCTACTGGACTCATCCGAGGACCTAGGATGATGGGATTCACAGCTACAGTAAAAACACCCGCGCGATGCACGAAGCATGTGAAGCTAGTACAAATAGTGTACTACTATTGTTGATTGGCCTCATCCGATAACCTGTTGCAATGCACGTACAATTATGTATTCGGAAAATATTTTTTTGCCTCATCGCAGCACCCACTGAGAGAAACGACTCGAAAGCCATTCATAAATTTAGTAAGTTTATCACATGCATATAATTTTATTACATACAACAGGTCATCAACCCACAACGACAACGAGGATACATTATAAATACTGAAGTTTTCATCACACAACAAATAACAAGCAATGCAATGAATTCAACTCAACCAATCCTCAGCGTTGGAAACGCTTGCTTTGAACCACAAGTGATTCTCTGGGAAGGGCCATCTATTGTCAATCTCGAGACCAACACAGGACTGATCATCCAGGCTGAAGCGGCCTACTATATCAGTACTATGGTAGGGAACCACCGAAATGTCCGACGTATAGATACAGTTGCTTCTCATAAATGGTAGTAACGTTGTGTCAACAACAGTTGGATCGCCTTTCACCATCATTGGATAGTTTTGTCCAAGGAAGAGCAAGTTTTCTCCAAGACTATCAATACTGTACCAGGGAGAAGGTGTTGGCGCTAGCACACTAGTAT
Organism: Triticum aestivum; assembly: GCF_018294505.1. Taxonomy (NCBI): domain Eukaryota; kingdom Viridiplantae; phylum Streptophyta; class Magnoliopsida; order Poales; family Poaceae; genus Triticum; species Triticum aestivum. The sequence goes on from NC_057798.1 coordinate 436,625,983, forward strand.
CCATCCCGAATACCATGCAACGGGTGTTGGAATAGGTCCGGAGAGTGCGGCCATGAGAGACAACACGTGCTCCCTCAGTAGTAACATCAGTAGTGCGCTGTATACAGACAAGAAGCGGTGATCCATTGGAATAAGTTGCCAGGCGCCACTGAGTATATGGGCCCTCCTCGTCCTCATGCTCGTGATCATCACCACCGTCATCTCCCCCTTGGTTATAAAAATTTTCAAGTATAGGTGGTGGAATGTTCATAGGACCTTGGAAACACAAGAAGAAGGTTAATTAGTAAAGGGAAACTTGCTAACCCGCATGCATGTGGATGAAACAATTATAATTACGATGGAAGGCAAACGTAGCGAAACTACGAGGATCCCATGCAAAAACAATGCCACGAGTGATGGAGCAATATCCATCGAGTCAAACCACGAAGGACGGCAACAACCTTGTCGAAGATAGCAATAACTTCATAGTTCTTGTAATTCCAAGAGCGGTTGGGAACTCAACAAATTGCTATCGTCCATAGAAGACAGTCACCATGATCATATTTGAACATGCGTAGAATACCGGTGTGCTCAACCTTTGGGAAGTCTGCTGAGATTTTTTGAAGTGGAACCCGGTGACAAGTGTACACATTCACAAGTTCCCACTCACAGTTGTACCCAATATAAACAACCCAATCTCCATTTGCGCCTGCCCAAGCCTTGCCCTCAAGCGATGGCATCTTAACATCATACGTATCATTATCAAGCGGCATCAACTTGCACAAGGCGAGGCCGCCGTCGTCCCTGCACCAGTCAGCAGGGTCACGACGAAGAAGATAGGGGAGATCAAAACGCTCCTAGACCATTGGGTTCCTTGTAATGATGTTATTAGTTGATTCGAGAATGGTCTTGAATGAACCTGCCATGCTAGCCGAGGTGATGACATCGCACCGATCAATGAGTTCCTCCACCACCTCATCTTTCAGAGCGGGGCAAGAATAACGGGGTCGTTTCCCGCTTGTTCCCTCCATGGAGAAGACGATCGAACAATCGCAGAAGGAAGGGTGAAGGCAAATGGAGGAGGGAGGAAGAGCGTGCGACAACAGTTCCAAATCGAGAGGGAAAGGGGAAGAGTCGGTGGACGGTTGCCAGTTTGCAATGGTACACGAAGAGGCGCGCCGGCCTACACGTCCGTTCGGAAATAGTAGAAAAGGACTCGCCGTCGTCTCACTGACATGTTGGAATGGAACCACATGTCAACGAAACATGGTGTGTAATTTCTCGTGCAAAATGCGATCTTGCCGCGTTGGCCCGAGGTGCCACATTAGTTATCGACCTTTATTTTTTTAACATACAATCTGAGTGGATAGCTCTTGTGGTCATCACACGTGAGCGGATATATAGGTGGGCTAGGTGGGCAGGCGGCAACAATCTGAGTGCTAAAAGAGTTGATCCAATGCTTGGTTTTGTTTGGATTTTCCAACTATGACCATTGGATAGAGTGAATCAATGGCTTACGTTCAAAGTTATTCTCATACTATAGAATTTTTGATTTAGTTGCTGTGCTGCTACCGTCCAATATTCGCATGTGGTTATTTGTAGACTAAAAAAAGGAGGTACTAGTACTTACTGTGGGAAAGGTGAAGTGGTTGATTCGCCCGAGCAACTTATTACTGTGGGAATATGGGAGTACCAGCGGATTCAAGGAATAGAGAAATGATGGTTGCTTCATCCGAGCAACTTACTGTGGTGAAGGTGGGGCTCTGTGATTTGACTACTCACTAGTCATTACTACTGTGGTGCAACAACCGGGGTGAATCTTTCCCTACAGTTGTGTTGTGCACTCAATATTGCTGCATGACAGGTGGAGCCGGATGAAGGATGTCCAACGTGTCGGCGAAACGAAGTTGAATTGTTTCTGGCATTGCTATCAATCCTTCAGGATTTGTTTATATGTACACATAATTTTAATGAAATTGTACTGTGATGCTATGAAGGTTTCAACTTTGGTTCCCGCAGGAAAAAAAGGTTTCAACTTAGGATTCATGTGCCTTGCCTCAAGATTATCTCGTTACAACATTCCATCAAATACAAATGAAACTACCATGGCTGCTAATGCATCTCAATTGTTCGCAGATCAGCGCCAATATTCACATCACAACTGAAAACAAAGTTGTGAGAAGGTGTACAAATAAAGAAAAATATATAATTGATCGATGTTGTTCATAGGCATGGCTCCATTTCCTTGGCACAATGTTCATTGCTTGGCAGCTAGTTTCACCCAGCTTTGTAGCCAAAAAGAGGTCTATGGAGGACACCACAATCCGATCATTTTGTGCAGCTCCACTAAAAATGGGCGGACCATCCCTGCTTGCAAAGATATCCAGTCAGTGTGATCACAATAATAGTGGAACTAGATGATGAAACATAACACACACAAATAGAAGCCGATCACCTCTACGATCTCTCTTTAGGACTAACTACTTGTTGGAGAAGATTAGGCACGAAGTTGGATGAGGAGGATAGCAAAAAAAATCTCCCTTTCTGCAGTCCCACAGAAATGTAAAAATGTTGCCCGTGTGACATTTTGGCGGAACAGCACAAAACACTCTTAAGAAAAAAGTGATTTGTGCAGTTCACCAAAAGGTCGCAATAGCAACGAGGTGAAAATGGATAGCCCTGTTTGCAAAAGGAGGTAGAAAGGAAACAATTACTGCCCAATAACACGAGTTGAAGACACATATGCCGAAAAAAAGAAGCATATTCCATGTAATAAGGGAAAGATAGCACATGGTGGTTTATCAAAAATGGTTTGAGGACGAGATTGCAAGATGGAAAGTACGCCGGCCGAGATACGATTTAAGCAAACAACTAAAGAAGATCCATAGGCAGCAACATGGGAAGATGGGCAGTGGAGCAAGGCCAGAGGAAGCTGTACCTGAGGTTCGTCAGGATGTTACTAGGAGGGCGCCGGCGGCCGGGATCTGCCCATACTACGGCAACGAGCAAGTGGCGAAGGCCCTACCGCGTCGGAGCTTGGTCAGAGAGAACAGCAGGTACCGCAGATCAGTGTTCAAGATATCTTTCGATATTATGATAAATCGGCTGATTTATCGCTTACCGTTGTCTGACCGATAAGATAAATCGGCCGATAAATCAGCTGAGATATGACAATAAATCGGCCGATATGCCGACAAACTAGCCGATTTACCCCTTATCATGGGTCCCCAACATTGCCGCAGATCGGGACATGTTGCCTCAACACCGTTGAATGGAGAGACGATGCACATCCTCCCTTTCCGCCGGCGGACGGGATGCGGCCGGATCACTGACCAACGCTGAGAGAGAGAGAGGCCACCGCCACCTTGTGTGAGATGGTGTGACGAGAGACAAAACCATTTTCCATTTTCCCCACGGCAATCGTTTTATATTCTGTACATGCCATTGAGGAATATATAACTTTATTTAATACTAACGCATCAAGTTGAACTTTGTTCCGTCTAGGCGTGGTACCCAACCCTCCTTCGAGTAAACAACCACTACATGCTTCAAATTATCACGTGGGCTGCCTTTTCGTACAGAAACGAACTCCATCGTGTACCCGCGCGGGTGTGGTCAGGAACGAGACATGAGTACGTGCGTCCTACGTGCACCTCTTCTTTAGGTGCAGGTACGTACGTGGGTGGGTGTGAGAGAGATGGTTTGTGCGAAATAGAGGCAATGTGTTGATGATATCTCAAACAAAAAAAGTAATATATGCAATGTGTGTGAAACGGAGTCATGGACGTGAGATATTGATAGAATTGAAAACAAGGATGAAGTGTGTGGCTGCACAATCGATAGAGTGCCATCGAATTTGTGTTTGCTCACGTCAAAGATACAGGGCGGCTAGCCTACTGGAATTTGAGAGGGCAGAGGTGCAGTTTTTCTCCGTGGCATGGATACCTACTTACAACGTTCGACTATCGGTGTGTGTGGGGGGGGGGGGGGAGGGGGCAGAGACCGATCGACTAGTATATGTGTGGGGAAGGAGAGAGACCTAGCTATGTATTGAGGGAGATTGATCAGCATCCATGGATATGTGTAGCAGAGGAATAAGGTTGGGAGAAAGACAAAGGTAGAGTGTCGGAGGGTTGGTGGTGGAGTGGCATCTCACAAATGGTGGGAGAGGCCTGCTGGACAAACGGAGGGTACAAGTGCAATATCAATAAGAGAGGGCGTGGGATGTGTGTCTTTCTATGCACGTGCGTGTGAGAGACGGACCAAGAGGTATGCAAGGATGATGAGGGTAGACGATATGGTTGTGGTAAGCATACGTAACTACATAGGAAACTGTCGTGTGTCCAAGAAAGGGAGAGACATAACTACTGAGGTAAGTGTATTAGTGCATGGGGAAACGAATTATAGTCGACCTGGCTATATGTAGGGAGATCGGTACGTATGCACGCATGCATGTGTTAGAAGCAAATAAGGTCCGGAGAGACGGACAGGGGGAGAGGGGTGCGACTAGGAGGTGCTGTGAGAGGCCTACCATGTCGAGGGGGGAGGAGTGTGTGAGTATGAGATCAATTAAAAGAGGGGCGGGAGTGTGCACCTGCGTGGAACCGTATTGGACATACCGGGGCATGGACGGTGAGAAGAGAAGAGGGGAAGTATATATGTGTTTGTGGTAGGCACACTTGGCTAGAGAGGTATATCGACCGGTGTCTGCCGGAAAGAAGGAGCCGGGGGCCTACACACACCGTGGGTGAACGAGCTAAAGAGAAATAACGAACGTGCGCGATGGAGGGGACGCTAAGGGTGATGAGATGGGGGCGGGCGCGTGCATGCACGATAGAAAGTTAGCGCTAGCTAGCTTCAAATAGAAGAGGATCATGAAGGTGTAAAAGACGAACAAAGATCACAATTCATTATAAAAAAGTGGATATGGATACTTGAAGAAGATATCATAATGTAGAACATTGATTATAATTTTGGCTAATGTGTGGCTTTTGCAGCTCAGGTCTAAATAGTTGTCATAATGTAGGGGGCGGGGCACTTTACTTTGTGTGATAAACACGGTGTACGTATGGAACATGGTTTAGATTATGAATATATAGTTAGTACATCAAATGTACTATTATTTGGTTTGTGTGATAAACACGGTGTACGTATGGAACATGGTTTAGATTATGAATATATAGTTAGTACATCAAATGTATTATTATTTGGAATCAACATCAAGTGTATTCAAAAATAAAGTTTCGAGTTCATGTAGTACACATAGTTCATATCTATCTCTATAGTAATCATGTGGTGTGTTATTAAGGTAATACACGAATGATGGTTGAAGTTGGCAACAATCATGATTGTAGATTCTTATTGAAATAGAGAAACAAATTCAAATTCAGTTCGAATTGCAGCGGTAGTATAGACATTTGGAATGCACTAAAATGTTGGTATGAGTAGGTTACATGCATTATACAGCCAGCGAAAAAATTTAATTGGACATAACAAGGATTCATACTCCCTCCTTCCATCTATATAGGGCGTAATGCGTTTTTTAAGACCGCCTTTGACTATTGACAAGATTAATAGTACATGACATGCACAATGTGAAAATTATATCATTGAAAGCTCCTTTCACCCACGAATTTAATGGTGTGCTTTGTGTAAGTTGCATGTCATATATTATTTCTCTAATATTTGGTCAAAGTTAGCATCAAAAAACGCATTAGGCCCTATATAGATGGAAGGAGCGAGTAGCTTTGAATATCATTTGTATAGTAAAATGGGGCAAGACTCTCCCTTTGTGTGGTGTGAATAGTTTTATTTTTTTTTTAATTTTTTTAGTTGAGGGAAGTGCGAATTGATTTGATACGTACAAGTACAATATTACACGTTAGGCTTATCCATAAAATTCAACCCGCGCCTTGTTATATCCCGAAAATTTAGATATCGTGCTCCCAAAACTGGCGCCTTCACAACCCGCGCCTTGCTATCACGAAAGTATAACGCGCGCGAAAACTCCCTCCAGCTGCCAAATCCCAACATGCAAAATCCCCCATCTAACCCTGAGCCGAAAGGGCCGCTAGTTCAAATCGGTGGGGGTACTTTTGTAACACACCCTACATTTTGTACAAGCATGTCCCTAAGTCATCCTTCACCCCCTCCCATCGCCTCCTTTTCTCCATTCGAAATTCCAGGTTGCCATAACCTCTTTGCTCCAGCCGCGAAACCCCACCCTCCTCCGTCCGCCACCTCACCGCTGCCCAGCCGGAGCCTCTTCCCCGACGACATCATCCACCGCAATAGCTTGACGTCCCTCGTCCACCTTCCCGGATGAGGATCCATCGTCCATCTCGTAGTCCAGCCGGTTCAGCCGCCCCATCCTCCACCTCCAAGGAGCTGTTCCGACGATCGCCTCGTCTATCATGGCTGCTCCATCCCCACAGCGCTGCCTTAACCTGCTCCACCGGAACCGCATCATCCTCACCGACTCCTCGGACGAAGCCGAGGCCTCCTCGGCACCACCAAAGAGGTTGTACACTCATCGCATCGCACCTTCTACTTAACTCGACCTCCCGGCACCGACGGTACTCCATCCCGCACCCCCATGGAGAGGCTACCTTGAAGCCGGCGCCGCGGGCGACATCTCCATGGCGGATCTCTCCCAGTGCGAGGCCCCTTCGGCGGCGGCGTCCATACCAGCCGGATCTGCTGCTACTGCTGCTGCTCCGGCTCTCGCTCGCTCGCTCGTGTTGCTACTCCTGCTGTGGATCTCGCTCGCTTGCTGAGCTGCTGCTGCTCCAGCTCTTGCTCACTTGCTCGCGCTACTCCTGCTTCTCTCCCCCTCGCTCGTGCTGCTGCTCTGATCTGATTTAGCTACACTTAAGTTGACTGAATCAACTTTTGTGTCAGTCAATTTTCTTTGGGTGGGGGGGCTTGCTGGAGTTAAGGAAGAACCACCCACAGCGGGGACGGGGGCTCGCCGGAGAGGTACCCCACTATCTATCTTAGGGTTCAGGGTGGGGGCGGGGGGCCTAGAGGGCTGGCCGGGGCGGCGGCGGACCGGCGGTGGGGAGTTGTTTCGGGGCGGCGAGGTGGCGCTGGGGCCGGAGGTTCGGCCGGTGGTGGCTGGCGGCTCTGGGGAGGGGGGGTGCAGGTTGAAGATGAACTGCAGGCCCTCCCTAAACTACATATCAAGTGCCTCTCTGCTACCATTGCGTTCAGTTTCGATAGTAACATTCATATTCCACTGTAAATTTCAGTTTCGACAGTTTAGTTCAGAGTCAACAGTTTTTACCTCGTTTGTTGTAGTCAGGTGGTTTTTGGTGATATAGATTTTACATCTATTTTACATCATCTATTGGAGATGCTATTAAAATCGCACTTGAGATTGACGATGTCTGTCTTGTGCTGCTTCAGCCTTGACGTCTTACGGCTCACCAGAGCTGCTCCAATGATAGAATGATCCATCACAACAGAGCTGTGCCCTGGACGCCGTCTACAGATTCCTCAGATCTTCCTCCACACCTCCGACAGCCACCTCTGCCTCAACTGCTTCAACGACCAACCCAATGATGCTGAGGTCAACACGACTACAACAAAGAGGTTGTACACTTGTTGCATTACTTATTACTATACATTCATGTCGATCCATTAGGGCTATTTTGGTTCAATGGAAAAACATAACAATAGGGAATTATCCTATGACACTCTACTATTATATTATTCATGCATTTTGTTGAAAGGAATGGAGCAAAACATCCACCTGGACCTACTTTTGAAAATCCCTATGCATGAAAACAAGACCAAGTGCATTAGTGGCAGAATAACATTCTAACTGTACACACTTTCATATGGTTTCACATTATTTTGGCCATGGTTCTTTGCATTCCTCTGCTCTTCCAATTCCTGTGAACGAAACACCCAAGTTGACAGAAATCATGTGTTTACAAATGCTCTGTTTACCATGTGCATTCCTATCCTATTTTGGTGTTTTTCCTATCCTTGCATTTTTAGAATCATGCAAGCCAAATGAGCCCTTACAGAATTACTTCAGTTATAGGTAGGTGTCGAAGGGAACTTTATGTGGTTTGTCCTGCTCCTGTCGCAATGTCGTCCACCTCGCCTGAGCTGCTCCATCGACAGAAGCATCCACCAAACCAGACATGACGACTCCTGATAATCTTTCGCTACCTTAGATCTCCTTCCCTGCCACTGACACCCACCACAACGGCATCACCGACTCAGCAGATGAACCTGAGGAGTACACGGGTCCACAAGAGAGGTCACACTCTTTTGTTTCTGCTTATGTTATGCATTGCTTAAAATTACCTGCTACTTTATCATCCTGTTCACCTCTTGGAATCCAAGTCAGGTCCAAATTAATGTTCAAACTTGAGTTCTAAATTAGTTGTGGGTCACATATCGAGGCAGCAATGAATAGTATCTTTGTCTAATATCTGGTTCACCTAGGCTATGCCTATGTTGTTCATCTTGGGTGGGAAACAAATAGTAAAGCAATCATCATCTATCTTTTCATTAAATTAAAGCAATCATTAGCCTGCTATCATTATTTTTGGATCCATCCACTAGTTGTTACCATCACTCTAAATTTCTACATGCTCTCCTAACATAATCTCACCATATTTTTTTTGTATGCATGTCAGATATTGTACACACTCATGCTGAACACGTAGAGAAAAAGAGAAGCGTTTTGCGCGGCAATACAATGTGATGCAGACATCGCTCCATGGTGGGTTCAATGGCAAACCCTCCCCCTCTCTAGATTGTAATCCAGAGGAAGATATCTGTTCTGAGGCGGATTCAGACGCAGCTGACCACTCCTATTTATCTCCCAAGGTGTTTGCTCTACCTTGGCATGATGATGTTAGTCATATCATGCATATGTTGCCTTGCAGTGCCTACTTTTGACATGATATATGTCATCTGCTTAGTTTAGACATGTTCTGCAATGCCACCTGTTTAATTTCTATATCATATATGGGAATTATGCAGTCTCATATCTTTTAGCCAGCCATAATATATGTAAAATGTGCAATGCCATCCTGTTTAACCAGACATCATATATTTGGATGATATCTTGCCCATCCTTTTATTCATTACATTTACATTTGTCGACAATGTTTGTACATTTAACTACTCTTCCCGTGAATCAGCCATTTGGATGGGAGATGGAAAAAACTGGAGTTAAAACAAGGCCTTCAGAGCAGACAGTGCTAACTGTCGAAGCAAATCTCTTGTTGGGTCCTGATAGCTCCTCAGAGATGGATTCAGAGACAGATTATCAGTCCTATTCCCCAACGAGGTTTATGCTCTAACTTGACATGATTATACTGCTCATATCATGCATATGGTGTCTTGCATTGCATAGTTTAGACATCATATACACAATATTCAACACCATGTTCTTAGTTCTGACATCATATCGAATGCCCTCTATTTAGCATATAAATCACATATGTGAATTAAATGATGCGATCCTGATTACTTAGATAACATGTAGGTGAATTATGTCATGTGATCCTGTTTAGTTATTCATCATATCTTTGAATTATGTTATGTTATGCGATCCAGTTTAGATAGACATCATATATGTGAAATTATGTCATGCTATCCGTTTTAGTTAAACAATATACATGTCAAATATTTGATGCCCTCTTTTTTCCACACTATCTATGCATATGTCTCACATGCAATGTCTGTACATTCAACTATGTTTCCTGTTTATCAGCCATAAGAATTGGAGCGGGTGATGCCAGTATCTAGCGGAGTAAAAACACGGTCTTCAAATAAAATAGTGCTACCACTTGGTGGAGATAGCACCCCGGTTGTACATGCACGAGAACTAGCCCTACCACACATAACCCAAACTCTCGCAGATTGTACCCCTACTGCGATGGACAGAGAAACAGCTTCACCCAATCTAACTCCAACCCTAGCAGATAGTGACCCAGTTCCTGTTGACACAACACCATCGCCACCACAGAGCTCCCAAACAAGAGCAGTTAGTAAGGCAGCTCTAGTTCCCGAAGTGCCAATACTACCACGGTGAACCCCAACTCCACCAGTTAGTACGCCTGTTCCTGTGGAGGAAGCACAACTAGCTAGTCATAGTTTAGGATCTATCGCATTTGATGTTGTTAAATCCTATGTGCGTATCTTCCCATCTTGTAAATATTATATTGAAGATGAAGGAAAATGCGAGTTGCAGGTGTTTGTCCAGGAGTTATGTGCCAGTAATGTTATTCATGGCAATTACTTTGCTTTGTCCCATACGTCCTACCTCCATGATGGTTATAATACAACAAATTTTCCCATTTTTATCTATAGCGAAGGACCGATTTGGAAACTCAGGATGAGATAACCTGTGCTAATACCTCTACTATCTTCAAGAATGCCTGGTGGCAGTATCGGAATTACCTGAAGAAAACACACCTCACCGACAAAGAAACTCATCAAATTCCCTAACGTTCTCCTCAGACACATTTACTGGATGATGACTGGGAACGCCTTGTTCTGTACTGGTCCCGAACCAAGAATGTGGTAAGGTCTATGAGCTCATTTTCTATTTTTAAGTAGTATATTCTTGCGTCTTACTGTACTCTGTTCATGTAGAACAAGTGCCTAAACCTGAAGAATAATTGTTCTAATTTAAGATCCCATTGCTATCATAGTTCAAAAAAGTGCTAGGCATTAATCGTGCGTTTTGCCACTGCCTTGTGCTTTACTGACCAAAGCGCATGCTTATTCACAGTTCTGCACAGATTAAGCGTAGTTATGCGCAATGCATTTTGTCAACGTCTAGAGCCTAGGCGCGCTTAAGCGCTCGCTTAGGTGCGCCTTTTGATTGCTATCATGCATAGTGCTTTGCTCTTGTATCACTGTATTTACTCATACAAACTTATTTTTAAATTGAAGGATCCAATCAAAACTCCAATGGCACAGCAGGTATGCTCACGCATGTTTCTTTAACAGGTTTGCTCTTATCAATAGCTCTGTTGATTTCAATTTGAATTGTGTATACAATTGAATTCTCATATCATGCACATTACTAGCATCACAACAGAGCTAATAGTGTTGTTGAACATGTAGACCCATGGTACCCATCTGAAATCTTGTTGTGCCATGTAGTTTCCCATGCTTTGTATTCTTTCACTGCTGCTTTGTCTTGAACTGATATGATTTGAACTGTGTCTCTATTTTTATTTGGCAAGACAATGCAGTGACCATAGGACATAGATATATGTTTGTTTGATGCTTTTATTATGTACTAGTACTTGGCAATAGAAGACTTGGTAGTTTAATCATGTCCACCTTACTAATGAACTGGTTCACCGAAATGATTTAAATATACTAGTAAACGCTAAACCTATTACGTGTCTGCTTGTTTCTTCTTTTAGAATGCTGAAAGAATATTGGGGAAGAGCGCCTTATTAAGAAATGGTAAAGGAAGTAATGCAGATAAGGTTCAGGATAGTGATACACCCTTGTTGGTCTCCAACAAAGCTGATAAAACAGCTAAGGAAGACTATCTTGAAGACAATGAGACAACCCCAAAGTCTTGTCTTGGTTTAGTGTTCGAGTAACTGGCCAGTACCGCTTGCACAAGCTATTCAAACTCACTGTCTGAATCAGTTTGGTTTCTTGAGTCTCAACTATAAGATGAAATACATCGATCAGCTGTGCTGCGACAAGAAGCGGAAGGACTGCGGAAGTCCCTGGAGCATTCAGATGCATTCTTTCTGGTGCAACAGCAAGCATTGCAGGATTTTTGCGCCAAACAGGACAAAGCTAAAAAGCTTGCTAAGCTTATTACCGGCATGGTGGATACCTAGGATAACGTTTCTTGAGCTCTTCTGAAGTTGTTTCAGTTATGCTCTTGTTTTGCTGCCGCGTTTATTTGCACTGGTGGCCAATTTTGACGGCCAATGTATGTAATATGCTGCTTGGTTCCCTATATTTGCACTGGTGGCGAACTTTGATGCCCAGTGGATGTAATATGTGTAATAGCGGTAATAGGCTAGCGTTAATTGCTTGCTTATTTATTTCCTTATTGTCTTGTTTAGTTGTTTGCTTGTAGTCACCGCAGTTCTTTTTCTGTGTTTTTCTAGTGGCCAGAATAAACTATTTTTGGTAACTAGGCCACAATAATCATGGCAACACATGGACTGTTGTAACCATGGGCCTGCTGCGGGCCATATGATCCATGGGCCTTCTACGGGCCGTAGGATCCATTGGCCTTCTATACAGGTCATAGGATCCATGGGCCTTCTACGGGCCGTAGGAACCATGGGCCTTCTACGGGCCATACGATCCATGGGCCTTCTACGGGCCGTATGATCCATGTGCCTTTTACAGGTCGTACAATCCATGGGCCTTCTACGGGGTGTATAATAATTTCGCCAATCATGGGTCGTACTATTCGTGGAACATAACAGGCCGTTAATAGGTCATATTTGATAACTCTATGAGAACAACCCAACGATTTTTTTGACATAAAAACGGCCCAACGTATTAACGGGCCACAAACGGGTCGACTGTAACGACGGGCTGAATTTGGCCCACAAGCAGAAAATGACAGTAACGGGCCGTAAGTAACTGAATACTGGAAATGAGTCCAAGAATAAATGGGCCCTGAGAAGGCCGAAAGATAACTTGGGCTGGAAACGGCCCAATGGAATAATGGGCCGTTAATGTGTATAAATATACACTGTTCATTACGGGCCAGTTTCACCATGGGCCGTTAATGGGCCAAGAGTTACAAAGGGCCACATATGAGCCGAAAGACGTCATGGGCCATACATGGGCCGGAAAACTGGCTGGAATCATATTGGACGGCCCAGATGACGCTACTGGGCCTAATTCGGATAGGTCGTAACGGGCCCTGGGTTAGCGGGCTGTAAATGGGCTATATGCGAACAGGCCGTTAACCGGTTTTCTGTGGGCCAGCCCACCATCTTTTGACCAAGTCAAACGGGCCGGCCTTTTCATAGGAATGGGCCTCTATTGGGCCGTGCCACGTGTCGACGTATCATAGGCGCCTTTGGTCCAATGAGTGGATGACATCTGTCCCAACGGTGAGCCAACACGTGTTTCCTCCAGCCAATGATGATTTTACACGTGGAAAATCCCCATTGGTCGAGGCTGTTAACGGGTTATCGGATCCAAAACTGGACCCGATAGCTTAACGACGTTCCGTTATGGTGGATGCCACGTGTCGGTCACCCTTGGCGAAAGCACTTTTGTGACGCGCGATTTATCATCATGGAAGTGGACACTTCTGTGATGATAATTTTGGTAGTGTCATGGAACACTTCTACGATAGCACATGTATGACTATCTTGATTCTGTCATAAAATCGTCATGGATGTACATGCATGACAAAAAACGTGACCTACAGTGACAAACACGTATCATCACGGAAGTGTATTTTTTTTGTAGTGTATAGATACAACGGAGACATATCATCAACCAGTCCGCGTTTATTAAGGGGACAAACCTACACAATAATTTCCTTTTGGTCCGACAAATATCTCGTAGGATGCATCGGAGGAAGGCCAAGGGAGTGCTTCTTAAACTAGACATCTCTAAAGCTTTTGAGTCCCAGTCCTGGCCTTTTCTCTTCGAGGTTTTGCATGCCAAGGGATTTTCGGAGAGGTGGATATCTTGGATTGCCACTTTTCTCACTATGGCTACCACGAGAGTGGTGGTTAATAGATGTGCAGGAGATAAGCTCATGCACGCTAAAGGGCTTTGGCAAGGGGACCCCATTTCTCCCTTGCTTTTCGTTATAGCCATGGACGTGCTTACGGTGATTGTGATCAAAGCACACGTAGCTAGAGTGTTGAGCGTCATGAACGGCTGTAGCCCGTTCCAATGACTCTCCTTATATGCGGATGATGATGTGCTATTTATCAAGCGAACATGGTCAGATCTCCAATCCGTTAAAGAGGCTCTCACCATGTTTTGAGTGGCATCCAGACTAAAGGTGAACTATGCCAAGTGCTCGACTATCATGATCAGATCGGAGACTGCGGATGAGGAGCTTGTCAAAAGTTCACTACCCTGGAGGATTGACACCTTTCCCTGCAAGTAACTTGGATTACAACTAAGTAGCAAGCACTTGAGAAGATCTGAGTGGTAGCCGATTGTAGATGCGGCTCTACACATTTTGCCTGGCTGGCAAAGAAGCTTGGTCACTAGGCCTCGCAGGCTTATACTTGTGAACCAAGTCATGAGAGCACGCGCTACTAATATATCCTTTTTATTGATCTGGTATTGGAACAAGAAAGGGTATCCCTCACCTATTTCCCCAGAGGTGACCGTGGGCATCGAACCCACGAGAGGAAGACTCGCTTGAAGCGATGGTCTCTAGCAAGCTTTTTTCAAAGTGTCAAATCCAGCTTTTGACCAAATCAACAAACAAATAGTGATTCAAATCATTATAATAAAAAGAAGGTACGGTGATGAGGTCTTAATGCTTACAACCATGTATTGGTGTTGCGATAAAAAATGATATTAGTTTGTGCTCGGGAAGTGTCGTGGAATTGTCAAGTCAGATGCCCTAGCATGAGGACTTAGGCGTGGAGCCATCGCAACGTAGTTAGCTTGAAGGGGTTAAAATAGGACAAGGGACACAGAGAGTTTATACTGGTTTAGCCCCTCACGGTGGAGGTAAAGGCCTACTCCAGTTTAGGGTTGTATTGCATGGGCTTCGATTACCAAGGAGCTAATACGCTTGACCTAGTTCTCGATCTCTTCTTTCTTGCCCTAAACCGCCATCGGGTCACCCCTTTATATACATAGGTTGATGCCCAGAGGCTTATAGAGGCCGGCCGGCTCATACACAACATGTCTGGCTCGGTGACAGAATCTACACTTTCCTTAACATACAAGTTAACATATGGCAGTTTACGCCCATGGGACTCAAGTCGCCTTTGGGTCTTGGGCCTTCAGTAAGCTTTCTTCGTGAACTGCCATCTTCAACATCTTCATTGGCCTTGTCATTATGAACCTCCAGTGGTATGACCCGACCCTTCCTAGGCGGGTCATACCCAATAGTTATATCCCCAACATTAGGCCCCAGGTTGATGTGAACTTGTTCATATAAATCTTCAACACTTAGAAAAATCCTTCCTCACTTGTTCTTGTGAGATCCTATAACCCACCATGACATCATCTCCTGGGATTGTGGTAACCCACCGTGACGTCACCTGTCATTAATATCAAACGAGGCCCAAATCTTAATATACCTTCTCATTTAATGAACCTCCAAAAATCGAGGCGTCTGCTGTCACATATCCATTTTTAGCCTCCTCGATTCCCGTGCATGCCACTTATCCTTTCAGCCTTATTAATAGGGCCAGGGGTCCCTTTTCACCCCCCTTGCCTCCTCGTCTTCGTCTTCAACCTCACGACGCCTCAGCGCCCGAGCTCTGCCACCGCTGTCGACCTTTGCCACTGCCTCGACACTGGCCACTGCATCAACCTGAACTGACTAGAGTCCGTCCACGCGCCTCCGCTGTTCAACAACTCTAGTGAGTTTTCCCCTTTCCTCTTACCATAGATCCCATTAGGGTTTCCACGAGTTCGTCGGAGTTCATCTCCTCCCTTCTTCGTTCTTTACCGTAGCTTGTGGTTTTGATTCAAACTTAATACTCCTTCTGTGCGGCATTAGTTGTAGTGCTCATTTTTGAGATTTGAGCGTCTCCTCTGCATGAAAGATCCAATCTAGACACATGAACTGCCCAACTGCTGCAACTTAGGTTTAAATATTTTTCCATTACTTGAACTGCCATAGATCCAAAATCATAACATCAATCTGTGAAACCTGTTTGTCCAAAACTAAGTGATTTTTCCACTCATAGATTTGTAAATCAATCACTGTGTGGGCGACTTAACTCATAAAACCGTAACCCGCCAGGTATCATCACTACAAAAAAAATACACTTCTGTGATGATATGTGTTTGTCACAGTAGGTCGCGTTTTTGTCATGCATGTACATCCAGGACAAATTTATGACAGAATCAAGATAGTCATACCTGTGCTGTCGTAGAAGTGTTCCATGACATTACCAAAATTATCATCACGGAAGTGTCCACTTCCATGACGATAAATCGCGCGTCACAGAAGTGCTTTCGTCAAGGGTGACCGACACGTGGCATCCACCATAACGGAACGCCGTTAAGCTATCGGGTCAGGTTTTGGATCCGATAACCCATCAACAGCCCCGACCAATGGGGATTTTCCACGTGTAAAATAATCATTGGCTCGAGGAAACACGTGTCAACTCACCATTGGGACAGATGTCATCCGCTCACTGGACCAAAGGCGCCTATGATATGGCGACACGTGGCACGACCCAACAAAGGCCCATTCCTGTGAAAAGGCCGGCCCGTTTGACTTGGTCAAAAGGTGGCGGGCCCGCACACGGAAAGCCTGTTAACGGCCTGTTCGCATATAGCCCATTTACAACCCGCTAACCCAGGGCCCGTTACGCCCTATCCGAATTAGGCCCAGTAGCGTCATCTGGGCCGTCCAATATGATTCTACGCGTATTAACTTCCAGACCATGTGTGGCCCATGACTTCTTTCGGCCCATATGAGGACCTTTGTAACTCTTGGCCCATTAACGGCCCGTGGTGAAACTGGCCCGTAATGAACAATGTATCACTTTATACCCATTAACGGCTCGTTATTCCATTGGGCCGTTTCCAGCCCAAGTTATCTTTCGGCCTTCTCAGGGCCCATTGATTCTTGGGCTCACTTGCAACATTCGGTTACATACGGCCCATTACTGTCATTTTCTGCTTGTGGGCCAAATTCAGCCCGTCGTTACAGTCGGCCTGTTTGCGGACCGTTAATATGTTCGGTCATTTTCATGTAAAAAAACCGTTGGGCTGTTTTCATAGAGTTATCAAATACGGCCTATTAACGGCCCGTTATGGTCCACGAATAGTATGGCCCATGATTGGCGAAATGATGATACGCCCCGTAGAAGGCCCATGGATCCTACGGCCCGTATGAGGCCCATGGATAGTACGGCCCGTAGAAGGCCCATGGATCATACGGCTCGTAGAAGGCCCATGGACCCTACGGCCCGTAGAAGGCCCATTGATCCCTAAGGCCCGTATAGAAGGCCGATGGATCCTACGGCCCGTATAGAAGGCCAATGGTCCTACGGCCGAACGAAGGCCCATGGATCATACGGCCTGCAGGAGGCCCATGGTTACAACAGTCCGTGTGTTGCCATGATTATTTTGGCCTAGTTACCAAAAATAGGCTATTGTGGCCACTAGAAAAACACAGAAAAAGAACTGCAGTGACTACAAGCAAACAACTAAACAAGACAATAAGGAAATAAATAAGCAAGCAGTTAAGGCCAGCCTATTACCACTATTACACATATTACATCCACTAGGCATCAAAGTTCGCCACCAGTGCAAATATAGGGAACAAAGCAGCATATTACATACACTGGCCGTCAAAATTGGCCACCAGTGCAAATAAACGCGACAGCAAAACAAGAGCATAACTGAAACAACTTTAGAAGAGCTCAAGAAATGTTATCCTGGGTATCCTACATGCTGGCAATAAGCTTAGCAAGCTGATTAGCTTTGTCTTGTTTGGCACTAAAATCCTCCAACGCTTGCTGTTGCACCAGAAAGTATGCATCTGAATGCTCCAGGGACTTCCGCAGTCCTTTCGCTTCTTGTTGCAGCACAGCTGATCGATGTCTTTCAGCTTGTAGTTGAGACTCAAGAAACCGAACTGATTCAGACAGTGAGTTTGAATAGCTTGTGCAAGCGGTAGTGGCCAGTAACTCGAACACTAAACCAAGACAGGACTTTGGGGTTATCTTGCTGTCTTCAAGATAGTCTTCCTTAGCTGTTTTATCAGCTTTGTTGGAGACCAACAAGGATGTGTCACTATCTTGAACCTTATATGCATTACTTCTTTTACCATTGCTTAATAAGGCACTCTTCCCCAATATTCTGTCAGCATTCTAAAAGAAGAAACAAGCAGACACATAACAAGTTTAGCATGTACTAGTATATGAAACTCATTTCGGTGAACCAGTTCATTAGTAAGGTGGACAGGATTAAACTACCAAGTCTTCTATTGCCAAGTAATAGTACATAATAAAAGCATCAAACAAACATATATCTATGTCCTATGGTCACTACATTGTCTTGCCAAATCAAAATAGAGACACGGTTCAAATCATATCAGTTCAAGACAATGCAGCAGTGAAAGAATACAAAGCGTGGGAAACTACACGTCACAACAAGATTTCAAATGGGTACCATGGGTCTACATGTACAACAACACTATTGGCTCTGTTGTGATGCTAGTAATGTGCATGATATGAAAGTCAACTGTATACACAATTGAAATTGAAATCAAAAGAGCTATTGATAAGAGCAAACCTGTTAAAGAAACATGCGTGAACATACCTGCTGTGCCATTGGAGTTTCAATTGGATCCTTCAATTTAAAAATAAGTTTGTATCAGTAAATACAGTGATACAAGAGCAAAGCAATCATAGTTAAAAAAGGCACACCAAAGCGAGCGCTTAAGTGCGCCTAGGCTCTAGGCGTTGGCAAAACGCATTGCGCGTAACTACGCTTAATCTGTGCATAACTGCGCATAAGCATGCGCTTTGGTCAGTACAGTGCAAGGCGGTGGCAAAACGCACAATTAACGCCTAGCGCTTTTTTGAACTATGATAACAATGGAATCTTAAATTAGAATAATTGTTCTTCAGATTTAGGCACTTGTTCTACATGAACAGAGTACAGTAAGACGCAAGAATATAATACTTAAAAATAGAAAATGAGCTCATAGACCTTACCACATTCTTGGTTCGGGACCAGTACAGAACAAGGCGTCCCAGTCATCGTCTAGTAAATGTGTCTCAAGAGAACGTAAGGGAATTTGATGAGTTTCTTTGCCGGTGAAGTACTTTTTCTTAAGGTAATTCCGATAGTGCCACCAAGCATTCTTGAAGATAGCAGAGTTATTAGCACAAGTTACCTCATCCTGAGTTTCCAAATCGGTCCTTCTCTATAGAGAAAAATGGGAAAATTTGCTGTATTGTAACCATCATGGAGGTAGGATGTATGGGACGAAGCAAAGTAATTGCCATGAATAACATTATTTACACATAACTCCTGGACAAATACATGCAACTGGCATTTTCCTTCATCTTCAGTATAATATTTCCAAGATGGGAAGATACGCACATACGATTTAATAACATCAAATGCGATAGATGCTAAACTACGACTGGCTGGTTGTGCTTCCTCCACATGAATAGGCATACTAACTGGTGGAGTTGGGGTTCGCCGTGATAGTACTAGCCCTTTGGGCACTGGAGCTGCCTTACTAACTGCTCTTGTTTGGGAGCTTTGTGGTGGAGATGGTGCTGTGTCAATAGGAACTGGGTTAATATTGGCTGCGGTTGGGGTTAGATTGAGTGAAGCTGGTTCTCTGTCCATTGCAGTAGGGGTACAATCTGCGAGAGTTTGGGTTATGTGTGGTAGGGCTGGTTCTTGTGCATGTACAACCGAGGTGCTATCTCCACCAATAGGTAGCACTGTTTTATTTGAAGAACGTGTTTTTATTCCGCTAGATACTGGCATCACCCTCTCCAATTCAAATGGCTAATAAACAGGAAACATAGTTGAATGTACATACATTGTATGAGAGACAGATGCAATAGATAGTGTGGAAAAAAGAGGGCATGAAATAGTTGACATGTATATTGTTTAACTAAAACGGATAGCATGACATAATTTCACATATATGATGTCTATCTAAACTGGATAGCATAGGATAACATAATTCAAAGATATGATGAATAACTAAACAGGATCGCATGACATAATTCACCTTCATGTTATCTAAGTAATCATGATCGCATCATTTAATTCACATATGTGATTTATATGCTAAACAGAGGGCATTCAATATGATGTCTGAACTAAGAACATGGTGTTGAATATTGTGTGTATGATGTCTAAACTATGCAATGCAAGACACTGTATGCATGATATGAGCAGTATAACCGTGCCAAGTTAGAGCATACACCTCAGTAGGGGAATAGGACTGGTCATCTGTCTCTGAATCCAGCTCTGAGGAGCTATCGGGACCCAACAAGAGATCTGCTTTGACAGGTAGCACTGTCTGCTATGAAGGCGTTGTTTTCACTCCAGATTTTTCCATCTCCCACCCAAATGGTTGATTCACAGGAAGAGTAGTTTAATGTACAAACATTATCGACAAATGGAAATGTAATGAAGAAAAGGATGGGCAAGATATCATTCAAATATATGATGCCTGGTTAAACAGGATGGCACTTCACATTTCACATATATTATGGCTGGCTAGAAGACATGAGACTGCATAATTCCCATATATGATATAGAAACTAAACAGGTGGCATTACAGAACATGTCTAAACTAAGCAGATGGCATATATGATGTCAAAAGTAGGCACTGCAAGGCAACATATGCATGATATGACTAACAGCATCATGCCAAGGTAGAGCAAACACCTTGGGGGGGGTAAATAGGAGTGGTCAGCGGCGTTTGAATCCGCCTCAGAACAGATATCTTCCTCTGGATAACAATCTGGAGAGGGGTGGGGAGGGTCTGGCATTGAACCCACCATGGAGAAATGTCTGCATGACATTGTATTGCCGCGCAAAACTCTTCTCTTTTTCTCTACATGTTCAGCATGACTGTGTACAATATCTGACACGCATACGAAAAAATATGGTGAGATTATGTAAGGAGAGCATGCAGAAATTTAGAGTGATGGTAACAACCAGTGGATGGATCCAAAAATAATGATAGCAGGATGATGATTGCTTTAAATTGATAAAAAGACAGGTGATGATTGCTTTACTATTTGTTTCCCACCCAAGATGAACAACATAGGCATACCCTAGGTGAACCAGATATTAGACAGACATGTGCCCCACAACTAATTTAGAACTCAAGTTTGAACATGAATTTGGACCTGAGTTGGGAGTCCAAGACCTGAACAGGACGATAAAGTAGTAGGTAAGTTTAAGCAATGCATAGCATAAGCAGAAACGAAAGAGTGCGACCTCTCTTGTGGACCCGTGTACTCCTCAGGTTCATCTGCTGAGTCGATGATGGTGATGCCGTTGGGGTGGGTGCCGGCGGCAGGGAAGGAGATCTGAGGCGGCGAAAGACGGTCAGGAGTCGTGATGTCTGGTTTGGTGGATGCTTCTGTTGATGGAGCAGCTCAGGTGAGGTGGACGATGTCGCGGCAGGAGCAAGACAAACCACACAAAGTTCCCTCCGACAAGTACCTGTAACTGAAGTAATTCTGTAAGGGCTCATTTGGCTTGCATGATTCTTAAAACGCAGGGATAGGAAAAACACCGGAATAGGATAGGAAAATGCACATGGTAAATAGAGCATTTGTAAACACAGGATTTCTGTCAACTTGGGTGTTTGGTTTACAAGAATTGAAAGAGCAGAGGAATGCAAAGAAACATGGCCAAAATAAAGAGAAACCATATGAAAGCGTGTACAGTTAGAATGTTATTCTGGCACTAATGCACTTGGTCTTGTTTTCATGCATAGGATTTTGAAAAGTAGGTCCAGGTGGATGTTTTGCTTCATTCCTTTCAAAAAAATGCATGAATAATTGAATAGTAGAGTGCCATTGGAAAATTCCCTATTGCTATGTTTTTCTGTTGAACCAAAATAGCCTTAATGGATCGACGTGAATGTATAGTAATAAGTGATGCAACAAGTGTACAACCTCTTTGCCATAGCCGTGTCGACCTCAGCATCATTGGGTTGGTCGCTGAAGCAGTTGAGGAAGAGGTGGCTATCGGAGGTGTGGAGGAAGATCTGAGGAATCTGTAGACGGCGTCCAGGGCACTGCTTTGTTGTGATGTATCATTCTGTCGTTGGAGCAGCTCCGGCGAGCCGTAAGACGTCAAGGCTGAAGTAGCAAAAGACATACATCGTCAATCTCAAGTGGGATTCTAATAGCATCTCCAATAGATGATGAAAAATGGATGTAAAATTAACATCACCAAAAACCACGTGACTACAACAGATGAGGTAAAAACTGTTGACTCTGAACTTAACTGTCGAAACTGAAATTTACTATGGAATCTGAATGCTACTGTCGAAACTGAACGCAATGGTAGCAGAGAGGCACTTGACATGTAGTTTAGGGAGGGCCTGCAGTTCATCTTCAACCTGCACACCCCTGAGCCGCCTGCCACCACCGGCCGAACCGCCGGCCCCAGCGCCGCCTCGCCGCCCCGAAACAACTCGCCACCGCCGCCTCGGCCAGCCCTCTAGGCCCCTGCCCCCACCCTGAACCCTAAGATAGATAGTAGGGTACCTCTCCGGCAAGCCCCCGTCCCCGCTGCGGGTGGTTCTTCCTTTACTCCGGCGAGCCCCCCCAACCCCTGAAAATCAACTGACCCAAACGTTGATTCAATCGACTGAAGTGTGGCTTAATCAGAGTAGAGCAGTAGCACGAGCGAGGGGGAGAGCAGCAGCAGTAGCTGGGTGAGCAAGCGATCGAGCGAGAGCCGGAGCAGTAGCAATAGCGCGAGTGAGCGAGCGAGAGCTGGAGTAGCAGCAACAAATCCAGCTGGTATGGAAGCCGCCGCCGAAGGGGCCTCGCACTGGGGGAGAGCCGCCATGGAGATGTCTCCCGCGTCGCCGACTTCAAGGTAGCCGCTCCATGGGGGTGCGGGATGGAGCACCGTCAGTGTTGGGAGGTCGAGTTAAGGAGAAGGTGCGATGCTATGAGTGTACAACCTCTTTTGTGGCGCCGAGTAGACCTCGGCTTCGTCCGAGGAGTCGGTGAGGATGCTGCGGTTCCGGTGGAGCAGGTTAAGGTGGCGCTGTGGGGATGGAGCAGCCGCGATAGATGAGGCAATCGTAGGAGCAGCTCCTTGGAGGTGGAGGACGGGGCGGCTGAACCGGCGGGACAGCGAGATGGACGACGGATCCTTATCCGAGGAGGTGGACGAGGGACGTTGAGGTGTTGCGGTGGACGACATCATCAGGGAAGAGGCTCCGATTGGGCAGCGGAGACGTGGCGGACGGAGGAGGGTGGGGTTTCGCAGCTGGAGCGGAGAGGTTATGGCGGCCTGGGATTTCGAATGGAGAAAAGGGGGCGATGGGAGGGGGTGAAGCATTACTTAGGGACGCGCTTGTCCAAAATGTAGGGTGTGTTACAAAAGTACGCCCCAACGATTTGAACTAGCGGCCCTTTTGGCTCAGGGTTAGAACGGGGATTTCGCGTGTCGGGATTTGGCAACTGGAGGGAGTTTTCGCACGTGTTGTAATTTCGGGATAGCAAGGCCCGGGTTGTGAAGGCGCCAGTTTTGGGAGCACGATATCTGAATTTTCGGGATATAACAAAACGCGGGTTGAATTTTAGGGACAAGCCTAATGTGTAGTAATATTGTACTTGTACGTACCAAATCAATTCGCACATCCCTCAACCAAAAAGAAAACGAAAAAAATAAAACTATTCACACCACACAAAGAGAGAATCTTGCCCCGTTTTACTATACAATTGCTATTCAAAGCTACTCCCTCCTTCCATCTATATAGGGCCTAATGCGTTTTTTGATGCTAACTTTGACCAAATATTAGAGCAATCATATATGACATGCAACTTACACAAAGCACACCGTAAACTTCTTCTGTGAAAGGTTCTTTCAATGATATAATTTTCACATTGTGCATGTCATGTACTATTAATCTTGTCAATAGTCAAAGGCGGTCTTAAAAATCTCATTACGCCTTATATAGAAGGTAGGAGGGAGTATGAATCCATGTTATGTCCGATTAATTTTTTCGCTTGCTGTATAATGCATGTAACCTACTCATACCAACATTTTAGTGCATTATAAATGTCTATACTACCGCTGCAATTCGAACTAAATTTGAATTCGTTTCTCTATTTCAATAAGAATCTACAATCATGATTGTTGACAACTTCAACCATCATTCGTGTATTACCTTAATAACACACCACATGATTACTATAGAGATAGATATGAACTATGTGTACTACATGAACTCGAATTCTATTTTTTGAATACACTTGATGTTGATTCCAAATAATAGTACATTTGATGTACTAACTATGTATTCATAAAACCATGTTCCATACATACACCATGTTTATCACACAAAGTATAGTGTCCCGCCCCCTACATTATGACAAGTATTTAGACCTGAGTTGCAAAAGCCACACATTAGCCCAAATTATAATCAATGTTCTACATTATGATATCTTCTTCAAGTATCCGTATCCACATTTTTATAATGAATTATGATCTTTGTTCATCTTTTACACCTTCATGATCCTCTTCTATGTGTAGCTAGCTAGCGCTAACTTTCTATCCTGCATGCACACACCCGCCCCCCTCACACACCCTTAGCACCCCTCCATCGCGCATGTTCATTATTTCTCTTTAGGTCGTCCACCAGTGGTGTGTGTAGGCCCCTGGCTCCTTCTTTCTGGCACACACCGGTCAATATACCTCTCTAGCCAAGTGTGCCTACAACAAACACATATATACTTCCCCTCTTCTCTTCTCACCGTCCATGCCCCCATATGTCCAATACGATTCCATGCAGGTGCACACTCCCGCCCCTCTTTTCATTAATCATATGCTCGCACACTCCTCCCCGCTCGACATGGTAGGCCTCTCGCACCACCTCCTAGCCACACCCTCTCCCCCTGTCTGCCTCTCTGGACCTTATTTGCTTCTAACACATGCAGGCGTGTATATGGACTGATCTCCCTACATATAGCCAGGTCGACTATAATTCGTTTTCACCAAGCACCAATACACTTACCTTGCTAGTTATGTCTCTCCTTTTCTCGGACACATGACGGTTGATCTTCCTATGTAGTTACACATGCTTACCACAACCATATCTTCTCCCCTCATCATCCTTGAATACCTCCCGACCCGTCTCTCACACGCATGTGCATAGACAGACAGACATCCCCCACCCTCTCTTATTGATATTGCACTCATACCCTCCATTTGTCTAGCAGGCCTCTCCCACCATTTGTGAGACGCCACTCCACCACCAACCCTCCGATGGTCTTCCTTTGTCTTTTTCCCAACCTTATTCCTCTGCTACACATATCTATGGATGTCGATCGATCTCCCTCAATACATAGCTAGGTCTCTCTCCTTCCCCACACATATACTAGTAGACCGGTCTCTACCCCCCCCCCCACACACCGATAGTCGAACGTTGTAGGTAGGTATCCATGCCACGGAGAAGAACTGCACCTCTGCCCTCTCAAATTCCAGTAGGCCAGCCGCCCTGTATCTTTGACGTGGGTAAACACAAATTCGATGGCACTCTTTATCGATCGCGCAACCACACACTTCATCCCTGTTTTCAATTCTATCGATATCTCACGTCCATGACTTCGTTTCACACCATTGCATATGTTACTTTTTTCTGATTGAGATATCATCAATACATTGCCTCTGTTTTGCACAAACCATCTCTCTCACACCCACCCACGTACGTACCTGCACCTAAAGAAGAAGTGCACGCAGGACGCACATACTCACGTCTCGTTCCTGGCCACACCAGCGCGCGTACACGGTGGAGTTCGTTTCTGTACGAAAGGGTGGCCCACGTGATAATTTGACGCACGTAGCGGTTGTTTACTCGAAGGAGGGTCGGGTACCACGCCTAGAATATAAAACGATTGCCGTGGGGAAAATGGAAAAATGGGTTTGTCTCTCGTGAGTCTCGTCACACAATCTCACACAAGGCCGCCGTGGCCTCTCTCTCTCAGCGTTGGTCAGTGATCCGCCCGCATCCCGTCCGCCGGCGGAAAGGGAGGATGTGCATCGTCTCTCTGTTCGACGGCGTTGAGGCAGCTCGTCCCGATCTGTGGTACCCGTCGTTCTCTCTGACCAAGCTCCGACGCGGTAGGGCCTTCGTCACTTGCTCGCTGCCGCAGTATGGGCAGATCCCGGCCGTTGGTGCCCTCCTAGTAACATCCCAACGACCCTCAAGTACAGCTTCCTCCGGCCTTGCTCCACTGCCCAACTTCCCACGTTGCTGCATGTGGATCTTCTTTAGTTGTTTGCTTAAATCGTATCTCGGCCGGCGTACTTTCCATCTTGCAATCTCGTCCTCAAACCATTTTTGATAAACCACCATGTGCTATGTTTCCCTTTTTACATGGAACATGCTTCTTTTTTGTCGGTGTATGTGTCTTCAACTCATGTTATTGGGCAGTAATTGTTTCCTTTCGACCTCCTTTTGCAAACAGGGCTATCCATTTTCACCTTGTTGCTATTGCGACCTTTTGGTGAACTGCACAAATCACTTTTCTGAAGAGTTTTTTGTGCGGTTCCGCCAAAATGTCACATGGGCAACGTTTTTACATTTCTGTGGGACTGCGGAAAGGGTGATTGGTTTTGCTATCCTCCTCATCCAACTCCATGCCTAATCTTCTCCAACAAGAAGTTAGTCCAAAAGAGAGATCGTAGAGGTGATCGGCTTCTATTTATGTGTGTTATGTTTCATCATCTAGTTCCACTATTATTGTAATCACACTGACTGGATATCTTTGCAAACAGGGATGGTCCGCCCAATTTTAGTGGAGCTGCACAAAATGATCGGATTGTGGTGTCCTTGATACACCTCTTTTTGGCTACAGAGCTGGGTGAAACTAGCTGCCAAGCAATGAACACTGTGCCAAGGAAATGGAGCCATGCTTACGAACAACATCGATCAATTATATTTTTTTCTTTATTTGTAAACCTTCTCACAACTTTGTCTTCAGTTGTGATCTGAATATTGGCGCTGATCTGCGAACCATTGAGATGCATTAGCCATGGTAGTTTCATTTGTATTTGATGGAATGCTGTAACAAGATAATCTCGAGGCAAGACACATGAATCCTAAGTTGAAACCTTTTTTTCCTACAGGAACCAGAGTTGAAACCTTCATAGCATCACAGTACAATTTCATCAAAATTATGCGTACATATAAACAAATCCTGAAGGATTGATAGCAATGCCAGAAACAATTCAACTTCGTTTCGCTGACATGTTGGACATCCTTCATCCGGCTCCACCTGCCATGCAGCAATATTGAGTGCACAACACAACTTCAGGGAAAGATTCAACCCAGTCGTTGCGCCGTAGTAGTAATGACTAGTGAGCAGTCAAATCACAGAGCCCCACCTTCGCCATAGTAAGTTTGTAACATCCCAAAATTCTAAATTTTGGAATGTTATATTAAATAGATAGATTGATTGTTTGTTTGATTATTGTGTGATTGATTGAGTGAAAATCGAAACTTTTGAAAGTTAAATGAGAGGGAATAAAAGGACTTTCCCAAACTTTCATTTTCTTTTCTGATCTTCATGAATTCAAATTCTTTTCAAATACAAAACCCTTGAGCGAAGATGATATGACTTCTTCCGTTTAATTAAATGAAAGGGTATTTGAAAATATTTGAATTTCATTTGGAAATATTTTGATTCATAAACTTCAAGTAACTCAATGATTTTCACGAGCGAAGATAAAATGACTTCTTCAAAACATATGAAATATGAGTTGGGAGTTTCAAAGAATTAAATTCAAAGTTCTTTTGAATTTATTTTCAATTTAGAGTTATTTGAGTTGTATTCAAATTATTTTCTCCAAAAATAAAATATATGGAAAAAAGGGTAACATGATTCCCTACATCAGAAAATTGGAGAGAAATAAATTTGAATTAAATTTTGTATTTTTAAAATGATTTTTATTGGATTTTATTAGAGTTCTAGCACTGTTTGTTTTCTTTAAATTTGTGTGTATTTTATTTGATCTTAAAAAATGTTCAAGTCGTAGAAAATCTTTTTCTGAAAATTTTGATATATTATATGCCTATAGTATTTTTTTATTTATTTTGGTTTTATTCTATTTTCTAAAAATTTGTTTAAAAAAAATCTTTCCTCTCCCCAACTGGCCCGAAGCCCAGCCGGCCCAGCGCGCCGCAGCCCAGCTCGCCTCCTTCGTCCCCGAGCGGGACTCTGCTCGGGAGATCGCCGCCGCCATCCGAGTCCCGGCCGGGCACGCCTCCCGTGCCCCCTTCCCCACGCCTCCCGAGGCCTCCCCTCCTCCTATAAATGCACCGACCCCGCCGCCCTCTCTCTCTATCTCTCTTATCTCACCCCAAAACCCCTGGACCCAATAGAGGATGAATGGATATGAGTTTATATTTTCGGGACCAATGACTCAATTGGAGATGGACCACTGGATTCAGAACATGGAGGGTTATATGGAGAATAACCCTATAGTTAGAAAGGATATGGCCCAGCATGCTCTTCCGTTCTTTGAAAGAGGTACTGCTACTTGGTGGAGGATGTACCAAACCATCAATGGATGGCAAAGAGTAACCACTTGGAAAGAATTTAAGTTGACTCTACAAAGATCTCGTCCTGTGTCCCAGAAGTTGAGGCCTTATGGAAAGGATATGAAGAAACCTTGTGCATACAAGCTTTGTGGAGAAATAGGACACAACCATAAATAAAACAAGGACGAATACCCTCATAAGCGGAGGATTACCAAAGGAGTTAGCCGAGGATTTTCAGGGAACTTCGGTTGGAGATTGTTCCCAAAGGTTTTGTTACAGCAATGGAAGTTCAGTCTACATTGTTGGGAAAGATCCGTGAAGCTCAGAAGTATGACAAAGAGATTGCTGAGATAAAAGAGAGGATGAGCAGAGGAAAGGCCAAAGGTTTTCGTAAGGATGAACACGACATCTTATGGTTCGAGGACCGTGTATATGTTCCCAATAATGCAAAGATCAGGAAGTAAATACTTCAAGAGGCTCATGACTCACCATACTCGATTCGCCCTGGAAACACCAAGATGTATTTGGATTTGAAGGAGCGTTTCTGGTGGACTAGTATGAAGAAGGATATTGCGGAGTATGTAGTCGTAGTGATGTATGTCAGAGAGTAAAGGCAGAGCATCAGAAGCCAGCAGAATTACTGCAGCCTATGCCGATACCTGAATGTAAGTGGGATAAGCTTGGCATGGATTTCATTACTGGATTTCCCAGAACCAAACAAGATATGATTCTATCTGGGTAGTAGTTGATTCGATTGACCAAAGTGGCTCACTTTATCCCAGTGAAAACCACCTATACAAGTGAGAAGTTGGCCAAGATATATTTGACCAGGATTGTATGTCTGCAAGGAGTTCCGAGGACCATCGCATCAGATAGAGGAACACAGTTTACCTCAAAGTTTTGGAATCATCTGCACCAGACTTTGGGTACTAGGCTAGAGTTCAGTACAACCTTTCATCCGCAGACAGATGGATAAATCGAGAGAGTCAATCAGATTCTGGAGGACATGTTGAGAGCATGTGTGCTAGATTATGGATCTAGTAGGGATGATAATCTACCTTACGCGGAGTTCTCATTCAACAACAGCTACCAAGTCAATTTGAAGATGGCCCCTTTTGAAGCTTTGTATGGGAGAAGGAGCCAGACACCGTTGCTGTGGGATGAAGTTGGAGACCGTCAGTTGTTTGGATCAAATGTGATCAAGGATCAAGAGAATGTTAAGTTGCTTCAAGATAGACTGAAGGTAGCTCAGTCCTGGCAGAAGAGTATTGCAGACTCAAAACGCAAGGAGGTAGTCTATGAAATTGGAGACAGAGCATGTCTTCGTGTGTCCCCTCTGCGAGGAGTTAAACAATCTGGAGTTAAGGGAAAGTTAGCCCCGAGATTGTAGGACCATACCGAGTTTTGGAGCGTATGGGAGAAGTGGCCAACAAGTTGGAGTCACCCGAAGGACTGTCAGGAGTTCATGATGTGTTTCACGTTCCCAGTTGAAGAAGTGCCATGCAGAGATGGCCAATATTCCTTTGTAAGGATGCTTGACCCTGGAAAGGATAATGATGTTCCACGAAGTGGAGTATGGACTTCATAAGTATAAGTTTTTATCTCGGTATGTGGGATATCCCACGAGGATGAAGAAGTGAATTACTATAGGATATAAAGGAGATATGATGTTGGAAATATGGATCAATGGAAATTCCATGATGAGTCTGAGTAATCACGTCTTTGTTTGGTGCAAATATAAGGAAGAAAGACATTACAATTGGATGGATTTTGAGAATGCCTGGAAGTTGGAAGTTGGAATAATGATCAGTTGCTCGATGATGAGTTCAAGGTTTACAAGTGATGAGATGGGCCATAACCCACAGGCCCCAGGACCTGCCAAGAAGCAAGCACACTCTTGCTGAAGGAAAACCCCGAAAGAAGTTACGACTTTATCAACCGACGATTTTATAGGAGTAACACAAAACCTGAGAGTTGTGAAGGAACGATAGTTGTTTGTTTGGCTTGCAGAATCAATGGATTTATCCGAACTTGGTTCGTTGATAAGAGAAATTCTGCAATGCTTGTGAGGATGACCGAGTGTTAGAATGCGAGATTTGCTAAACCATTTACAAGGTAATGATTTGGGTGCGGGATGGATTGATCACCATAGCGACTTACTCTTATTATTCGCCTCGCTATGTGGGATGGTAAATCTGAGTGACTTACCTACAGTAGAGAGACGACGATCAAAACCTTGTTTAAACCTTAGAATGGTATAGGTATTTTCCCTTGTACACGACAGCTCTTGCCAATCGTAGGATATACGGTGAGGTTCAACCCAGACCCGTTTCTGCAGGAGAAACCATAAGTTGTTCAACACCATGAGATATCGATAGCTGATTAGTATTGGCGCCAGACCCGTCAGCTAAGAAGACCCAGTCTTGGAATAACCTTACCAGATGAAATGGATACAAGAATTAAGGAAAAGGTTATGCCACCACCGGAAGAGCCCAGAGAAGAAAAAAAAATTCAGAGGATCTGAGAAGACCGACACTGTCAGGAAAAGGGATGAAGTATATAAGTTTTGATGGAACCATAACAATGCTTCTAAGGGTGGTAGCACCCGAGACCCCGGAGACGATCGATGGATTTTGAAGACCCCTACCCAAACCTATTTCTTGCTAGCCTCTCCGAATCTCGAGGACGAGATTCATTTTAAGGGTGGTAGGTTTGTAACATCCCAAAATTCTAAATTTTGGAATGTTATATTAAATAGATAGATTGATTGTTTGTTTGATTGTTGTGTGATGATTGAGTGAAATTCGAAACTTTTGAAAGTTAAATGAGAGGGAATAAAAGGACTTTCCCAAACTTTCATTTTCTTTTCTGATCTTCATGAATTCAAATTCTTTTCAAATACAAAACCCTTGAGCGAAGATGATATGACTTCTTCCATTTAATTAAAAGAAAGGGTATTTGAAAATATTTGAATTTCATTTGGAAATATTTCGATTCATAAACTTCAAGCAACTCAATGATTTTCACGAGCGAAGATAAAATGACTTCTTCAAAACATATGAAATATGAGTTGGGAGTTTCAAAGAATTAAATTCAAAGTTCTTTTCAATTTATTTTCAATTTAGAGTTATTTGAGTTGTATTCAAATTATTTTCTCCAAAAATAAAATATATGGAAAATAGGGTAACATGATTCCCTACATCAGAAAATTGGAGAGAAATAAATTTGAATTAAATTTTGTATTTTTAAAATGATTTTTATTGGATTTTATTAGAGCAGTAGCACTGTTTGTTTTATTTAAATTTGTGTGTATTTTATTTGTTCTTAAAAAAATGTTCAAGTCGTAGAAAATCTTTTTCTGAAAATTTTGATATATTATATGCCTATAGTATTTTATTTATTTATTTTGGTTTTATTCTATTTTCTAAAAATTTGTTTTAAAAAAAATCTTTCCTCTCCCCAACTGGGCCGAAGCCCAGCCGGCCCAGCGCGCCGCAGCCCAGCTCGCCTCCTCCGTCCCCGAGCGGGACTCCGCTCGGGAGATTGCCGCCGCCGTTCGAGTCCCGGCCGGGCACGCCTCCCGTGCCCCCTTCCCCACGCCTCCCGAGGCCTCCCCTCCTCCTATAAATGCGCCGACCCCGCCGCCCTCTCTCTGCTCGCGTCGCCGCCCTCGCCGGAGCCGCTGCTCCGCCGATATAAACCGTCGCCGCTGCCGGTTTTTTCAATGAAAACCGCCAGACCGCCGTGAACCGGTAAAACCACCGTCCGATGTGGTTTTATTTTAAGTTTGGTTTTTCTAACAAAAACCCTAGACTAGATCTGTTTTTTAGGTTTTATTAAGCAGCGAACGTCCACTATTTAGATCTTATAAACGAACGTTCGTTATTTAGTTCTTTTCTTTTTCTGTTATTTCGGCCAGGGACCCATCCGTGAATATTTTATTCATAGATTAGTCCCTAATTTTCAAACACTCACAACTTTTTGTCCGTTTGTCCAAATCCAACGAAACCAACGCTCACTTCTTTGTTATGTTCTCCTCTATCCAGTAAAACAACTTAAACATGTTTTTGAAAGTTTTAAAATTTGAATTCAAACAGATTTGTATTCAAACTTCGTTTGATCGTAACTTGAGTTTCGTAGCTCCGTTTGAGTTGATTCTTTTTGCAAATTAAAGCTCTTAACCTAAACTTTCTGATAAGGCCAAATTCACATAATTTTGGTACTGCTAGAAATTGTTTTATGTTGCAAGAGTTATTTGCTTGGTTTTGATGTTTTTTTTGAATCGTCTTCTTCGTTCTTTCTAATCTTTTGAGTGATTGCTTATGTGTGGTTACTATTGCTTGATTTCGATAGATTGACCGGAGTGTGACGAGTAGAACTATCAAGAATTTAGAGTGCGAATCATCTTCATCAACATTGCAGGCAAGTAACACTTTGATCATACCTTTTCTACTACCCAGTTTTATGCATTAGATCTATCCTCAAACAGTGCATGATTAGGATCTAATTAAATTGTGGGATGGGAAGTAGTTGAGGTAGTACCTATTACTGTTTGATTATCAAACCTTTGGGAGTTAGTTCTACGTTTGCTTATTATGCCATGCTATGCTAGTAGACGTGGATTGGGTGAGTGTATCCATGACAGATGTGAGATTGTTAAATTAAAGGTTTATTTAAGGTGGCAACTTAAACACACATCTGGGTGGATTGAGGCACCTGGTTTCTATTAGGACTTGCCTGTATTTCTTCGGACCGCCACCCAGGCTCAAAGGGATCATGAGATTATTCAAACTAGAAACTTCCGTGTGCAGCCACAAGCCATTATGGGCTCTGGCATAGTTGATTAAGTTGTGCGAACTCTTACGGGTAGACTAGCAGATGTAGGGGAAAGTAGGTGTACCGGTCTACCTACATGTAAGGTGCTAGTGCTTCCGAAAGACTATGTCTCGGTCATCCGTTTCTCAAACACCATGTAGTGCGAGGAATCAAACGGAGGCGATCGAGTCTTGTGGGGAAAAGTGCGCAAACCTCTGCAGAGTGTACAAACTAATCATGATTAGCCGTGTCCCCAGTTATGGACATCTTGAGTATCTAGTACTTGATTTTCCTATGAATCTCATCATGTTACTTTAATCTAACATTGTTGGGTTTGATGAGTACTTTTAATTGGGATTGAGAATGCTGTCAACCATTCTCAATGTTTAACAACCACCATGATAGTTAATTAAATTTATTCCTTTATAGTAGGGAAAAATTGGCTTTATGCAAAATTGTAACCATAGAGCTTTTACACCAGCCAAATTGCATGTAGTGTAGCTTATTCCATTGTTATTCTCTATGTGTTACATTGCCATCATATTCCATGTGCTGACCCGTTTTCGGGCTGCAACGTTTCATGTTGCAGACTTTTCAGACGACGAGTAAGGTGCTTTTAGGTCGTGGTTCTATACTCAGTGATGCCGTTGGAGTTGATGGACTCGCTTATCTTCCAAGCCTTCTGCTGTAATCGTTTTTAGATGGCCTTAAGCCATATTTATTTCAATAAGTTCTCTTTTGAGACATTCGATGTAATAAGTGTGTGGTTGCTACTCTGTTATAAATCCTCCAAGTACTGTGTGGTGTCAGCATTACTGATCCAGGGATGACACTGAGCACAGAGATCAGACTGGCTGAGGTCTGGTCGCTACAAAGTTGCTCGGACGAAGCAACCATCATTTATATGTTCCTTGAATCCGCTGGTACTCCCATATTCCCACAGTAATAAGTTGCTCGAGCGAATCAACCATCACTATATGCGCTCAAGTGTGAGGACCACATGAGCTAACCATTCAGATTGCATGTTAAAAAAAATAAAGGTCGATAACTAATGCAACAAACTTTCAAAAAAAACTAATGCGGCACCTCGGGCCAACGCGGCCAGATCGCATTTTGCATGAGAAATTACACACCATGTTTTGTTGACATGTGGTCCCGTTCCAACATATTAGTGAGACGACAGCGAGTAGTAGGAGTATTTCTGAACCGATGTGTAGGCCGGGGCGCCCCTTCGTGAACCGTGGCAAACTGGCAACCGTCCACTGACTCTTCGCCTTTCCCTCTCGATTTGGAACTGCTGTCGCACGCTCTTCCTCTCCCTCCATTTTCCTTCAGCCCTTCATCCTTTCTTCTGCCATTGTTCGATCGTCTTCTCCATGGAGGGAACAGGACAGAAATGACCCCGTTATTCTTGCCCCGATCTGAAAGATGATGTGGTGGAGGAACTCATTGATCGGTGCGACATCATCACCTTGGCTAGCATGGCAGGTTCGTTCAAGCTCATTCTTGACTCAACTAATAACATCATTACAAGGAACCCAAGAGTCAAGGAATGGTTTGATCTCCCCTATCTTCTTCACCGTGACCCTGATGACTGGCACCGTCACGACGGAGGCCTCGCCCTGTGCAAGTTGATGCCGCTTGATAATGATACGTATGATGGTAAGATGCCATCGCTTGAGGGCAAGGCTTGGGCAGGCGCAAATGGAGATTGGGTTGTTTACATTGGGTCCAACTGCGAGTGGGAACTTGTGAATGTGTACACTCGTGACCGGGTTCCACTTCCAAAAATCTCAGCAGACTGCCCAGAGGTTGAGCACACCGGTATTGTACGCACGTTCAAATACAATCATGGTGACTGTCTTCTACGGAAGATAGCAATTTCTCGAGTTCCCACCCGCTCTTGGAATTACAACAACTATGAAGTTGTTGCTATCTTCGATAAGCTTGTTGCCGTTGTTGCTAGTTTGACTCGATGGACATTGCTCAAAAATCAATTTTTGTACACGCGTGAGTACTGTGATGCAATTCAATACGAGGGCCTTGTGTTTGCTGCCACCACTCGTGGCACTGTTTTTGCATGGAATCGTTATGATTTCGGTACATTTGTCTTCCACCGTAATTATAATTCTTTCATCCACATGCATGCGGGTTACCAAGTTTCCCTTTACTAATTAACGTTCTTCTTGTTTTTCCAAGGTCCTGTGAACATTCCACCACCTATACTTGAAAATTTTTATAACCAAGGGGGAGATGAGATGGTGATGATCACGAGGATGAGGACGAGCAGCGCCCATATACTCGTTGGCGCGTGGCAACTAATTCCGATGGATCACCTCTTCTCGTGTGTATATAGCCCACTGATGATGTTTACTGCTAAGGAAGCAGGTGTAGTCTCCCATGGTCGCACACTCCGGACCTATTCCAACACCCGTTGCATGGTATTCGGTATGGATACTAGTGTGCTAGCGCCAACACCTTCTCCCTGGTACAGAATTGATAGTCTTGGAGAAAACTCGCTCTTCCTTGGAGAAAACTATCCGATGATGGTGAAAGGTGATCCAACTGCTGTTGACACAACCTTACTAGCACCATTTATGAGAAGCAACTGTGTCTATACCTCGGACATTAGCGTGGTTCCCTACCCTGGTCTGATATAGTAGGCTGCTTCAGCCTGGATGATTAGTCCTGCGTTGGTCTCGAGATCGATAATAGATGCCCCGTCCCAGAGAATCACTCGTGGTTCAAAGCAAGCGTTTCCAACGTCGAGAAATGGTTGAGTTGAAGTTCATTTCATTGTTTGTTATTTGTTGTGTGGTGAAAACTTTAGTATCTATAATGTATCCTCGTTGTCGATGTGGGTTGATGACCTGTTGTATGTAATAAAATGATATGCCTGTGATAAACTTACTAAACTTATGAATGGCTTTCGAGTTGCTTCTGTGAGTGACTGGTGCGACGAGGCAAAAAATATTTTCCGAATACATAATTGTACGTGCATTGCAACAGGTTATCAGATGAGGCCAATCAACAATAGTAGTACACTATTTGTACTAGATTCACATGCTTCGCGCGTCGCGCGGGTGTTTTTACTGTAGACATATTGTACTACGTAACCAGCACCTCAAATCCTCGATACTAGTACTATATAGTAAGGAGTAGGAGTAGTAGGGTGGCATGGGCCAGAACAAGCATTCACGTCCAGGAGTACGGCACACACAACCAGCACGACTTCCATCTGACACCATATTTCTTGGAGTCCGTGCTAGAGCAATCTCTTCAACCTCATCGTTTCTCTAACTCAGCCATCGCGCGGTGGGCGAGGTGGGGGTTTGCCGATAGTCAGTTTCCTCAACTGCGGTCCCACTTGTAAGGCCAACTCCAACACTCTATCAATATATGGATGCACTCTTCTTCCCAATACAAAAACTTGCATCCATTCTACTCCCTCCGTTCTACTACCGCCGTCCTAGTTTATAGGTCCCCTTTGTAGATTGTGTCAAATTTTGACTAAAGATTTAACTAACAAAATGTTAATGCATGTCAAGAAAAAAAATATCTCATTAGATTCGTATTTGAACATAGTTTTCAAAAATATAATGTTTGGTGACATGCGTAAACATTTTGTTAGTTTAATCTATGGTCAAAATTTGGCACGAAATATAATGGGGACCAATAAACCCGGACGGAGGTAGTATTTGTCAAAATATATATGTATCTAGACATGTTTTAGTATATAGGCACATCCATTTTTGGACAAATGGAAGTCAAGTATTTTGGAACGGAGGGAGTACACAATAAATTTTTTAAGTTAGCACAACTAGTCTAATCCGAGAGCACAACCGAAGATTTGGTCGGGTTCTTCGTCCTTTTGCTGACACGTGGGACATCCATCATATAGGTTGTGTCATGAAAGAAAATAGAGTGGTAGTTGATAAGTTGAAGCCACGAGATGTGCATCTTGGGTTAAACTGTAAATAGAATCTTACTACTCTTGAGTAACTCCAAAAGCGGCCACCCAAGATCTTTCTTGGATTTGTTTTTCATCACCAGCACATCGAGGTGAAAGATGTGCAGGTTCAGTGGGTCCTCTTGCGTTTTCACTGACATGTGGGGCCGCATATGAGCAAACAGACAATGGGCTCCGCGTGTCCACTGGATGGCTGAGAAGAGAGATAGAGGAGGGCTGAGCACGGACTGCAGGAAATTTGTTCTACATAACCAGCACCTTGATATTCGCGTGTGGTTGTTTCTATAATAAAAAAAGGAGGTACCTCTACTTATGTTACTCCCACTACGCCTAGCCTAAGGTTAGTAGGTGACCTTGCGCTTGGCTCTTCGCCTCTTCCGGAAGTCGATGGTTCTACAATAGTGCTTCTGGCAATCTGACACCAAATGAACTACTGCACGTCCACCGCTTGTAAGAAAAAGTTTCTCCTCGTTCTTTGAGCCACCACGCACGCGTTGGCGAAGGAGAAGGCGTAATCAAGCTTCTCGTCGTTCTACGAGTTGACGGGACACATCAAAGTTATTTACTAGTAGTATGTAATCTCTCCAAAGAAGGGCTGACCATGTCATTGCTACCTTCCCGTGCTCCGTCGTTGAGTACGTGCACTATTCACGTGCCATTCACGTGCCATCGAGGAGAAAAACAAATATTGCGTAGGTGCCATCGAAGTGCACGACTCACTTA